>NC_081178.1:9139753-9739753 GCF_012432095.1 Onychostoma macrolepis | reverse complement strand
ACAATTTACATGTTAAGGGGAAGTAAAAAAATCTCATCAGCAGATGAGTCAATTTTAAGCCTTGAATATCAACTCACTTTATCACATCACACAAAAGTAATGATGAACGGTGAAGGTCAACACTGCAACAGGGACACATCTAAAATAAAGCATGAAATAAGGTAGAAGACCTCATATGTGATAACACAGTCAGTCACGATCATAGGTGTAAGATCATCTGAGGATTTCCTTCACCACTTTATCTTTAGATTTGATTGACATTGATGCATATCACATGTTATGACAATTGGATAAAATGTACATTTTCCCCACAGAGGAAAATAATAATAAATTAAATTAAAAATAAAAATGACAAAAGCACATAAAATTACTAATAAATTTACTAAAATGCAAACTAAAGCTAAAATATTAACACAATTATACCATAATAATACTGGCATGAATGTGGTCTTAATTTTGCTGCAGCACTGTAGATTTGTAAACCATCTTTTTTTCTCTCTCCTAAAACACCATTGCTTGGAAAATCTCCATTTTCCTTAAAAGTAAACACTATAAAAACTGCAGATCACAGAATGAGATTAATGTGGAATGTATCAACAAAGCATAGACCATTTTCTTATCGCCTGGACTTATCACCTGGGACTCATCCCTAACTGACATTAGAATTGCACAGGACGCAACTCCCATGAATTATACCGGAAATAAATCAAATAAATTCTGTGGTAAAAGGTTGGGCTTTGACGCTTGAGTAGCTTATCAGTGTTGGACCCTTATTTTTTTTTTTTCAAATACATTCCCCAAAAAGGCTTTTATTGTACTTCAGGTTGAAACAGTCTGTCCTCGTTTCTGAATGTGTGCATACAACATGTTCCTGAGTGACATGCTGTGTGCATCCTGCAGTCACTAAATCACACACCACTTCAGATGGGTTCAACGAGATAGAGCTCCTGTTTTTTTGTGATGAAACTCTCACTCTGTAAACCTCTTTCACACAGACATTCATAATCAGACCCTTGACAGATCATGAGGGAGAGGCTTCCTGAAGTGATAAAAAGCCACATCTGGTCTCTCACCCCGAGGACTGATAACCCAGATGTTGATTGTATCTTATCGGATACTATTTCTTTTGCAAAGAACGTTTTACCATCATGTTACTAGAAGAGTTTATGGCATTTTAGAAAAAACTTGAATGCTTACGGAATAACGCTGGAATAATGTAATAATCCACAGGGCTGAAAAAACCCACCATATGACTCATGTGCTATATTTCTAACTCTCATAAGAGGAACAGGCTGATATGTAAGTGATTGTTCACTGGTCATCTTCCTCTTGCTGAAGCACTGAAAGATATAAAAATGACGACTCGATGTATTGTGGCAGCTTTAATGTTACTCACGGCTCAAAAAAGGCTGCTGTAGCATCACTGTCAAGTTGAAACAGTAATTACAGCTGGACCCGAAAAATATTTTTTGTGCGATTTGATTCCAAAAATACAATTTATGATAACTGTGTTGTCAGATTTTAATCCTGATCTGAAATTTTTTTTTTTTTTTTTAAAGAAACGTTTTTTTTTAAAGGAATAAATATTTTTATAGTGACAGTAAAATTATTTGTAATGTCACAAAAGATTTGTGTTTCAAATAAATGCTGCTATTTTGAACTTTCTATTCATCAAAGAATCATAAAAATATCACAGTTTCCACAAAATTATTAATCACAACTGATAATAATAAGAAATGTTTCTTAAGCAGCAAATCAGCATATTAGAATTATTTTTGAAGAATCATGTGACACTAAACGCTGGAATAATGGGTGCTGAAAATTCAGCTTCTGTTTTAATATACTAAAATATTTATATAAATAGTAAACAGCTATTTTAAATCTCAATTACATTTCACAATATTACTGCATTTTTTTTTTAAATCAAATAAATGCAGCCATCGTAAGCATAAAAAATTTCTTTCAAGAACATTTTAAAAGTCTTATCGAGACCCTACATTTTAGTCTGAAGGTTCACTTGTACATTGACAAGTTTGAAAAAACATGAGGGTGAGAAAATAATGACAAAAGTTTGTTTGGTGTGCACTGTTCCTTTTTAACATGAGTTTCTGAGTTTATTTACATGAGTCATTTTCCAGTATTTTGCATGTAGAGTTAGATATTTATTTTTTCTGGTATGAACTATGATGACGAATAACAGCTGTGAAACACACAGCAAGAATTCTTTGAGATTGCACATCTAATTTTTACAGAATTTGCACCAAAATATCAAATCGACTTTATTTTCAATCAGTTTAAAATTGAAGTTTGATTCAAATGTATTCTATAGCACTTTTTCACAGTTAAAAAAAAAAAAAACATTCCCAAGCAGCTTTATAAAGAAAGGAACTGAGCCTTCCAAAAGCTATATTTATACACAAAGCAATTGTGGTTAGTGAGGAGGCGAGAGCTTCTTTTTACAGACATCATTTTCCAGGGGAGCGTATCATGTCTCATTATGTTGTTAGTGAACAGGAGGCCGTGGTCAGGAAGACCAACTACACAGAGCGGGAGGGTCGGCTCCTCAGCACGGGACATTACAGATGAAACCGGTATTTAAAGGCAAGACAGAGAAGGGTTCACAAACATTAGTTTAAAAAGAGGCGGTAGAGATATGGAACATATGGAGACTGAATGAGAAAACGAGTGAGCCAATGAGAGAGGGAGATACGGGGGAAGAACTGCAGACACATCGCTGCTCTGTTTACAGTATGCAGAGAAACAGAATGACAGTGTGTCATTACACTGAGATACTAAACACACACACACACACACGTTTGTTTTTGTGAAAAGTGGGGACATCCCATAGACGTAATGGTTTTTATACTGTACAAACTGTATGTGCTATTTCCCTACACCAACCCTACACCTACCCCTAATTCCTGATTTATAAGCGTTTTGAAAAGTGGGGACATGGAGTAATGTCCGGAAAAGATAGTGGTGCCTAATTTTATGACCATTAGCAATATCAGTAAAAAAATAAATAAAATTGCAGTAACTATGGAACTCATGTCAGCTTACAGTTTGCAAATGCCAGCAGAAATATTCACACAATAGTGTCGTTGTGATTTGTCTAACTTGGTCATACCCTCCAGATAATTGTGGTCTCTGTTTCCCAAACTTGGCATACTGTATGAAGCCAAGCTTACTGTGACATTTATCAGAGCAAACCTTCAATTTAGAGTATTATGGTCGAAATAAGCACTCCTATCAATCATACAGCTTCCTTTGCTGTACAAAAGAAAAAAAAAAAAAAGATTTTTGGTGCCTCCGTTAACCACAGGCTCACAGCAAAAACATGGGTCATTACCTATATGTGGCTTTTACATTCACTAAAATAGCTGTCTAATGATATGTTTAATGAATTTTGTGTGAACAGATAAGTCACCTGGAATAAACACCTTTCTATTACACAAGCACCAGTAGGGATATTTATTTCAACACTTCTGTTTTGTCTAATAGAAGTATATCCAAATGAAATAAAACCTGAGACTCACTGTGTTTTTGTTCCCAAGTACATGAGCTAGGAACAATCTCTCCCTCTCTCAAAAACCACCAAACATGCACATCCCTTACCTATAACAGACTTATCTTCATAGAAAATCTACACACTGATACCGTCCTGATACAGAAAAGACAGAGACAGGGAAAAAGAAGTCAATGGAAAAGTGTCTGTCTCCTTCATGGTGTCTGAACATTGTCTGAGCTTGTGAATCACATTACATTATGACACAACGCAAAGACTATCATACTAAAACACACAAGCACCTTTCGAAATGCTGGTTTAGTACAAGTACAAACTGAGTCATAAAAGAAAGAAAGAAACAAACAATAAGTAAGTAAATAAATAGTGTATTAATTTCTGTAAAAATGTAAAAATACTATATAAGTGCATCCTTTTAACAAATAGTAATATATAAATAATAATAATTTATATATTTTTTATATATAGTTTATGAATATATAGTAAAATATTTAAATATTTCATATTAAATGAAACAAAGATTCAAGTCATGATGACCGATGAAATACACAGTTTGTGCTTGGACTTGAGTTATGTATTCCCAAAAATAATGTGTCAGTATGAAGTATTACTTCCATGGAAAAATTACCCTGGATAAAAGATTAGGGAGGCATTAAAAATGAATGAATAAATAGATAAATAAAATAAAACAGCAATGAAGGATGCATGTTATAATTCAATACAACAATAATTCAGATCTCATTCTCTGGACACAGTTCCGGATATATATATTAAAGCCAGCAATTAGTTGACCTTCCTAAACTGAGAACAGACACACATATAAACAGCCTCAAGGCTTTCTGGGTGACGGTAAGAAGGGAGGAGTCTGGTCTCCCCACGCACAACCACATCCATGTGTAATTATTTTCCCTCTGAAATAGCACAGACATACAGTCCTCCATCTTCCCTGGGGGCACGTTCCCGAATGCGATCTCAACACACCCTTCTTCTGAGGAAATGAGCCAAAAAACTACAGAAACATGCACAATGAAAGCTAATTATAGCAGTACATCTGAGACGCGTAAAGCCAAAAGATGCAACCCTCAAATGAGAACAAAGGGCAAACTGAAGAGATGTGCTCTACACCTCCATCAGGAAACATTTAACAAAATGACTAAATGGAGCCATGTCTCAGATGTGAAGACATCAGATATCATGGACCAGGTTGATGAAGATCTTCAATAATCAGATACCATGTGATTCAGATTATTAACTGAAATCATAAAAGTCAAAAATGCTGGAGCATAAACAAAATCTCTTGACTGAAGGACCTGAGGGAAAACTGCAGCCTGACCCATGAACTTCTGTCCCTTTCTCAAAGTGTGTTCAGTTGTTTGCTTTTTATATCAGTCAGTCGCTATCCTCGTATGTTCTAAGCCTCGCATTAGACATTTTCCAATGAATTGAAGCTTATTCCTAACAAACAAACTTCACATGTCTGATGATAGCAATCAATACAGTATGAAAAGTGCAATAATGTTTGCAGACCATGCAGGTTGTCCAAAAATGAGACAAGATTCCTATGGAATGATCCTTCGAGAGAAACTCTGGGTATGAACATTGTAAAAAATGTAAAGTAGGAAAAACCTTTTTTTACGCAAAAGTTACGCAAGTTCAAATATATTTGGTTGGAGACAACAAATGTTGGCAAGCTGACCATGTAATTGCTAACATTTTCCCATAGAGCCTTGCAGCAGGGGAAAAGAGACATGCAGAAGCCATTAACTCGCTGACAGCCACCATCTTTGAGATCAATCCACATTCTGATGTCCTTGAGAACGACACCACACACACATTCAACAAAGTAGCAGTGTCCATTAGCCAAAAAACGTGCTACACCCTTATCTGTAACACCTTTTCTGACAACAGATGAACCAAGACGTCACATTTCCATTGCTATAAAATAACTATCCTCCTCGCTGAGAACTTCAACACCTTCTTAAAAACCCAGCTGTCATCAGCAGCTCATTTTCTTACAGTCCTGACAACACCCACTCCGACCATTTTCAGACTATCACAGATTTCTATCACTTCTATATAGCACTCCTCTTCATGTCTTTTTCTCAAAATGTCCTTACATCATTTCCAGCCTGATGTTTCTAAAAAGGAAATGCATTCAGTATTATAATCAGGTCTCTACATCATGACAAAATGATATCCAACAACAATAGGATGAAACACTTTTCCTAAGGTCTAATTTTCTAAGACTCAAAATTCAGCTTCAAGTGGGACAACACTGACATCTAATGGCAGAAATGTTCTGCAAGAATTATTATACATTCAAATATAAAATTCACATTATGAACTTCCATGTGATGTTTCAGACAGGCAGAAGGTTGATCAGCACTTATGTCTCTACAAACAAATAAGTCAATGACACAGGAAGGTTTATGCAAATTTTGTTCCTTTATTAACATATGTACAACGGATCAGGGATGACAACAAAGACAGAGAGATAAAATACCTTAAAAACAAATAATTCCTATTTTAGTGCATTTTCAACCCACAGGCTAATTGTTGGGGAAAATATTCACAGTATACAGATCATAAACGATATGTACGTTTCCCTCGCACATCAGAGCATGTTTAGCAATTGATTACCCTTGTCATCATGAACATTTATTTCACAGCTGTGCCAGAACATAGAACTCTGTAAAAAATGAATCAGGTTAGCATTTCGATCTCTGACTTAGCAACTAAAGCTAATCTCTATAGTTCAATAATACTGCAGTAATGTGCAGTTTCATGCTGTGTGCAGTCCCTATTTATACAACTGTATGGTTGGTTAACACTGTATGCATTTCATTTTCAGTTTACATTGTTTTTAAGGTGCACTCAGTTTTTTGGTTGATGCTACGCTAGTTGATGGCAACCATCTTGAACAGCATATTGAAACCTAGTGGTGTGGATGCAGCATCATGCAACAGCAAACATTTTCAGTTACAGATGCAATCATACAAATGATTTTAGCATCGAGTTAAAATAAAAAATTTGGCTGGTTGTGTGGACTAAACGTCACCATTTGTATGTTATGAAAATGATTCAATTCTTCATTACAATGCAAGTGTACATGACTTTTTCAAAATGATTATAGATTATGTTTTTACTTGCTTCCCAACTGGGGACAATAAAGTCTTTATCGGCTTTAGTTATGTAGTACACTTGTAAATATTTGAGTGGAAAACTGAACTACAGACACCCAAATGGAAAACTACACATACTATGTGTGACTATGTACTTCAGGAAGACAGAGGCCAAACAGGCAAGTAATGCCCACTAAATCCTCTATGTATAGTGTCATTTCTGGGTTTACATAAACATTTTTGACACAGTGTGATTATGTATTTATCAAAGAGGGCACTGTTGGCACTGTCCTGAGGTCACTGTGTAAATCATGCAGCTTCAAGACCATTTTACTGCTTATAGCTTAGCCATTCAAACCCAAGAACACATCGATTAAGAGTTCTCTCGAGTACAGCAGCACTCTAGTCTAAACTCTCTGGCCGCCCTCTCAGCAGGGGGGCAATCTGGCAATTATACCAGCAAAGGTAAAACCACCCAGTCGACTGACTCCTACATTAGTTCAAGAAGGTTCTTCAGAAAGCAATTGCCCCCAAACAGTCTGATTGGAGGAGACAGCTGTATGTTATCGTGCTGTGACCATCCACAGACCCAGAGCCACATTGGCCGCTAGAAGGGCACTGCCCCCCAGCAGAAAAAAGAAGCCAATCAGCTCTCGGTTGTTCCTCTCTGGGATCACAGAGCTCAGTGTGGCTTCTAGGAACGCTGTGAGCATCCACTGACCGTCCAGCGCAAAACACGGGACAGCGTTTACCACCGCAAGGGCCCCCGATAATGATACCAGATATCTCAACACGCAAGAAGTTAAGGCTAGTTAACAGCAGTAACAAAACCAATATTTCAGGGTTCATTTATTATGTTTGCTTCCTAAATTAACCAATACTGATAGTGTGGGTAGGATACTTGCAGAAAGTCTCCAGCATGACAGGCAGGTCTGGATGAAGAAAGCCCAAACGAGGAACGAAGTCGGTGAGACTCACTAAAAATAAAGAAATTACCATTTTTAAAACAAGATTGTTTGCACAAACCTGATTAAATAAAAACAGAATCTGTCTGACCTGAATACTGTAGGTGTGAAGGGTAGCCGACAAACAGCATGTCTGTTTGCGGCGGGTGTCTGACCCGAATCAGTTTGGTCTGGTTCTCCAGAGATGGGATTAAACACAAGCTTGGGATGAAGTCTGTTTGACAGTCTGTGTTTGTACGGCATGTACGGCTTGCTTCAATGGTTTTTCTGACCGGCAGGCAGGCAAACTTAGCATGGGGGAAAAACAGTAATAGTTTAAAGTGTCAAAAACACCCAAGACTGAGGTGGCAAGAAATCATTTTCCCTTCCTTTTGTAAGATATAGTGTAAAATGGATCAGTGTTTTCATTTCAGATATCTATTTCAGACATGCAAAAACCTGTTTGAGCCAACAGCACACTTTAAATATTCACAATATTACACTGATAAAATGTTTGCAGTGTTTAGCAATTAGGTGCCATAGAGCTTATTGCTAATACTAAAAGGAGCAAACAGAATCAACTAAATTTTATAACAGTTCTAATTTGTATAAAATTCCCAAATACTAGCTGAGATTTCAGAAAAGCTGTCTGTTTTACCAATTTGCTCTCCACATTATTACTATAAGAGAAGCAGAGATCTGTCAAGCTGTTGTTCCCACAGCACTCCATAGTGCCATCGAGACGCTTGAATGCTGAGTGGAAGAAAAATCAGAATCAGCTAACAAATTTTTGTAATATTGAATTTAAACATCTCTATTTAATCTACCATTCAAAAGTCTGGGGGCGATAAGATTTTGTAGAAGTTTTTGAAAGAAGTCTCTTGTGCAGTGACATATCATTAAAATTTGAAATAACATTTCTATTTGAAAATATTTTATAATGAAATTCCTGAATTTTCAGCATCATTACTCTTCTTCATCTCACGTGATCCGTCAGAAATCATTCTAATATGCTGATTTGCTGCTTTCAAATTTCTTATTATAAATGTTGAAAATGGTTGTGCTGCTTAATATTTTGGTGGAAACCATGTTACTTTTTTAGATTCTTTGTTGAATAGCAAGTACAAAAGAATAGTATTTATTTTAAATAAAACGATTTGTAACACTATAAGCATCTTTATTGTCACTTTTGATCAATTTAATGCATCTTTGCTCAATAAAAACTTTCAAAAAATAATCTTATTGACCCCAAACTTTGAAACAATAGAGTATAAGGCAGGTCAGCACCTCTTCCAGCCGTCCAACTGAGATGCAGCTTTGCAGTGTGAACGCAGTATCCCGTCTGAGGATTATGGGATAGATGCTGAACACAGTTGTGCCAATCTTGCACTCCCCGGACAGTACAGTCCTCCAGCTGGGTAACCAGATCTCCTAGAAACAGCCCACGAGGTCCACCTGATGGGGACCCCTGCGAAAACAAACCAAAAACTGATCTCAGACACTCAAGACATCATCTAAATATAAAACTTAAAGATGAAAGGTGACCTGACCTCTACCACCTCAGTGACAAGTGCCCCTGCTCCAGTGTAATAGAAGGGAAACAGGAAAATGGGCAGCAGGAACAGGAAACTGAGGGCCACAACACACAGCATGAAGTTGTGCCACACACCTGCACCAAGATAGAGAGAGTAGAAAAATAATATATACTTTAATAAAGGTTTTTTTGAAGGTAATAGTGGCTAAAGAAAATGTTAGGTTCGGTAATAAAGTGTGCTGCCATCTAATGGAGGTTTTATGAATTGCATATGCCATATTTGTGGCATTGTGCTTGTTTAAAAAGTCTTACCGGCACAGAATATTCTGAGCTGCTGGACTGGAGAGATGAGGTTCAGATGTGTAGTGAAGAGGTCCACAAATGCTCCAGGATAAACCACAAACATGAACATGCCAAAACCATTCAATCTCACCTGCTCCCTGAGATGAACATGCAGAAAAATATTTACACTCCACGTAAATTTAAAACAAGCTTCTTTTCAACAGAACACAACAGATTTTCTTGTATAACTAGACTTGGAACAAGCCAAGAAACACTTTACTTACATTACACGCAGATTTCAGAGAATTTTACTAGTCAAATGGAATGAGATTTGAGTTTGCGATGGAGCAGCTTGATCCAAAACTTCTGATAATACTTAATAATGGCTAACTCTCTAAAACGTGCATGCAAACTTTAGAAGACTCGAGTATTATTGCGCAAGTCATTTTCCTATAAATTATGAGAAATTATAAACAAACCAACTTAATGTTAGTGACCTTCCAAAAGCAAACAACATTTTGCATTTTTGCATTAATGCAAAAATCTAAAGATTTACTCTGTGAGAATTTAAATGTATGATTGTGCAGATAATCTTGTTTTTGTTCCACTAGGACACATCTTAAAGCTGCAGGAACTGCAAAATGATTCCAAAAGTTTTTTTTCTTTATTATAGAGCACTTTAACCAATACTGGCTTTATGTGGGACAAGTAAGTGTTAAAATGTTTGCACATTGCTACCAAGACAGAAATTACATATTGCATCTTTGAAATGATTATTTTACCTTAGTGCTGCCACCCCATGGCCAAACTCATGTATGACTCCGCTAATCAAGATAGCAATGAAAAAATAGGCCAGCTGACTGACGGGAAGGTTCACACCAGGCACCTGATGACAAAAAAGAAAATGACTGGAATGATCAGGCTGAGCACAGAGGGTTCACAGTTTCATCGATGTTAAAACAAAAGTGCACCATCATCATCTCCTACGAGCTCTGTACTCACCACCACTTGCAAGATCTGTTCGTGTGACCCCTCTGGTGTCTCTGCCATCATCTGATTCAAAGTCTGCAGCAATGTTTTGCTTAGAAGAACCACAGACCCAAACATCGCCAGAACCCCGAACACCATACCAGCACTGAACCTAAAACAGCAACATGCAAAACATGTTGGTATATGTTCAGATTAGATTTTAACTCCTGGGTTTTTCATTCTTTTACTATAATGATTGATAAATAAAAAGGAGATTGTTTGTGGATATGTGAGTATGTGTGGGGGATGGAGGGTGGTTACCCATAATGCCCTGCTCTCATCATAAGCAGCTTAAGAATTTTTTAATGACTAAAGCTTTAAGTCCTCAAAAAATTAAATAAATATCATCACTGTGGATTTAATATGGCAACAGCCACACCAATAGAAACCAAACCAAAGCAAAGCAAGAGAGGTTTGCATGTCTTTAAATAGAACAAAAGACTGACAGCTCTGTATATTACAGCAATAAATGTTAAAGAGCTCATAATAAGCATCTGAACATGCAAAAATAAAAAAGCTGATTTGAGGACTGTAAATCATACCAGATGTATAGAAAGTGAGGGTTGAGATGAGCACATCTGGCAAACAGACGGTTGAAGATGCTGGTGTGCCATTTAATATGGAAAGGAGAGAGAGTGAATCCGTTCGAGGATAACCAGGATTCATAGCGGTTCTTCACCGAACTGAATGACTGAAGGTGAAAGAGAGAGAGAGAGAGAGAGAGAGGAAAAAAAAAACAGTTATTAAGGATGTGATAGGGATTTATAATGAGGTAGGTACAATAGTTTGTGCTAAAAAAAAATAAAAATACAGTAGTATTGCTTGCTACTGTATAAAAATATGATCTAACTTAAAATGTGTTTACCACAGCTGATTTGTTTACCATGTGTTGCCAAGTTATGTCTAAAGCCATTTTACTTAAAAAGCATACATTTGCATAAACTCTTACATAATTGAGAGTAACTGTATTATGAGAATCATTTAGAATTAACACTAAATAACTTTTAAAGTAGCAACTGAAAAACTGAACTAAAAACATGGCAGAACCATGGTACAGTAATGCATCCGATAATAATATTATGATACTTTGAAATATGCAATGTAACTAAAATTATAATGGTATTTGCATACTACGAGGTAAACCATGGTAACTTCACGGTATAATGCTGAAAAACATGGCACGCTTTGCACCAAAATAAATGTAAAATAATTATGGTACCATCGTTGTACAATGTCCAAACATTTTTACTCGTTTTAGTAAATGTACATATAAATGTAAATAAAACGGTACATAAACATGCTACAAATTCTGTACAGTCTCTGTACCGTGATACTATCAAAATGCTGCTCTTAACATCTAATGTCCTTGACAAATTAGAAAGTATCAATAACAATCGATTCCATTATTTAAGCAGCAAACGCCTCTGTACTCTCTACTGTTAGGCTAACTCTAGTAATGAAGGGTTATATCGGTAAGATCCGCCTACCCGCAGCAGCGTGTCCGCCAGATATACTGTACACCACCCGCCCATCACACACACCACCACAGCTATGGGAATCATGGCACACCGGGCTGCATGCGTCTCAAGAGCGTCCAAATTCAGAGACAAATGATTTTACGATTCCGATTGTCAAACACGACACCACACATCCACTGTGTACAAAACACCGTGGAAGCCGTCGCTTCCGCGTTTGCGTGAATTACGGTGTGCACACGCAGTCCAACTAATCGAGCCAGACTGTTTACTTTTATCAGAGGCAGAGCAGTGCCTCACAGTCACAGAGCAATCGAGCACGTAGTTCGAATCATTTCAGTGAACCGGTTCTTTCGAACAGAACGATTCAGTAATTTGTCTTCATCGCGTACTCTCCACTGATCTATGTTCTTTGTTATAGATCAGTGTTCTCTAACGGTTTTAATTTGAATGAAATAAGGGTCATGGTTGTAATTTGTGTGTCTCAGTTCAGTTTGCTGCTGCTATTCAGCTAATGAGACGTTAAGTAATTCAAAACCTAATATAATTTATATTCACATTAAAAATACTAAATTCAGTTTCATATAGGCTATGCCTGTTGCTAAAATTACAATACAAAGTCGTACATTTCCAGTATGTTTTATTTGTAATAGACTATTGAACAAAGAAAAAAGTATAGGCTCATTTGGACATTTTTGGCTCACTTCATTTGGATTATGTGTGTGAGGTATAATTCTCAAATAACTTTTCAGTCAAAAATGTTTTCACTCTAAATGCATATCAGCTGACTCGTTGGTTCTCAGGTCATTACAAATTGTAGAAAGTCAATTACAATGTCGATTCTCAGTTCAATTAATATGTTGGTTGATGTTGACTCTGATTCGGACAGTCCTTTGCACAAACTGTAGTCTCCAGTACATTTAGCCTATTTAACTGTTTCAATTAAAAGATCCGACACACAAAAGCGATTTGCTCAGAAATCGGGTGTCTCTGTTTTGCAGTACAGCTAAAAAAAAAATAAAAAAAACTCCATGTGCTTTTCATTTGCATTTGTAGAAGCAGGAGATCACATCTTATTTGCACCATGGATGTATCTGTGAAGTACACTTTAGTTTCCAGCTGAACAAATTTGGCCTCTGTGGTTTTTGTACTCACAAGACTTGCTTTTAAATGCGCAATTTAATTAAGCGTATCAGGCATTACTGTTGACCTATAAGCAAATGATGGCAATTTGTCACTAAAGGCCACTGTTATAGTAAAACCTATGAAAAAGTGCAGTAGTTTTGAATGTAAAGCACATGGGAACAAACGATAAGTCCCCTCAAACATTTCCATCAGGGAAACCAAGCCTTTCTGGGTGGTAGTGATCTTTTCTGTCCCTCAGGCTCCTAAAGGTTTTATGAAATGATTTATTATCTGAGATGGTGGTCTAGATAGACAGCAATTATGGCAGCCTTTTATGAATACATAAGAGAGGATGCCGCTGGTTTCATAATGCCATGTGCCCATAAGGAGGGATTAATGTAAAATAGACAACAGACACTGAAAGGACAGTGTCATAATATTACACTAACCTTCTATGACCTGTTAATGAAATTCAACAATATTTGCATTGTCCAACCATGCATTTAGCCACTTTTAGGTCGTACTGTAATGGGATCTTTGCATGTAAATGTTATATGCACATTAAAAAGGATTCTACGATTTAATACTTGTGTTTGACCTGTAGTATATGTGCTGACTGGCAGGATGAGCAGGAAGTTTGTGATACCAGGTAGAGGGAGGAGAATTCAGGTGAGGATTTGCATAGCTCTGCTGTCTGTAGAGGACACCTTCCCCATCAGCTCTGAGCTCCAGAAGAGGTTAATTCTCAGCAGCGAAGGAACTGAGTGAGCAGCATCACACATCAAGTCCTAGTGGCACCAGGTAAGGACAGAATGCTTTAACAGTCTGTAGTTTTCCATTTTATGGTTGTAGTTTGATATTTAGCCTTGCAAATAGTTAGTTTAGTGCATTAGGCTCAATCACGTTTCACATTTAAGCATTTGGCAGATGCTTTTATCCTTGCAAGTGGAAGCAAAGTATACATTATACCAGTCTGTGCACTCAAACCCAATGATTTTGGAGTCGCTATAGCACTAAGTTCTGTTTAAGAAATCTACATTTCCAGTGAAATGATGTGCAACGTTATTTGTTTATACCTGTCCGCTTGTGGGTCAAAATCTGCCTAGTTTAAGATCTGAAACTCCTCTAAACTGGCAGAGCTGCTACCACTGGGAATGGGTCGTCATGTCAAACCGTGGGCCAATCAGATGTATCCCTGGGCTCTGCATGCTGGAGCCTAAATTAGGTCATGATCTTAATAAGTATTGTCGCTCTGTGATTCTCTGACTGCGTGGAAGAGAGCAGGAGAGGACCTTACAGAGAACAGGCAGGGTTTTTGACTGGCCATCATAGTAGAACACAAAGCAGTGAGGAGGTGTGGACCTCACGCTGGCAGCTGAACAGGTAAGGGCACAAGGGGGTCATGATATCAGTGTCCTGTGTCGTGCAAAGGTCAAAGTCTTCATCTATCTCCAATCACTCTTTCTGAACTATGTTTTCTTCCATTTTCAATATGTGATTTTAGTAATGCTGTAATTTGTACATTCTCTCTAGGTTCAGATATATTGAGGACATTTTGATCTAGGTCTCCTAAATATACCCACTTAGCACACATTTATACATATATGCAAATATGCATCGTACACAAGCTTGGTAGCGATTTAAAAATGCAATTTTAAATTTTAAATCTATGCTGTTGTAATTCTGTGTTTCTGGTGGGCACATCAAGTGGGGTCCAAAAAGTCTAAAAAAAAAGTATATATATATATAACTGAATAACATAATATATTATATATGCAGTATATTATTTATTTTAGGCAAATTTATTCATATTACTACTAAATAATTAATTAAATAAATAAATGAAAATTATTTATATTAAAATTATTTTAATATAAAATGTATTATAAATATGAAATAAGTTTATTGTATGTATGTATATATGTTTATGTGTGTTAGATAGATAGACATTAAAAAAAAGAATATTTTATATTTTTATTATCATTCATTATTAGATATAAGTTTATATTAATATTAAATAAATATTTTATGTATATAAAATAAAAATAAATAAATGTGTGTAAAATATTATTAATACCATAGCCAAGTTTTTAATAATATAAATTAGTAATGTTTATTAATATAAATAAACATGTTTTCCAGCATGATTTGAAAATGATCAGAGGACCATCTTGTTTAAATGGATGCAAAAAAATATGAACATTTGTATGAATTACAATTTGAATCCCAGATTCTCACTTTACAGATGTTTGGACCCCACTGCACGTGTATATAGTAACAGGACTGTGAGTGAGGCTATAATGGATCATATATAGCTTCTGTGAAGTGGACAGAAAGCAGGTCCCCTCTGTGTATCACACTACTATTTATAGTGTGAACAAATCCCAGATATGAGCGGAATCCCCTGCTCCTCTACAGCCTTGGAGTGAGGGACAGAAAGAGAGAGAGAGAAGGTGTTGAACAGAATCAGAACCGGATCACAGAAGTCGAGACCGCTTTAGTCCATTAAGGGAAAGACAGAAGAGAGAGAGAGAGAAAGATTGGTATTTGTCCTGTCTGTCTCACAGCGGGGAACAGCGGTTTACTGTTACGCCAGCAGGTATGCGACTTTTGAGGACAGCGGGAGGTTGTGTATGTGACTGTGTTCATGTGGATGTGTGTGGAACTATAACAGTGTTAAAGATCACAATAAATATAGTAGACTGCTTTTCTTTTAGGTAAATTATGCCAAATAGTATTGTGATGATAATGAGACAAATAGAATTTGTCTAAATCAGAACATTTCAAAGTTTGACCTTTTTAGATCGACCTTTCTCTAAAAGTACACTCATGCTTACTAATTTCATATGATTTATGTGTATGTTTTGTTTGCGTGGGACTCTGTGATAATGACTCAGGCCTCTGGCAGGATTCGGGCCTACATAACACACTCTAAAACAACAAGCCAGTTTAATATGAACCGTAACTGTACTTTTACATAAGCATTAGCATTCTGTGATGATACGCATGTAAATGATATTTTTTTCTGTCTTGTGGTTTTGGCACAGAACAATCTAAACATAGGATTGTGACGACGTTTGATGATTTACATAATACAGTGTTATTCCAAATAATACATTGAGTGAATTTGATGAACAAACCATTCGACCTTTTGTTGGACATTTTGAATATCAAATGCACTTTTTTTTTTTAAACTAAAAGAGAAAATCTCGTCAGACTGGTTGGAAAGGTCTAGAACTTTTGGGAGACTTCCAGTCATAGTGGGAATTTAATGCAAATAATTTGCGTCTGTGAAACTATTGTGGGAGTTTTTGAAGATGCAATATTCCGTGTGAGATTTCAGGATCTGGTGGGGTTTGTGATACTGTGTAGGTGATTAAATTTAGAGTTTGAGATGGAAGGTAATAAATCTAGAAACTTAAAACACAATTTGTTTTTGCCAGAGGTGATTTGGTCCTAGTTTTATGCTTCAGTTATGTTTTTATTTAGATACTGACAGTATATTTAGTTTAATCTTTGACTGATATTTTGGACATTGAGGAGTTTTAGAAGGGAGTTTTGGACAGCTGCTCTGTTGCTCTTTGAAAGGTAAATTTAGCTCAACACTCAGCAGCAGTGACTCCACACCACTAGTACTAATGCACTGCTGTTGATGTGCAAATAACATCCCTGGTTACGGTTGCTAAGGTTGTGAACCCTACCAATCCTAGCTGCACCACTGAGACCCGTATTAAGTTAAAAAAGGAGAGGGATTTTGAAAGACAGAAAGTATTGATATGAATATTGCAGATGCATTACCATGCATGCTGGCTGTAGTACTCAGGAGGATTCTTCTTATATCCCAGGTGTTCTCAGCAGGACGTTCCATCAGCAGCATAACCGAGCAAATTACGGGCAGAAAGCTCCCTGCGAGCACATAATCAAAGCTCATCTGCCTACAGCTGTGTTCATTAGGACACTGGATGGTTTTACATATTTCCAAACAGCTTCCTGTCAGAGACACAAAATGAGTCATTCAACATGCAGTCTCCTCTGTTTGAAATGTGTTTGTTTCCACGTTGGTTTGTGTTGTCAAGTATGTAAATGTCTTCTTTTTCAATTTCCCTCCAGGTCATTCTTAGGAAATACTGCTTTCACATTGTTTGTCCCCATTCATTATTATATATTAGTTTTATAGAATAATACCAATAAAATTCCCATATATATGTGTGTGTGTACGTATATATAAATACACACAGATATATCTCTCTCTGTGGATTTATATTATATTATTAATATAAATATATATATTATTAATTGCGATTAATCACATCTAAGTTTATATATGTGTGTGTGCGCGTGTGTACTGTATATGTGTAAATTATTATAAAAAATATCATGCTTCTTTTTTTTCTTTTTTAAATACAGAATTTGATATTCTTTCAGATTTTTCCAAATAAGGCTGTTATTAATCTTTTTTTTTTTTTTTTTTTGCAGACCATAAATACCATAATGTTCAAATGATACTAAAACTGATACTGATAATGCATATGATAAATATCCATTGATAGGCTACTTTGTGAGCCTGAACTATTAATCTGAATATTTATTTATTAATGAATGAGTGAAAATATAGCAGTGGCTTTCTTCTAGACAGGAATGAGACCCAATGAAGACTTTTGCTTAAACCTGTTTTCTTTTTAAGATAGTTCACTTAAGGAAAAAATCCCAGTAATCTTGTGTTTAAGAAAGTGATCTGAACCATCACCAACTAAGCTTAGATACACCAAAATACAAAAGCCTAATTGTTTCTCTTTTATTTTATCCTATAAAGTGTTTGGAGAATCATCTGAGACAAAATTCCTACTCGAATGAAGCATATCTGATTAGTTTATTCTCAAGTCTCCCTGCGCTATTAATGAGCAGCTATTTATTCCTTTACAATATCAGTAGATATTCCACTTTATGTTTCATATCCAGTATAAAGAGTGTGTAGGTGTGTGTTATCCCAGCCCTGTTCTCTCCATGTTAACATAAATGATTCAGGGGTAAGAGCTGTTACCTGCTCCTCACTGCAGGAGTCACTAAGCAACTGAAAGACTATCCACGGGCACCTGAGAGCCGCAGGGGGGCTTTACTTTTCCCCGGCTCTCTGTAACATACATACACATAGCTATAGATGAAATACATGTATTCGAACCCACACCGGGCCGGTCTGTCCATCTGATCAATGCATTCAATCTCTTTCTGTCTTTTCTACAGCAGGAACGTGGACACAACTGCACAGAATGTCTAAACAGCCGTCGTCCAATGTAAAAGCCCTGCAGGTGAGTATTGTGTGTTTTTCATTTGTATGTAATTTAAGAAGAGTGTACAATGTGAATTTTAAACTTCTGTATTGATTTTATTTGCTCAAAACACTCAAACTTGTCAACATTAAATATTTTAATCTGAAAAGCCAGTTCCTACTGAGTAAAAACACATTTCAATGTACATTGCGTTACAGTACTCACACAAGGCCATTCACAAGTACATGAAATACATTATGGTTTTGATGTGTTCCAGCTTTTTTTCTTCTTGGTAGGAAAACATTTCTTATCCAAACAGAAACAATTTATATAAAAATAGACTTGTACACTTTAACTAAAGTCCTTACAGCCATTTTCCTTTGTCTTATCGGTATACAGTTGAAGGGAAAATCTATGTAAACTCTGTGGTTTTGCATAAATTGGTGAAAATGTGATCTGAAGGTGAAGTCTGCTTAAACAAATAGCTGCAAAAAAATGATATGTTTTCATATATTTATTTTACACACTGGCAAAAGTATGTTTTAATATCTGGTTAAATGATGTGACATAGCTGAAGATCAGATCATATTATGACTAATTTATGCTGAAATCCAAAGGGTTCACATACTTTCCCCCCTGTAACTATACGTCTGGCTAGGAGCGATAACTTAGACAGAAAGAAAGATTTTCAACAGTTCACCACAGTGTAGAGAACAATTTTTACAAACACTGAACACTTCAGCCAAAAATAGACACCTTTATCTTTCCATAAAAACTCTCCATATACACACGAATCCAAAAAAAAAAAGCCCAAGCATACACAAGATTCAGGATACGGTTTGTCAGAGAGCACAGATAGAAGGAAGACTGGTCATGCATGCAAAGACAGGAGCACATGGTCACTACTGTACAGCCTAAAACAGCCAACAAACAGATTTCATCCAGCAGCCTATACAGATGGAAAGCCAGAGAAATGAAAGAAGGAAATAGAGTGAAAAAGAGAAGAAACTCAAGGGTTTGATGTACTGGACCATGAAATACATGCAAAACTGGAGTAAAGCCAAATCTTTATAAGCGCTCGGGATTGGTTGAGAGATGTCACATGCTCTAATCGAAACACTGAATTGCAAAATTGTAAATTGAATCGAGTGTTTGATCTTGTGTGACCAATACAGCAGGACAATAATTGATAAAAATAGGCAGAACAGAAGAGATAACAAAAAAAGTGTTTGCGGTTCTATGTGGAAATTAAAAAAGAATGAAATAAAAAAGTTAGATTATTTTTATTATTATTAAACATTTCCATTACTGTAATGCACCAAAATATATATTTATATGATGTTATTTTATATTTATAATTAGTACTACATTTATTAAACTAAATAAATAAAACCGTTGGATAACAGTATTAATAACTTTAGGGGTAATGTGCTTAATTGTCATGAAAATAATTCTACTTATGCTAAATATAATTTCTTTTCTTTTGATTTTGGGGTAAAATGTGACCTGCTTTCGCGAGATTCACCAAAATGATAGGATGGATGAGAAAAAACACAATAATAATATCTAAGAGAAGAGATGTGGCAACAATCCATATATTTTCCTTCTAATGTAAAGCTGTAAACACATTTACATTTTCACATTTGGACTTTGTTTTTATAATACATGCTGCGTTTAGACGCCACATAATAAAGACCATACTAAAAAAAGACAGGCTGTCTGCGTCGGGCCTCGGCAAACAGAATGATGTCTGTCATCTCACTGTTTTATCTGTGTTGCCCGCAGCTCATTTTCATACAGGCACTTTGCTCTTTATGAAATACAAACTCCAGCAGGAAGACACGTCCAGCAGGTTTTGTGGAAAGGTTTGGTTTCGACAACTACGCTTGACCATTGCACAATATTACGTGAGCTTAAATGACTTTGGTACTCTGGAGATTGGATTATAGGCGCGGTTGCAGGAGGAAATGAGCAGTGTCAGGGGTGGTTTCACCTCAGCGCTCTGTGAGGTGTAGCAGCGATGGTAAACGTCTCATTGGATTTTCTTGTCTGTCTCGAAGGCCAACCTTAATATTCCAATGGGGGCTCTGCGTCCTGGGGCGGGACATCCTGTGAAGAGGAGAGAAGATACAGTAGATGCAGAGGAGGTCAGATTCTGTTGGAAGAAAGCTCACATACACACATTTACACTATTTTATAAATAAACAGATTAGACACACATAGAGACGATTGTAATCATGTAACCAGATCACATTTAAATGTAAGTAAAAAAAAAAAAAAAAAAAAAAAAAAGATATATTATTATTTGTACTTATTTTTGTACCATTTAAATTTTTTTCAATTACACACACACACACACACGCGCGCGCGTTTGTTTATTTATTTATTCAATTTTTCAATATGAACATATCCAATTCTGTAATATATAGAATTGATATTATTTATCAGATCTACATTATTCCTAGTGATGATTCTCATTAGAATATTATTTTAAATAATAATATTTTTTACAATGTTTTAAAATCAACATAATTACTATCATGAAGTACTATTTTAATATACACTTTTTGCACACAGTAATGAAAAATAATGTTAGAAAGAAAGAAATACATTTTTATTACTAAATAGCAACAGGCAGATGTTATACATTGTTATAAATGTGTTAATTGATGTAATGTGTGGACAATTTTTACAATGTTTATTTAAATGACAAGTACTATAAACTATTTAAATATGCTTTTCTTATATTTAGTAATAAGAAATATGCTTAGATCTGCTTTACGATCACAAGAAAACAAAACAAAAATTAAAATAAGAATTAATGGGCAAATTTGCTTATCATAAAATGTCAGAAAACAATATTAATATCACACTAAGCTTTATTTTCATTTGTTAATTTTATTTATTTAAAATGAAGTTTAATCCTTCTTTTTATTTTGGGAGTAAAATATGACACATTCTTGAGAGATTTTGTGAGGCCCACTCAGTAATATCTCTCACAATTGGTTTCATAGTCGTCCCCGGTGACTCCAGAGGAGAAAAAGGCCCTGCCTGGTGCTGTGAAATTACCGGGCCCCGCCGTCAACCTTTCTGAGCTCCAGAACGTAAAGAGTGAACTCAGATGGGTCACCAAGGACTAAACAACACAGGTAAATCTAACAGTCAAATATACACACTCACACCCATTTTTTTTCCATCTACCATTTTTGGTTAGTCAAAAAACTTTGGTGGTTGTCAATCTTATGTACACACACACAAATACGAGCAGGAACCAAAGAGCAATCATTTTCTAAATGCGTCACATCAGATCTGAAATCACCTAGAAAGGCTCCATGCTGTTCACACAAATGACCACATGGTGTCAGTAGCTCTAAAAGTAGTTTGCACGTGTGTTCGTGTGCTTATGTCAGTGCTGGAGTGTGTAAAGGGGTATGAGCTTGAATCAGGCTCTATTAATACCCCACAGATCAGTGGGGCAGTGAAAGTCCGTCTGTTGTGTGCAGTCCTAGCATGCCTCACCAGACCTCCCAATTATAGAGCAAAACATGCTCTGTGACCCACTCTGCAGAAATACAAACAGAATTTGCTAAGCAAACTACCTTGAGATTACACACGTTTTTAATGCCAGCGAACCCATTTAACTAATTCTTCTCATTTTCACAGGTGACTCCGCCCCCATTTTATCCAAGGCTTTGGTTACTATATCCATCCAATCAGGTTCATGTATTTACCACAACTCCCAGAGAATCGGTCGCAAAGGAATCAACGACAAGCCTTAATGATGACACTACCTACTGACCCGAGAATAATTGAGGGGGTGGATTCTATGAGAGCAAAGACTGATGGGAATTGAGCAACTCGAAGCTCTGAACCAGGGTTTAGTCTGTCTAAAATAGGTCACCACTTTTTAAACCTCCCTGTATGCTACTCTGTATTTTGTTTTAAAATGTACTGTGTGTTTAACTTAAAGGGATAGTTCACCCAAAAATGCATATTCTGTCATCATTTACTCACCCTCACGAGTAAACTATCCCTTTAAAGTTTGATTTTATAGAAGTTCTGTATTCTCCAGCTACCATCAATGAATCATAAAACAGAATATATGAGACTGAAGACATTAGCTAGTATGATTCATCTTAAAATTCCTCCATTCTCCTTTAAAAAAAAGCCAGATTGTGTCTTAAAACAACTCGAACAAATGTGACACCATAAAATCAATTTTCTTTTAATGTATTTTACGTCTAGAAGATTAATATGCAAATAATTGCTATAAATTTGATTAATTAGTCAGAATGTCATGCATTTAATTTGATTAAGTTTCCTCCGATTGACAGCCCTACTTAAAACACCTCATGCTACAGGCTTGTTTTCACTCCCTACACATCTCTTTCTTTATCTATGGCTTTTGTTCTTGTGTGTTGCAGTACATGAGTAGGCTGTTGCATAATAAAACACGATTTCACGTTCTCTCCAAGAGCAAACCCGTAGGAGGAAGCCAGCACTTGTTATCCTTGAACAAATAGAACTGGATTTCAAATGCCGCACCATCGGTTTGTTATGTACATAAACTGGGATCAGTTTAACGGTGTAAAGCTGCTTGTCTCCTCACTTGTAAATCACATCTTATATGTCTGTACTGCTCTATGATCTAGTTTACTAGTAGCAGATGTCATGACCTTTGAGTGAAAGTGTCCTTATTAAAGATCATGTATTGCTCCTTAGATCAGAGTCAGTCTGCATTGAGAGCTGGGAAACACATGCATATACAATTCAGACAAAATTGTCTACATTCTTTCATTTATAAGGCTCTATTTTCTGTAAGGCTGCTTTGAAACAATGTATGTTGTGAATTGGATCATGAAGTGAAAGACAAGCAACCAACAAGAGTCCAGTGTACATTGAAATACATTCAAACCTGTTGGAAAAGCTTCCCAGGATGCACCTCATGAAGTTGATTGAGAGAATGAGAGACTGTGAGTACAATGATATAAAAGGACCTATCAATCATGTGGAATTGGAATGGAATTTTTTTGGATTAAGCATCTGGCAGTGGTGCCTGGAACACAGAGAGAGTGAGCAGCTGTCTAACTAATCAACAAAGCCTTCATTAATTCCCTTATTACCCACAATGCAATGCAGAGAGAGCCTGTAGTTCTAAAACTTCTAACCGAGAAGCTCAGCATACCTAAACTTCCGTCGATTTCTTGATACAGTCCTCTTCTCTGCTACAATATGCTTTTCATTATACATTTTAAATTGTATATCAATGAAATGTGTATGTTAATTCAAATGAATTTAGTTCACCATGACCACCAGAGCCAAACAAAACCCCTAACAGGAAGAACAGACACAGTTATATTTAGAATGCCACTCAGGTCTGACAGCATTCTGGACTGAAGGGTCAAAACAGGGAGACCAGAGAGTGCCTGTAAGTGACTGAACACATAAATCAGTTCACATCTGCAATTAAATGCATGAAAAAAACTCATCAGATGTAAAACTGTTGATCATAAATAATATTTATAGATGGAAGAGAGCATGATCCTGAAAAAGATCTTCAAGCATGCAATGAAGTAGAGTCTGGTTTTGTTTACGAAATATAAAATGTACAGCATAACTAATGCGTCTAATTTAGACCCCTGCAGTTGTAATATGCGTTTAAATATATCCACCGATGCACAATGAGCTTGAGTGGAAAGACATGCCAAGGTCCCTAAAAGGCCAATTACTTGTTTTAAAGCGAGAATCCAAAGGGGTTGTAAGGTGAGCACAGGATTTGGCAGTACAAACAGTGAGTCTACAGAATCACTTCCTTGAGACACAAGTCGCACACATACAAGCACGCCCCTCTATGATTCATCATGACCCGTTGCAGTTGCACTTGAGTGCAAGTGCATTCACAAGTATCTCCAGTTACCAATTACCTCGTAGATGTGTTGTATTGAAAATGCTCTAGACAGTGGAGAAACCAGTGTGATCATGTGCAGAGGGTGTGAGAATGTAACCAGAAGCTGTATCATAATCACCCCTCGCTCTTATATTTAATACCCCCTCCTCGCAATCTAGCTTGATGCTGCCCTATCCCAGCTCTGAGCCAGCAGCTATTCAGGGAGGATGAAGGGTATGATGTTCACGAGGTTGGGATGTGTCCTTTTTGCTGTGGATCACACTTACACACTATAAGTCTATAAATCAACCTCACTCTTCAGTGATCTAGCCAACATAAACAAGTCAATTTCTGTATTCTCCTGTTAATCACACTTGCACACTGTAAACAATCTTTATTCCTTTGTCTTTGTGTCTTCCTGACTAAATAATCTCCCTATGGTTCTCATTGTCCTCTAGGCAATTTAATTTCTCTTTTCTGGCTAGACTGTGTCCTGACTGTCCTTCTGATCAACTCTGAGTTTCTATTCCTGTCACCTTGGTGAGATATGGCTTCTGGTGGCGACAGACAGAAATCCACAGTGCTGACTAACTCCCTTATTTATCAAGAGATGACCTCAGATCTGCATATCATAATAAACCCCCAGCCTGATCCCTCCCACTCTCAGTGTTCCCATCTAGCTAAATGGATAGGGCAACTAGCTCGAAGTTGTGTTTACCCCTCGTGGCCCCAAAATGTCTGCCCATCATTCCCCTCTCCCCTCTAGAGATCTGGTAGAAAACACATGCCTATCTTGTTGAGGCAAAAGGTTTGTCTGCCCACTGGGTGGAGGAGAAATGGTTGACCCTCCCCTTTGCACTTATGCATTTGATGCCTGCAGAAGTCATGGACCACATCCCAACAGACGTGGCTGGTGTACTGACCTTTTTATTTTCTTCGGTCTTCTTTAATCTCGACAACTTTTGCAGGAGCAAGTCGATCTAACCACCTCTGCCTCCTTCTCTTTCTTTCCTCTTCCTTTTGTGCTTTGTCTTACTTTTATTCAGTCCTAAATTCCCTGGACTCCCTTATCTCTCTCCCTTCCTCTCCTAGTGATGAATTACTACCTGATGCTCAGCAATAATCATGGAGAAGGGGTTCTGTCTCGATACCAGAGCTTGCGTCTGGAGGGTCGAATGTGTGATGTTGTTTTAGAGGCAGAAGGTGTGGAGTTCCCTGCTCATCGCACTTTGTTAGCCTGTTCCAGCGACTACTTCTGGTCCGTGTTTCAGGACTACACTCTGGAATCCGGTGCTCGTACTATCAGCTTGCCAGCCTTGTCATCTCTGGGCCTGGAGCAGATACTGGACTTCATCTACACCTCATGGATCTCACTGTCACCCTCCACTTTGGAGGTCACACTACAAGCTGCCTGCTATCTACAGATCACCCATGCTGTGGATCTTTGCACTCGGTACATCTCTGAAAGCATTGCTCCTGACAACTGCTGCTTTTTTGCTAACATAGCAGCTCGCTATGGCCTTTCTGAAGCATTCGACGACAGCAGCTCTTTTATTGGCAGTAACATGTGCATAATACTTACATCTGAGGAATACAAGGCTGAGCTAATGGAGTTAAACATTGATTCTCTGCAAGAGGTGCTCGTAGCTGAGGAGATGCCGGGAGTGAAGGAGATAGACCTTCTGCAGCTGGTTTTGGACTGGCTAGAGTGCAACCCACAATCTGCCTTGCAAAGTAATGCATTGCTTAGTCGGATCCGATTTGGTTTGATTCCATCTAAAGAGCTGTCTCAACTTAGTGCACTTAAACCTGCTCTACGTACACCCTTCGTCCGCAGCGTAGTGCAGAAAGCAATTAACTACCACCTTCAGGGTCCCCTACAACCTCTACTACAAAGTGTCCACACCAGCCTAAGAGCCACAAAGAGCAAGATTCTTCTGGTGGGCGGAGGACCAGAAGCAAACAGGCCGCAGAATCAGATCCTAACCTACGAACCTCGCAGTAAGAAATTACAGCCGCTCTCAACATCCCTGCCAAATAAGCTACAGCACCAGGGAGTGTGCGTTGTTGGGAACTTCCTATTCATACTAGGTGGTGAGGTGGTGCATGTGGATGAGGAGAATGAGAAGAGTGCTGTGATGACTGTGACTGACCAGGTGTGGCGCTATGACCCACGGTTTGAGCAGTGGGAGGAGATGGAACCAATATTGCAGAAGAGGGCACAGTTTGCCTGCTGTGTGGTGGAAGGTGTTATATTTGCTATCGGTGGACGGGGCCAGAGGGGTGAGCCTGCTTTGTCATCTGTGGAAAGGTACAATATGAGGGAAGGGTGCTGGCGCAGTGGCGTATCCCTACCGTATTCACTTCATGGGCATGCCTGTGCCACTATTGGAACAGGAATCTACATCTCAGGCGGAATCCACATCAACAACCCAGAGAGTAGCAAAGAAGTGCTGTTTCTGAATGCCATTAAAGGGTATGCCTGGCAGAAACGTTCTAACATGTCCATTGCCAGATTTGGCCACCAGATGGCAACAGTGAGGGGAAGAATTTACACCTTTTTGGGAATGTATGAGCCCTTCTGTGACATTGAACGCTACAGTCCTGAGCAAGACCTGTGGACCCGTCTAAAGCCCCTACTGAATGACCGCTTCTGCTATGGTTTGACCGCTACAGGGGGCAGACGTGTGCTTATGTTCGGGGGGAGAAAATGGCAGGAAGGACAGGAGGTGTGTACAACAAATGTGCTGGAGTACGACACGGAATATGATGCTTGGAGAGAAGTGTGTAAACTACCAGGACCCTTGTGTGGGATTCAGTGTGCCATAATGACTCTTCAAGACCCTCCGGAGACCTAAAAGTCAATTACAAACACCATCCCACATACACACAGACAAACAGATGGCTATCATGGGGAAAGAGAGAGTTGAAGGACAGGGGTTATCTTTGTGTCATGGATCCATGGATTGTAAAGTGGCAGGGAAAACAGAATTTCTATTTACCCAGATATAGAAGACCTTGGAGGGGGTATAATGCTGTTAAGTGTTTTACATCAAGCAGTAAGGAGCTCCTGAAACTAGGTCACTATGAATAGGGTAGAAAGCGTCATGACATTGATAGATGGCTTGTCATAAAGACGTTGTCCTGAGAAATGGCATAGATCCTCTAAGGACACCGGAGAAAAGGACAGAACTAAGGATGGAATTTCAGACCACTGCACACTCTGGTCATTGCATCTTGAAAGGCGTAAAGAAAGGACAGACAAACAAATGGAAAAGTAATCTAGAAAAGGACAAATTTGGAGAAGATTTGACTATTTGGCACTGCGTGAAGATCAAAGGTGACAGTCATAATGTCTTATGACAGAGAGACAGCTGCCATGAATATTGGATACAGACTGTGAAAGGAGGCTACACTCACAGACGCTGAGTGAGAAAGCCAAATTAGACCATTGATTTGGAAGGGTACATGGGAAGTCGAAGTGGGCAAGGACAAGTATCAAGATCATTGAGTGTGTGTGGGATGCAGATGAGCCAAAGGAGGGAGGATGAAGAGATTTTTAGTGAGCAATGATAAACAAAACTGCATAGTCACAGATATATCTGACAACTCAGGCCATGCATGAAAATCTAGATTACTCATCACAGATAATATAGTGTCATTAGAATACTAACATAAATTAAAGTGAACTGCAAATACAGTAGTTTTACTCTTGTAAAACAGAGAGATCAGTAGCAGTAACTAGGCTGGCATGTATATCGTAACTTAATCATATACTTCATCATATATAATTTTGGATGTAGTAGTAACCATTTTTGGGATACATAAAAATATGTAGCCTTGAGTTTGTAAAATGAATACTGTTGACATATGAATCAATGCAAATGAGTAGCTAAGACGGAAAAGCATAAATAAAAGATTTTACTGCTAAAAATTTATTTTGCAGCTTGTGAGTTTTTTTGTACTAATTTATTAATCACTGTGAACACATATTTGCTGGTAATAATAGAAAATTAGTGAGATTTGAGTATGAGCAGCCTAACCTGGTTTGCTGATTAGACTATTGCAGATTAGAAAGAAAATCTGATTCAGATTTTCCCATCTGAACTGCCCAAAGAAAGGAAAACCATTGTCAACACAAGACTCAGAACAAACCCAACAGTTCATCTCCATTCATTTTTGTAAGCTGAGTCCATTACCTTCACTGAACAGCCTGGAAACCAGCAAGCTTCTGAAAGAAAAAAGATCAGCTTTCTAGGATATTTACATGGGCATCTATTTTTAACCACCCATTGGAGAAACGTGCCCTTACTCATTGCTCGACAGGCTACCGAGCTCTCAGGCCATTGTTTATGGTCAGGCACTCACCTTTAAGCCAAAGATGGCAACATCCAGGTTGGAAATGCCAGCTGAGAAACTGCCATTGATGAATGGGAATACTAACAGACAGCTTTCTCCGGTTAGAATAAAAATTTATAGGATTCACCAGCCTCAAAATTCGAGCCTCATTTAAGTGTAAATATCAAGCATATAAAAAAAAAAAAATCCATACAAATGCAAAAAATAAAGCATGATTACATCCATAAAAGTTTATTGACTTTAGGTATAACCACACTGAAATCTGGAGAAAGCAACAAGTCTCTTTTTAAATAATGTAATAAATAAAGTAAACTTTACCAGGTTGTACTCTAAACACAACACATAGGAAACTGCACTGCCCAAATTACATGCCCTACTCATAATAAAGACAGGCAGCAGCACAGATATTGATGAACTAGAATGTTTTACAACAACTTTGTGTTAAAAAAATGGGCTCCTAAAGAAACATAACATGGTTTTCACTAAATTAAGAATAACTTTGATATATTACTGAAGTAAAATACCAATAGACATCTGTTCTAGTAGCTCTAAATCCACTGGTAATCACTTTCTCTAAGAGCTAATGCATTCCCATGATTCCCATGGACACATCAGCACCTGAGTCACTCACTGAGTCAAAATCAAGCTAATATTGTCGTAGATTACATACAGAATGAAATGTGCTCCATTATGTCATACCTGAAATGTCAATGTACAGCATATAATACACATCCTATCATACAGTACAATAAACTCTTTTCTGAACATTCAGCGTGTTCTTAAAAATCTCACATAAAGCATCTTTGTGTCTGCTGAGCGCCTGCGTGCTTCTTGGTCTGCACGGCCTTCCTGACAGCTGAAACACTGACATTAAATCATTTGGCAGCTTCGGGTTAGAAACAAAAAAACAAAAAAACAAATGTGACTGTGGAGTATCTACAAGCCATGCAGCAAGAGATGTTTTGCTCTGAGAGTTTATAAAGATGGACGACCTCCCGAACTTTGACATACATGTAATTTCAGGAGTCGAGTTGCTGCTTCTGACAGATGCTGGGGTGAGTTCAGGGCAACAGCTTTGATCGGCCGAGCCGTGTGGCGAGTCCCTGGGCTGAGACCAGCGATGTGTCGTGATGACCACGGCTGTCATAAAAACTCACTGTTGTCTTGACATAAATGTCCCTAAACTAGTAGCACTGTTCAGGACAGCTGCATGGCAGCTTGTAGAAACGGAAAATTTGAATCCAAACAGAGGTATACAATACTGAAACATAACATGTCCTTTAAGTTCTCCAAAAATGTTTGAATTGAACACAATAGTCCATAAAAATTTCTTTGAGATTAAGCATTAAAAATGAATGGCACACCTTGTGCACAGATACACAATCACTTGTAAGTGCCGTCCCTGCTCACTCAAGGATGCAAATTTTTGCGCTAGGAACATCACGTGTAAATCTGTTTTTGATTATGAACTCTCATTTGCGAAGAGACACATAATTTCACCTCATAATATCAGGAAACCGTAGTGAAGAGAGAACTTCCATAATTTGACTCAAGTTACAGAGATAATGCTGCTTCTGGATAATGGAGCCTGTGCAATTTTCTACCAATCAAAGCCCACACACTTCACTGAATGCTCATCCGTTATCAGAGGCTGAGTTTGGCAAGGCGTTACGCTCTGTCGAGAAGTGTTCACGGCACAGGCACAGAAATATTCCAGGTTCAATACAAGATGAGTGCTATCTCTGCAATTTTAGAATTTTTCATTCTGTCAATTACCACATTCAATTATTTTGACTCGTTTCTAATTGGGACAAGGCACTGGACCACAATATATGTAGAAAATGATGTTTACAACATAATTGTAAGCGAGTGTCATCTAACACTCACTTAAAATTAATGTTTAAAAACTATTATTAACTAATCATCTAAAAACAAATTTTAAAATGAATACTCATTTTGATACTGTACATTATAATTCCGCGATGCCTAAATTCACTTGTAGCATTTTACAGTACAATATTCAGTTTTTAGTGTTTCATTTGAAAAAAAAAATATATATATATTTAGACAGAATTGGATGAAAGTTTAACTTTGGGCATGAAAATAATTACTGGCTTATTGTATCAGCCACAATTTTATGATTTTTGATCTCATTTCATCCCAAAGTTTCATTTTAAGGCTGAACACTCAAAACCAAGGTTTTCAACCTATTAAACATACTGTAATTGTATGCCTCACAGCCTTGTTTTAATTGATCAACATCAAAAACTCATAGATCCACAGGACTTAAACATTATGCATGATAATCATAATAATAAGCGTTATTATTATTGGAGTTGCACTGGTACATAAAAAGTGGCCGATACAGATAAGCCAATAATTATATCTATGTTATGGACAATAATTGATAAAACATAAAAATTATATTCTGTTGTAAATAAATTGAATGAAAAATCTAAATAAATCACAAATAAAACACTAAAATTTGCAATCAATGCACTGAATTTTGCATTGCAAATGCATATCTAATTTTGTCTGTACTTGACTGATACAATCAAAAATAATAATATGGTAGACTGTAGTGTACATCCATAATAGTAATAATAATAATCATATCGAATAATATATTTCTTATAATAAATAAAACATAGTTTAAAAAATTACAACTGAAAGTCCATATCCAATCTTTTAACTCCTGATTGTGTGAAGTCTATAAACCCTGAAACTTTTGTAAGATATGTGCAAGTATACCAGAAAAGGTCTGTTTACACAGAGACAAATCCACCCTCAGGAATTACCAGAAGTTCTGCTCCTAGAAAAGTCTCACAAGGATTATTTAGACAACTTTAGAGACACAAATACAAACTGCAATTTTTTGCCCGTAAATTGCCTTGCCCCATAGACGTCCATTTTAAGAGCATTACTTGAGCCAAAATGACTGACTGTGGAAACTGGCACCAAGCCAAAGATGCGGTCAATAGAACTGATCTGATTTTGAACCAGGAATAATCCTTTAAAGGCCTTTTCTTGGTATATCCAAACACTCTACGGAGATTGTGGTGAGATGAGACAACCACATCAGTGTTCCATGTTCATGCACACGCACACAACATCCACACGAATGTACAAGTGCTATAAGTCGGGGCCAGCCGATGTATAACAGCAGATCATAAATATATAGTATGATACAATAGAGTATATAGTATGCTAAAGTAGCATATAAACATGGCAGACAACTTGTGTGATGACCGTCTGTGTGTCCACTGAGAGATTTGCTTCAAAAAGACAGACAAACATAGGTACAGTGTGCCAGTCAGTGTGTTTAGAGTTCAAACGGTGTCTCAGATGTGCATTTCCTCTCAGAGTTCAGTCCGTTGCTTCCATTTCCAAGTTCAAGTGCTCTGGTTCTATCTCGGCTTCCTGTCTAGTGGTGGTTTGGCCAGGTTTGTTCTCGGTGACGGCATTGTCTCTCCTTGTCTGAGCCGCTTGGAGGATTGGTAACCATGGCAACCCCGTGTACAGAAGTGGCATACTCTGAAGCTTGTGGGTTGCGAGTCGAGCCATTGAGAGAGCTTTGTTTGTACAGCTATCTGTGCCTGCGTAAACAATGTTTTTCAAGTATTTAAAAAGCACATGTAGACTAAGTCTGCGATTGCTGTCAGGATGTGAAAGTACAAGCAAAAGTGAGAAGAATTTGTGTTTATGGACCTTAATCAGGGAAGATGCTGTATCAAATTTGACATCAATTAAAACGAGACTGTGAGGCATAAAAGTACAGTATGTTTAATAGGTTGAAATGCTGGAGACATTGGTGTCGACTGTTCAGCCTTACAATGAAACTTTGAGAATCAAAAATCATAAAATTGTGGCAATAATTATTTTTATGCCCAAAATTAAAATTGTCATTCAATTTCTTCTAAATAAATGTAAAATAATCAAGCACTAAATAGTGTACTGTAAAATGCTAAGTGAATTTAGGCATCACAAAATTATAATGTACAGTATGAAAAATGGATATTCATTTTAAGATTCGTTTTTAAATGATTAGTTAATAATAGTTTTTAAACAAATTTTAAGTGAGTGTTAAATGACAGGTAATCCAAATGTAAAAATAGAAGCGCATGCATTTAAATATCAAATATAATATATAATATTACATATCAAATATTGGCTGATATATCAAAAATTGCATGATACATTTAAATTAAAATTAAAAATCTTATAAATTAAAAAAAAACAAAAAACATGGCTATAACTGATATGATACTAATATACTGTGGTCCCTGGAAATACGTAACATAAACACTATATTTCATAATTGATCAAGAAAATAACAAATATTAACTTGCATTGCTTCAGTGGATACAAACAAATATGAATAATGACAAAGAAAGCCAAACTTGACAGTATTTAATTAAAGTGTAATCTGAGATGCCCTCTTGGTTAATTTTATAATGATTATCAAATAATGTAACTTATTTACTGAAATTATAAATCTTGAAGCACGCATCAATACATTATTATATCCCTAAATGTTAATTCTGCACAAAAATATTCCTCACAGCCTCGTAATTAAAATGCAAACAGTCCACAAACACCAATTCAACCCTTACTTTAGCTTGAATGTCCAGCCTAAGGTCCATGGAAGTGAGACTGTGTCCATTGGTTGTGAGTGACGACTACTTCAAATAATGTGGCGGCATTTTCGTGTAGAGTGATCGAAGCGTGCGTGTGTCAGACGTGAGTCTCAATGTAGGAGTGTGTGTGTGAGAGGGAGGGCGTGCGAGGGGCGGGCTCAGGTGTGGCGGCAGGGCTGGGCTCGGAGGCGGGGCTTGGCTGACGGTCCCGCTGCGGCTCTGATGAAAACAGCTCCATGTAAACTTTCTTCCATTCCTGGAACTCTGAGGACGTGAGCTTAGGATTGGCCAGCAGCTTGTCAATCAGTGCTACCTCGCCCTCCCTGTCCTATGGGAGTGAAGAAAGAGAGCAGTGGAGGGTGGGCATTACAGATACAGTCTCCTTCATACAGTGTTTAGGATGTCATAGTCAAAGCACGCCACAGGCGGTTAGCGTAGACGTGAAGCGATGTGGACTCAACCTAGATGAGCAGAGCGACACACACGCAAACACACATAGCATGCTCAGACTTGACTGGAGTCCTCTGGCACTGTGGAGCTTCGTGCCCCCAATTAACCTTCTTTCATTCAAGTCTGAGTGATAAGGGATGTTTATAATACTCTCCCAATTCAATGGGAGGCTCTGCCCCAACATAATAAGCACAGCGCAGCAGCCCGGAAAGGGGGGTGGGGGGTGGGGGTAGTCACAGCAGAGGCACGGACCGACTGACCCAGCCACAGGAAGAAAAAAAAAATGGCACCAGACAGAGCCTAAACCAGGTTAACCCACACAGAGAAGCAGGGTTCAGAGAAGAGTTTGGCTTTACCAATGGTCATTAGCTCATTTAAGTTATTAGCTGTTATTGTTATTAAAGGCCATATTAGACTAGCTAATATTAGCTGGTCAGCAAGTGATTATCTGGTCTAAGATGGTTATTGACTCATCTAAACTGGTTATTAGCTGGTCAACATGGTGATTAGCAGGTCTAACTTAGACATTAACTGGTCTAAACTGGTTATTAGGTGGTCAACATGGTGATTAGCCAGTCTAAGATGATCATTAGCTGGTAAAAACTGGTTATTAGCTGGTCTAACATGGTGATTAGCTGATCTAACATGATCATTAGTTGGTCTAAGATAGTCATTAGTTGGTTTAAACGTTATTTGCTGGTCAATAAGGTGATTATCTGGTAATTAGCTAGTCAACATGATCATTAGCTGATCTAAGATGGTCATTAGCTGGTTTAAACTATTCATTAACTGGTCTAAGATGGCAATCATCTTGTTTTAACAGGTCATAATCTGGTCATTAGTGCATCATTATTGGTTTTGGAACCTTTCTTTTCTTTTGGCCAACTGTTTATAATACCCACAATGCAACTGGAGGCTCTGCTCCAACATAATAAGCACAGTGTAACAGCCTAGGGTTGGAGGGAGGGTTCACAGCATAGGCACGGACTGACTGACCCAACCACGGGAAGACCCAATGGCACCAATGGAGCCTAAACCAGGTTAACCCCCAGAGAAGCAGGGTTCAGAGAAAAGTTTGGCCTTACCAATGGTCATTAGCGTGTTTAAGTTGGTTATTAGCTGGTCGAGATACTGATTATCTGTTCTAAGATGGTTATTAGCTCATCTTAACGGGTTATTAGCTGGTCAACATGGTTATTAGCTGGTCTAAGATGATCATTAGCAGGTCAAAACTGGTTATTAGCTGGTCTAACATGGTTATTAGTTGGTCTAAGTTAGTCAATATTTGGTTTAAACTTGTTATTAGCTGGTCAACAAGGCGATTAGCTGGTCTAAACTGGTTATTAGGTAGTCAGCGTGGTGATTAGCTAGTCTAAGATGGCATAAGCTAGTCATTAGCTGCTCATATGCTCGTCTAAGATGGTAATTAGCTGGTTTAAATTGGTCATTAACTAGTGTAAGATGGTCATTAGATCATCATTAATGGTCCACCTTGGATCCTATGTTTTGGAACCTTTCTTTTCTATTGACCAACTGTTAATAATACCCACAATGCAACTGGAGGCTCTGCCCCAACATAATAAGCACAGTGTAACAGCCTGGGGTTGGAGGGGGGGGGGTTCACAGCATAGGCACGGACTGACTGATCCAACCATGGGAAGACCCAATGGCACCAGTTGAAGCCTAAACCAGATTAACCCAACACAGAGAAGCAGGGTTCAGAGTTTGGCCAAAACCCACATCCCACACCAGACAGAGAACTCCGTCTAACATGGATGGGATTCTGGGATAGCAGTTTGGCTAAGTCATTGTGTCAAAATGGACTACAAAACACACAAAATTCCTGCTTTCCCCAGAACCCCACAGACATCAGACAGACGGAGAGGGACGGATGGGCAGACAGGACAGATGAAACAAACAGGCACACATGGTGCAGTGGGACCCATGCGGCAGCAGAGGTCAGATACCTTTAGCGTGCTCTGCAGGATGCGGAGATGATGCAGTTTGTCATTTAGCTGTGGATCGTTGCAACGCCGGATGAAAAGGTGTTTGTACTCCAGACGGGTGGAAAGGCGGTGCTCACCAATAGGCGACAGACTGGCACGCTCCAGCGCCCGGTACAAATCACCAAGCGAATCCGCCTGCCCATGGCACTCCTGCTCCCCGCCTGTGGGGGCGCCACATAAAGCCAGAGTTAATGAGGGGTGGCTCGACCAGCAAGGCACAATTTTGAGTGGGATTGGAACAGAAATAAACAGATTGCAACATTTAAACTGTGCATTTTAATGTTCATTCAGGTGTGTAGGCTGGTATTTGTATGCTGATGATGCTCGGCTCATTTATTTAGTTCGTTAGTCTGGAATTGTGAAGGTAGACAGAGAGAAATGACATAAGACCTGGACGAGAAGTGTCTTTCATCAGGCTGGCATAGATAAATGCTTAATCAGGCTCAGATTTATGTAAATATGGGAACATTTTCTCTCGCCGTCTCGGTTTTTATCTGTTATCATTTGAAGAAACGGGTGCTGGGTTTCTCCGTGCCAAAACAACATCTCTTTTTCTTTCCATCTCCGTCTGTCTGCAATGTACAGTACACACACACACACACACACACACACACCCACACATCTGCCCTTCTCAATGTGTTTAACACTTTTCTGCTTAAAAATATAGCTTAGAATTGAAGAGGTATTTTGGAACACGTTAGATGGTTTCTAAGATTGCCATTATTGGTCTAACACGGACTAAGCTGTTAATTACCTGGTTTAAGCTGGTCATTAGCATGCCAATATGATAATTAGTTGGTCTAAGATGGTCATTAGATGGTCTTTCATGATCTAAGTGGGTCATTAGCTGGTTTTAGATGGCCCAACATACTCGAAGATGGTCATTAGCTGGTTTAAGCTAGTCTTTTGCTGGTCAACATGTTAAAAAAAAAAACACAGCATATGCCGGTTAGGTATGTTTTGCAGCATGGCTGCTGGTTTGAGCTGGTTTAAGCTGGTCCTTAGGTGGTCATGAGCTGGTTTAAGATGGTCAAGTGCTGGTCATGTGCTGGTCCTGAGCAGGAGCTAGTTGCTTAGGACCATCTTAACAGTCTAACAAATCTAAAATGGTGATAGGATTGTCTAACATGGTCTAAGATACAATAGTCATTCGCTGATCTAAGCTGTCTATTAGCTGGTTTAAGCTGATCATTTATTGATCATCAGCTGGTCAACATAATCATTAGCTGGTCTAACATGGTCTAAGCTGATCATTCGCTGGTCTAACATGGTATAAGATGCTAAGATGGTCATTTGCTGGTCGAAGATGGCCATTCCTGATCTAAGCCGTCTACATAGTTTAAGCTGGTCTTTTATTGATCATCAGCTGGTCAGCATAATCGTTAGCTGGTCTAACATGGTCTAAGCTGATCATTCACTGGTCTAACTGTCTAAAATGGTGATAGGATGGTTTAACATGGTCTGAGATGCGATAGTCATTTGCTGGTCTAAGATGGCCATTTGCTGATCTAAGCTGTCTATTAGCTGCTTTAAGCTGGTCACTTGCTTCAGCATCAGCTGGTCAACATAACCAGTAGCTGGTCTAACATGGTATAAGCTGATCATCTGATTTAAGGTGGTTATTAGTTGGTCAACTCAATAATAATTATTAGCTATTCTAATATGGTCTTTAGGTGGTCTTACATGGATGGTCTAACGGGTTGAGTAAGTGCAGTTTGGTGATGGTAGACACCTAAAGAAGGACAGTAAGACTAGAAGGCAGATCTCATAAGTGTTTAAAATGACATGCTCATTTCATTTAACACAGCCACCTTTCAAAGCAGAGACAAACTCCCTTAAGGCTACTCAGGTTTGGCAATCAATCACTCTGACAGACATTCTGTCAAGCGGGTGGCATGTTGTGTGTTTTTTTGCTCTTTCTGTCTGCATGCGTACTGTATATGCAGGTGCTCATGTGTTAGTCAGGAAATAGGCTGAGTCACTCCAGTCCTGTTGTTGTAGTGTTTGTGTAGGTAAAACACGTGGGCCATGATCAGCATCTAGTCCTGAGACTTATTAGCAGATACTAATAAGTCTGCTAATGTAGGGCGTGTATTTAGACACTATTTTGAACAACCAAAAGAGGGCAGCAGTCCCACACTGCGCCTCCCACCACACGCTGCAGATGCAATATATGTCGCATTTGGCAATGGAATCAAGTTTGAATGAATACTGAATTAGGAGGTTAAAACAGAACAGCTGTAGATGAAAATCAATTGAGTACTAAAAAAAATTGTGAATAAAGTCTAAACAATTATTCATTCCGGCATTATCCATTTATGTACCAAAGCCCCATATATATCTGTCTGATATGTCAAAAATCATTGGAAAATCATTGTCTATTTAGATCAGAAAGTCAGGCCACGTCTCTAACTTTTTTAGCATATTACTTTTTGTATATTTAGTGTGCAAGCTGGCAAGCCCTGCTTTTATTACACGCCTGCAATAACTTGAAAGAAAAAGCATTTTATCGACCGCTTGGTTAGCCATGTGACAGATTACAATAACAACGACTAAACCAGAATAAATCAATGAAGTTTTAAAGCTCTTTGTGATACTTTTAGAACTTGTTAAATGGCACAGAACTCTGAAAACTCCGGCACTGCACGACACGATCTTTCTCTCCAGTTGCCGGGGAACATGCGATTGAAAGTCACGATCAATAGGCCGTGCCTCTCTTTTCTCTTCAGTATGTAGTACAGCACGCATGGGCTCTGTGGATGACTAACAGATGCCCCCTACTCCTCCAGAGAGAGATAGAAACAGAGCGATATAAAAGACACAGATAAGAGGGAGACTCATTAAAAGCCACTGGGATTATATATAAAGGGCTGCTGGAGATCCATCTGAGATGACGAAAAAGGGGAATATTAGAAGAGAAAGTTTGGAAAAAGCCGATGAGAAGTGAGATGGGCAGATTGGTGGTGAGATAGTGGAGATGGGCAGCGAGATGGGGAATATAGATGGTGAGATGGCAATGAGCCATGAGGCGATAGACTGCGAGACGAGAGGAAGATGAAAAGTAACACGGGGGATATAAACAGAGTGGTAATCCAGCAGCAAATGGTCGGCTTCCTGTGAGGTTTGTGGAGAGAAATGAGTCTATCCGGACACCAGACCAAACAGAAAACAGGAGAGAATTAATAGCCCATTCAGAATTTACTGCTAACTACAAGGTTAAAGCAATAATCCATGAGGCAGAGTATTACAGTCATTTAAAAAAGTTAAGTAAAAAGTAGTTACATTTACAGTAATAATCCAAATAAACAATCATTCCTCCAAGCAATAAAATTCATTTGCATATCTGTAGGGAGTTTATAGTTGTCAAGCAAGTAGTAATATAGAATATAGACTGTTGTTTTATAATCAACAGTGTGATTATGCACTATAAAACGAGTTCTTCGAAAGCTGATTAACAACTAGGTATTCCCAAACTTTTCGGGCAGTGTGAAGTACAGCTTTTTAAGTTAATATTTCAATAATTTAACATCGTACTTGCATGTTCATAACTCTTTTATGATGTTTAATGGTCAAATGACATGCAGCTAAATAAATAAAATATTTTGTCTTTTGTAGTAAGTGTTATTTTTTTATTTTTAAAGTATTTATTATCATTTTTATTTTAAATTTCAAAATCAATCTCTTCATTGATTTAATCAATTATTAGCTTTTCATCAACTCACAAACCCCCTGCAGTTCCCTCCTGAACCTTTGGAAAACCTTGGCTTGGTCTGAAACTATTTTTGTAGGGGGAAAAAAATTATGCATTAAACAAACATACAATTTTAATAACATTTTTTGAATTAATATTAAAATATAAATTAATATTAATACAAAGATAAATTTAAGAAGCTAAAACGGGAAAGCTAAAGTTCTGCTAAATGTTTTATTTTCCCTCAGGGGAACAATTAAAATGTAAATTAAAATTTTAAAATATAAAAAATATATATTTTTATAGTATTTATTTATTTAAAAGAGTATCCGTGTTTCTGATTTATAAATTCTTAGGCAATTTTTGATTTGTGATCAAGAAAATCTGAAAACTAACAGGCTTATGGAAATATCTATAAAGATGCACTGTCCTTGTAAATCAAAATCAACTACGGTAAAGTAAAGTGAAGTGGGTCAGGAGCTTGTGACAGAACCACACCAATACTGCAGGGTTAAAATGAGTTTCATAGGAAAGAGCATGCTGCTATTTCTGGAAGAAGATGCCTGCATGTGCATGTGTGCACGTGTGTACGTAAGAAACGAGTGGACAGATCTCAGTGGGGAACCTCACAGCACAGCTAAAAAAAATCTGCAACTAAGACACTGTTTATGCTTCATACAGCTCCAACACACATTCAAACGGGGAAAAAGAGAAAGACACAGAAGCTAAGAAAACAGGAAGAGATATAGACAGAAAAAAAGGCTCAAATCCCTGTACACGTTCCTCTGTGAGAGCACTGCTCTTAACAATTTAATATCGAAGCACTCAAATAAATTCACACATGCATTAAAATAACTCTGCTGTGCCTACTGTTCTCATAATAAGAGGGGTTATTAAAATCTAATAGAACGTGGTAAAGAGGTTTTAGAGGACTGATTTGAGCCGATCTTGTACTCAGAACCGTTTATTACCTGCCATGCACAGCAACTCACCTTGCAAAATAATAATAAAGGGTATTCAGTAGTAGTACCTTTGCAAAAGCCAGATAATATCACATCCCCCCATTTGTCATCATTACCAATTTATGTGTAAATTTGGACTGTCAATCAATTATAAAAAAATAATTAAACTAATTACAGAATTTATGGGTCAGGGGAAATTAAACTTTTGAAGTCTTAATTTGACAGTCCTAATCTAAATAAATATTATTCATAGGCTATAATAATTATATTATAATAATTATCCATCATTTGTAAATTATTTATTCATTAGCAAATTAGCATCTGTCCTGGCAAATAGGAATAAGAAATATATAACAATATTAAAAAAAATTATAAATTACATTATTTTAATTTGATATACATGTACTGTATATATATATATATATATATATATATATATATATATATATATTAGTGCTGTCAATCGATTAAAAAATTTAATCGCGTTAATCACAGTCATGGACATTTTATCACAAATTAATCACAAATTTAAAATACTAGGATTTACCTGTAAATGTGTTGAAAAAAAGAAATGCATGACAAACTAGTTTAAGGAAACAGAACCTTTCACACTTCCGCCAGGTATGAGACATAATCCTTATTATTCTTTTGTTTTTATTCAGCCATTATTAGCCTTTATACTGGAAATAAAATGTTTACCAAGCCACATCGCTTCAATCCCAGTATACATTTACCCAACTATTATCAAAAGTATTTCTAAATAAATACAACAAAACATTTTCTTGCGACCTTACGTGAAGTATTATGACAAAATGCATTATGAAGAAGAATGGGACCTGTTCTGCAGGTGCATTAGAGCTAATATTAGCATCATGCTTCATAAGACAATTTATGAGATTAATAATACACTTTTACTCAGAACTCACTTCAAACCACCATTGAGTGTTTGTAATAACTTCCTTTTGCGATCACATGTGGAATTTGGTCGTTTACTGTTGTTAAAATATGCTATTAATAGCCTTTTATATCGCTCCACAAAGTAGCATAGATGTACACATTCAACTCAAGAAAATCACATACAAATATCCTATCATAATCGTGTGTTTATTATTTTATATATAGTGGCTGTCATCAAGTTTATTTCTGCTGTGTAAAAGCCTTAACATGAATGCTCTGGCTGAAACTCACGTTGTTTGTGATGTTACAACCGCCTCTCCGTTCTTAAGTTGCCAGCTATACATTCCAAGTATGATACGCATTAGTAAAAGGATCTATTTTAATTTTTTTTTGTCTATATATATATTTATTATGTCTTTATTTTTATGACTGAAGGCCAGTATCACTGATTACAATTAATACTGATTTCCCTATAAAAAATGTTTCCCCTAATATTTAACCATTGACTATAGCCATTCAACTTTACATTATAATTAAGAGCTATCAATTTTAACATTTATTAGACTTTAAAAATAACTTCTAATTGAAGTGAACTTAAAACAATCTTCACATAAACCCATTATAATAAATGTCAAATTTATCTATCTGTGCCCCTCAGCAGAAATTGAATACAGTTATCAAACACTAAATTCTAAACTAAATACAGATGAATCCTTAAAACCATAAAAGTTATTGATTTCCTCTTTTTTTCTTTTATTCTTGATGAACAGACATCACAGCAGCTGGTTATTAGGTTGTTTTGGCTGATATTTCGTGGATCTGACGCGCATCGTATTTTCTCTCAACTCTCATCACCTTTTCTGACCCACTTCTAGGATATTCCAGGACAGTTTTGAAAACCATTTCAGAGACATTTTCTTAATGTAACTCATGTATAACATATTACATGCATGCACAGTTTTATGGCAGCTTTAATCGCCTTTTTTGTACCTTCATGACTTAACTGATCACGACATTTGATATGAAATGATACAGGCTATGTGGGCGCCGGAACCTTTGTGCGTGTATTGAAGAGCACGCGCTGCGAGCACAGTACTGTTTCCGCGCTCCTTTGACTCGCGCCTGACGCTGAAGTGAAGTTGAAGTGCGCGTCTGAAACATCTCCCGTTTGATGTGCTCGTAAAGAGATTCTGCGACTGAATAAATGCACTTCTTGTCAAGAAAAAAAAGACAGAATTAGCAGTTATGAGTGGGGTGGCCATCCCTAGGCTAGGTTAAATAATTTTAACGCGTTAAACTGAAAAAATGAATTGCCTGCGTTAATGTGCTAATTTTGACAGCACTAATATATATATATATATATAATAAAATATAAAAGTAATAAATATAAACAAATTTATATATAATATTATTTTATTTACTTCTATAGACCTAGACAATATACATATATATATGTATATATATCCCAAGACCCAACCCAAGTATCAGCGGTTTTGAGATATATTATATTTTGGGGATGATATATGCAGTATATTATATATATCTTATGATTTTGAACCACTATTGACCCACCGTTATTGATGCAGTGTGAACGGCTGAGCTCCCTACGGCTGGGGTCCCGCTGTTCTGCCATGCTGGCGGAGGGTGTGAGGAGGGCATGCAGGCCACTATCCCGAGGCAAAGTGAAGCTGCGGGGTTTCCCGGCTGCATTAACAGGGTCTCGGAGCCTCTCCCCTTCAAGCATTGGGAAGGGACCGTAATGTTCCTGCATCAGTGTGCGTTGGGCAGGCAGAGTGGATTGGCGGCGATATTCTGGAGAAAGACCTGCCCCTGGCTCGCAGAACACAGCATCCTCTAGGGGCAGGGTCTGCAGGTAGTGGAGGCCTGAGCTGGTCAGAGGGGTTTCAATCAGGTCCTGCCATGAGCGCCGCTGGCTGGCGGACTTCCGAGCTGGGGAACCTCCTCCACTGCTGCTTCCACCTTGCGGTTCGGAGCGGTACTCCTCGTGAGAGGAGCGAGACTGTGAAGTTTCTGTGGATGAAAGGCGGCCGTGCTTGGGTTCTAGGTAAGGACTGGCACAACTCACCTGGTTCTGTGTGAGAGAAAAACATGAACATTTGGTTAAACCCAAGTATCTGCTAGATTGTAGGAGGCTTTTACACAACATCGCTCTTATTCTCAGGGGTGCCAGCCATCTTTTTTTGTCTTACAGTATTTGGGGTACCAAAGTCAAAAAAATTACCGAAAGGAAAGGAAACACCAAGTACGACTGATTTTGATGCTCATCATGTAAGTACATTTTCAAGGGTATAAATGGTTCAAGCCCCTTAAAATTCACTAGGCTTAAAAATCATGAATGGACACATTGCTTTTGCTCTTCTGCACGTATCACCTTCAGGCAAAAGGCAAGAATAAAATGTGCTAATGAAGAAACTCAGAGAGTAGACCAGGCCCCTGAATACCCGCTCTCATCTAAGACAGGCAGATGAATAATGAACAAAGAGAGAGCTCTGGTTTCAGTGAAAACTGCCGAATATAGAAAAATGAAGGAATAGGGGACAGAGGAGTGGAGGGAGAACCTGAAGCTGTGTTAGTGTGAAATTAGACTCTGAATATGGGCCAACTGCTCTTCCAGCTTTCAACCAATTGGCAATGTTCCAAAAAAACAGGTTTAATTATAGTTGCAATAAAACAATAGACAGAACGATAGAACAATAGAATGACAGACAGATAGATAGATAGATAGATAGATAGATAGATAGATAGATAGATAGATAGATAGATAGATAGATAGATAGATAGATAGATGATAGACAGATAGATAGATAGATAAATAGATAGAACTATAAAATGATAGAACAATAGAATGATAGATAGATTAGAATGTTAGAACGCTAGAAAGATAGAACAACAGATAGAACGATAGAACGATAGATAGATAGATAGATAGATAGATAGATAGATAGATAGATAGATAGATAGATAGATAGATAGATAGATAGATAGATAGATAGATAGATAGATAGATAGATCTATATCGAAGATAGATAGATCGAAGATAGATAGATCAAGATAGAAAAACAGTTAACAACGTCAGTCTCGCCTAATTCGTTTCTCTATGGGAACAATGTGTGGAGGAGAAATGGAGGGGCCTTGTAAAAGGAAAAAGAAAATCTGAAGGAAAGAAAAGCATTTAATTCATGTCTCTTTGTTTGCTCTTAAATAAAAGTTTTGCTGCTGTGTGTGGCCTCTGGCTGACCTGCCCTGCAGTCCTGCACTGAAAATACACAAATCACAGTGACTCTAAACCAGAACACACAAATTAAACCACACACATTCAGGAATGCATACACATATAATGGCATATAAATATTAATATAATAATAATAATCTATATGCTTGATTTTTTTTTTCACATTACATTGAGTTTTTTTTTACAGTGATGAGAATTGTCATAGAAATCTTAAAAATAGGCTTTGTTTTCTTCACAAAACAAATAAAGAATATATTTTTATCTTTTGATTTTGTGTGAAATATTACTCAACGATTAATATGACAGGTTTCATAAGACTTGCCAAAAAGGAAATAAATATCCGATACTGTCTATCATGACCACAGGGTAAATGTAATAGTGACTCACAAAGACTGAGAGATACATAGAGAGACAGAGAAATAACACTCAATCTCATCGCATCTCTACAGTGGGCTCAGAGATGAGGTGGTCTGACTCATTCACACACACACACACACACACACACACAGTCACTCAGTGACATGGTAAGGCCAGGTCTGGGGGACGGCACTACAAAACAGCTCTTTTACCAATGCCAAATGTCAAGCATTATGAAGCCGTGCTATTGTGTGGGATTACACAATGAGAGGGAGCCATGTGTGTCTGTGTGTGTGCTGGATGCTGACTCACTGAGGGTGGCCGTGGGTACGTGTCATAAGGGGGTGGTGGGCTGTCTTGCTTGGGCGTCGAGGGCGTCTCATTGTCTTCGTGTTCACTTTCACTCCAGTAGTCTGCTGGAAGAGAGAGGAACATGCAGGGAGTCATTAGCTTGTTGCAAAACATTTCTATAAAGTAAACAATAATTAAATTAAACCCTCAGAGATGTGGGGCACAAAGACACATGCAGGTTTTTCAATGAGAACCTGCAGTAAAATGCTCTACTTCAGAGTCCCTAGGCCTTCACTATAGTCTACCCTGATTTGTGATGTCAAAGGCAGGAAGGAAAATCCAAGAGAAAAGTCCATTTTAAAGGGCTAGTTCACCCAAAAATGAAATGTCCTCTCATTATTTACTCACCCTTGTGTCGTTCCAAACCCATGAGACCTTTGTTTATCTTCGGACCACAAATTAAGATATTTCTGATGAAAGCAGAGAGCTCTCAGACCCTCCATAGACAGCAACACAACTTGTTCCCAGGTCCAGAAACGTAGCAAGGACATCGGTAAAATAGTCCATGTGACATCAGGGGTAATTAACGACAGAATTTTCATTTTTGGGTGAACTATAAGCTTTTAAAAGAATCAGGTACTGTCAAATCATCAACAAATCCATAAAAATATTACCTGCCAATTTTGAATGACAAATGGAGAACTTTTAAGGACTTGATGGTGTAATTACAGCATCTACCAGCAGGGGGTAACCAGCTAACCAGCCAAACCTTGACTTCTGTTGTGGACTTGTGAATCAGTTTCTCTGAAACACACCTACTTTCCTACCTTTTTTTTTGTCTTTTTTTCTGTATTGGGCTATTTGTTTTAGACATCTCAACATCCTATGAAGATGATTTAGGAAATGTTTAAGTCAAACATTCACCATAAAATCTATTTTGCAAATGCATTTTATAGACTTTACTGTAAATGTCTATGTTCATGTAAATGTCATCTGTGAAAGTTTTTAATATTTCGTAACTTTTTATCAAAATTTCAATATATAATATACAATATATATATATATATATATATATATAACCTTTCAGTGAGACTGGCAAATGTATGCCAGACCTCTCCAGTCCGCTCCTCCTCCATTGACTGCAAGCTGACCTTCATTTTTGAGTGCAACACCCTCACCTCAAAAAACTAATCAACAACCAATGGATAGAACCAAGTTTGATAATCTATTACACTCGTATGTACTTTACAATTCAGTGCGACTTTAACTCACAACAATACTCAGAGATGAGAGATGGAGTTTGAGATGCTCCACACATGATAAAAAGGATAAATAATAACTGTTTGTGTTTGTGAACGGAGGTGCTCTGAGACAATTAATAATTTAATGAAATGATTAAAGAGCCTATATTTAACCTGCATTGCATGTATTTATTTAATTGAATCACAGCATTTGTAAATTCACAATAGCATTATGCTATGTCTAGTAACACGTTTCATGGATTCCCGTCTGTGGAATGCGCCACTTCTTATATTTTGCCGGTTACTCGACTCAGGCAAAATGCAATCGAGGATTTTTTAAAATGGAGTACTCGAATTGAATGAAGGAATCATGACAGCCATACTTTTCAGACACTAATATTGAAAGCAACTTCAAGACACACGTATTTCCTGGGAATCGAACCCATAACCTTCCTAACTACAGCAATTCTCACCCTGTTCTTGACGGATTCGCTCTCTTTCTGCGTAGCCGGCAGCCGCCATGTTGAGACGACTCAACCATCTGTTCATATCGTCCACGCCGTCTGCTGCGAAGTAGAAGCTCTTGATTTTAGGATGGCACGCTTTAAACGCACTGTGTAGGGAGTGAAGACACAATAAGAATTCCCAAGCATCATCATCATCTCAAAAGTTTGTAAAGTTACTCACTATTTTTTGCGACATTCACTGGCTCTGTCGATCTTAAACTCAGGGAGGCTGACAAACCCTTCGGCCTTCTCATCCTACAAGGTGGAAAAAAGAAAGAGAGAGGATTGTGCAGACATTTCACCCCACTTACACTCATCTGTAATGTCATTACATCCTCGTTAGGAGTTACATCTCCTTATTCTTCTTTCTTTTTCTTGGTTCATTCCATTACTTTTTTCCCCAGCATTATACTGCAGCAGCACCGTTGACAGGAGCTCTGCATAAATAAATGAAAAGCATAAATTGTTGTGGCTCTCTGTAAGCCTGTCTGTGTTTACAAAACCCACACAGTAGAAGATCATCAATTATAGCAGAGCCGGACTATGTTGCAGGATTCTCAGTGGACCAAAACCAGGCCGAGAGGAACCCTCCCCTCCCCATACTTCCTCCGAAACCCCCAGAACGGCAGCCGAATCCCACACCCTGGCCGTGATAAAAAGCGAAAACACTGAGGGTAATTAATCAAAAGCGAAGGAGCAAGGGAACAAGTACGGGAGGGAAAGGGAGTGTTTGTTGGGAGAAGTTCCTTATCTTCATTACAGCAACAGCGTGTGTAGAAGACTGTTTGTTGGGGTAGATGAGCATTAATCTTGTTCCACACAAGAGGGTAAAGCCGGCACCAATTAAAGTCTCATCTCTAGATCGATAAAGTTTCTGCTGCGCTGGTGGATATGAGAAACAACAAAGACAACTGTATTGGCCAAACACGCACACACACTCACCTCTTCGTTCATGTACCAGTACAAGCAGGCGTCCTTCAAAACAAACCAGTACTTCTTCCATTTCTGCGAGAAATAGCTCTTTGCGTCCTTCTTCTTCCACAGCCAGCCCTCACAGTCTCCACGACCCAGGTCCTTACAGGAGATTCTTCTCTTACTGATGGAGGACAGTGGGGCTGCTGAATGCCATATAAGAGAACAGTATGTGTTAATAACTATTATAAAATTAATAGTTCAGAATCCTGATTGAGTAAAGCTGTTGTATAATAGCATCATCAGTTCATTTCTGTATTAAAGGGATCATTTACTCATTGTCAACTCATTCTTCAACTCATGTTGTTTCAACCCAGTATAAGTCTCATTCTTTTGTAGACCACAAAAGGACATGTGCAGGATGTTCATGCTGCTCTTTTCCTTATAATGAAAGTGAATAACGACTAGTAAACACCCCAAAATGGACAATCAGTTTGGCTTGTGCACTATACTTCTGAAGCCATATGATAACTTTGTGTGAAAGACAGGCCAAAATTATGACAATTTTGAAAAAGTTTACCCAATCATACCCAGCTCTCAATTCTCATTCAGCATTGAATAAGCACATTTTTAAACTTGGCATGACTGATTGTGAGACTCGTGAGAAGAAATGTTGGTTATCAGTTATGCCAAAACTAGCATTACATGTCTCTATGCACCATATTTGTGAATGTGAATAAAATTTAAAATTAATAAATCTGTAGCGTGACCATCTCATTTTGTATTTGACAAAAGAAAGAAAGTCATATAATAAGGGCAAACAATTTTCATTATTGGGTGAACTGGTCTGTTACTATATTGATTATCAGACATTAACAACCTCTACTATGTGCCATGGCTAAGAACATCTCCTACTTGTAGCAAAATGATTGTAAAGCACAGCCACTTATGGCTTATTATTTTATTATAACAAATTGTAATATTTTTAAGTGAATGGGCAGAAGACTTCAAACTGATTAGAATAGAAAACATTCCTGAAATACATTGAGTTTGTAACTTGATTATGTGCTATTTTAGTTGTACTTTGGTTTAAAAGCTCAGTCTCAATCATAGTGAGATTGTCAATCTCAATCATCAATTCTTTCAGGCAGCAATGTACCATTTTTTGAGGATATTTACTGTCATAATAGTCTTGCAACTTTAGAGGTCTTTCCACTGTTAAATCTAAGGAATGCACTAGGCAGCTGCCAAAATGTGTTAGAATGCTTATAAGTATCATGAAATTAACTTTCTTTAGTCTTTTAGGTTTATGTTGGTGCAGGCAACATTATGCAGGCAAAATATACAAGCAGTGTACGCAATGAAGACAATGTTCCCAAATATGAGAATAAGAAAGATAAGTGATCACCTTTACTCTTTTTCTTGGTCTTGGATAGCAGAGAGGATCCCTGGAATGTCTGTCAAGAAAAGTAGAGGACACAACATAAATACAAATAAAAATACACACACACAAACACACACATATGCATTTTTTTGTATTTATTCATAAATACTATACAAATACATTAGAATTACATTGAAATATATTTATACAAGATTTAAGAATAAAAACAAATGGAGAAATGTTGGGAAATACAGCAGGAGGAAGTGAAACGAGACAAAATTATCGGTCAACACATCCATTTCTCCTGAGTGGAATCACATGGAGGAAATGTGTGAACATAATGATCTCCGAGCATCAATCCTTCACAAAACAAATTAAAATCAGAGGCGACATCTGAGAAGATGAAAGCGCGAGAGCCCAAACAGCCAAGAGAGAAGGAAGACGGGAAGAGGCATAGAGAGAAAATAAATAAGATTTCTAACATCCTTGGCCCGTGTGTTTATTGAGCAGTATTTCTCGGATGAGCACGCCCAGACCAAGAACATATTTATGTTTGCCCTGTGGCAATTCTCTTCTGTGAGGAAACTTCCTGCAAGCTTGAGCATTAAATTAGAGGTAAACTTGCGTTGCCATGCATCTATTAGCAACAGTATGGAGAACACACTGACAAGCATCACGCTAATTGATTTATTGATATGTGCCTGAGGGAAGTTGCCCTGAAGCCCAAGAGGTATAACTGAAATTGATTAATGGAACAGGTTTAGAAACTCAGTCAACCGGTTCATAGAATGTCTTTATTTATTTAGGAGTTTCTGAATATACCGTGTCCACTTCTTGAAGATGATTTTCTGTTTGTGCCATTATCGGTTATTCAATAAAAATGGTAATTGTCTCAGAGACCCAAGTTCGAGTCCAGGGTCCCTTTCATTCTCTTTTACTTCACTTTCCCATAAATTAAAGCCCAAAAAATATAAAATGACAAAAAAGATGGTTTTCCCAGCATTTCACCTCATGACACAATTCAATGTCAATGCAATTCTCTCCCAAAGCGCTGTGGGAATCTCCTCCCAGAAGGTGTGAATCGCGATTGGTGTGTGAATTGGAGCAAGTTGTGAGAAACACTTAAGACGCAGCAAGAAAAACTTCCCTAAGGATTCAACACCTAGACATGAACAAAGCAAAATGATATAGCAGTATATGACACAGCAAATATATCAAGAAACAAAATAGGCATATACTAAGCGGATGACATAGAGGGACGGACGCCTACAGGCAATACCCAACCTTGACTTTCAGCAATTGACTGCATTTTTAATATCAGTGAAGAAACAGGGGGAGTGGGGGGTCTTGCTGAGTTAAAGGCCTTGCTGAAATAATGCCGTCAAATGACATCCAAAGTTGCTTGAAATGATCACTGGTAATCACTGAAAATGTGTAGGGATTGAAGAGCAACTTTTACAGTGACTAGGAATCGCGTAACAAGCCTCATTCATGAAACATAAGCAGAACAATATCTGTCAATCGTTCTTGTGTAGGAACGCTTTTAGGAATGACATGCACAAAAATTCTCTTTGCTTGGGTTTCATGAATAAGTCTAAATGTTGAGGAACTTCAAGCTCTTGAACAAATCCTACAAGACGTGAACACGAGATGTGCATCAGCAAACCGAGTCCAAAGATCTTCTAAACTTCATTTCTTATGCCTCAGGGGTCACAATCTTCCGAGAGCGATAGAGCATTATGGGACAACTATGACCCGTGTGACTCGAATAAACACAGTGGTTACATCTCAGAACGTGGCATGAATATGGTTCTGGCTTCCTACAGTTTCTTCTGGTTGCCTTCTGCTATGGTGAAATGGTTCTGTTCATCCAATCTCTCAGTCTCTGATGTTGAGGGTCACTCTCAGAAACTAGTGAATTTGTTCTATTGTTCACTAACACATTGCCCTAGATAGCATGCTAAGATCTGCCATCAGGCTACAACTGAATGCCACATGGCAACACAGGCTCTCAGTTCACATGACATATGGTACAAACCTTTTCCGCTGTGATATCAACAACTGACATATGCTGACATATGCTCCATGTGATGGCCTTAAAGCATTGCATTAACCTAAAAGAAACCTGTAAGTAAGCAGTGCCTTCTCTGGAGGCTCTTGTAGTTTTCAAATTATGTAATGATGGCAATGGGTTGCTCAAATGAATAGGACTGAAGGCACTGGGCTGTGTCTAAAGTGTTATGACAGTCAGGCAAAACACTTTTGTGTGTGTGTGTGTCCGGTCGACGGAGTGAGTGAGCGTTCTCCTTGAGTGTGAGGTCAGTGTGCTGGCATTGTTCAAACAAACTACAGCTCTCTTATCAGACTGCAACGCAGGCAATAAAACACCACTGTAAACAATAGTGCTTAATGCAGTTACACTGCACATACCAACAGCTGCAGGCTTATTAAATCAACGCCATACAGCGTGGTCTCTCCTCTCGGCTTTTCTTGTATCATCTCATCGCATCTTCTCATATGGCATCTTATTCATCTTTCATCTTAATTGACCTTCTCTTTTAATATTATTCTAATATTGCTATCTCATCTCATCTCCTCTTTTCTTCTTTCCTCTTCTTGCATCTCTTCGCATATTCTCTTCTCACATCTTTTCTTGAATCTTCTCTGATCTTCTCTTCGTATCTTAGCTTCTCTTTTCATTTTGCTGTCTTATCATGTCTTGTTTCCTCTCATCTCTTCGCGCATCTTCTCTTTGTATTTAATTTTGTCTTACCTCTCATCTTACCTCTTCTCATTAAGTTTCATCTAATTTCTTCTCTCATCTCCTCTAGTTTTGAATGTTACCTTCTCCATGTTCCATCTTGCCATGTCTTTTCTCGTCTCATCTCAGCTCATATCGTCTTTTCTTTTCTCCTCACACCTTAGGTTCTCTTCTCATTTAATTTAATCTCTTCAATTCTCATCTTGCCTCTTCTCTTCCGATTGTTTCATCTTTTCCATCTTCTCTTATTTCATTTCGTTTAATCTCATCTAATCTCCTCTCAACTCTACTAGTTTTGAATGTTCCTTTCTTCAGTCCCTTCTCTTCTGGTCTCATCTCATATTGTATCTTCTTGTCTCATCTCACTTCTCACGTCCTACATTCTCTTCTTATTTCATTTTGTCTCTTCACGTCTCAACCTGCTTCTTCTCTTCTGATTTTGTCTCACTTTTACATCTGTTCTTGTCTCATCGTGCACTCTCTTCTCCTTTTGCATCATTTGGCATCTTCTCTTCACATTTGATTTTATATTGACTCTTTTCATGTCATCCCTTCTCTTTTTGCATCTTTCCTTCTCATTTTGTCTCTATGGGTCTCGAATAATCTTTTCTTGTCTCACACCTCTTCTCACATCTTACATTCTCTTCTCATTTTGTCTCTTCACTTCTCATCTTGTCTTTTCTCCTCTCATTTTGCATCATCTGCTAATGTCTCTCTTCTTTTTCCATATTCCTTTCTCTCCATGTTTAATCTTGTGGTGTCTCTTTTCTTCTGGTCTCATCTCCTCAAATCTTATTTTCTCTTCTCATTGTCTCTTCTGTTCTAATCTTGTTTCATCTCATCTCATCTCATTTCACCTCTTTTCTTTTTGCATCTTACCTTCTCTTCTTGTTTCATTTCATCTTGTTGTGTCTCTTCTGGTCTCACCCTGTCTCTCCCCTCCCCGATAATCATGTACAACCCAGAGTGGTATATGCAGATTATAAGTTTGTAAAGTTTCTAGCAAAGTTCATGAGCTAGAGAGAGAACAATAGCAAGAGTGCTGAGACCAGCATTGGTTCTGGTCCAAACTTATGGTGATGGAGTGGTCAGCAGAGTTCTCCCACCCCAGCATACCCTTTATCCCAGATCAGGTCAGAGGACACACATACATCACCCTGCTGAGGGTGTCTATAAACAGAAGCCGCAGGTAAGATACACTGTGAAAGTCGCTCTTACGCAACACTGTAACACCCCAGCAGGGATCTCACAGTGGCACCTTTCACACTTCTTCATGAGGACCTATAATTAGATCTCATTTTGGAAAAAAAAATAGAGAACTAAACACATGCAATCACTTCTCATGGTTTGACGGACATATAAAGCACAACATATTGACATGAAAACAGCACATGGCCGAGTCTTGGCCAATCACAGTTCTGTTTCAGATGGAGCTCGGCCAATCACGTCACTCCGTGCCCTGTGACAGATGACAACATGACTTAGCCCCGCCCACCCCCACAGAACCACCATCTGCCTACTCAGCATCCATATGCACACTGTGACACACCACTGCGAGTCACTTTTCCCTGGATTATTAGTTTTCCCTTGGTGTTTGTGTGTGTGGTTATGGCTGTGTCGGTGTGTGTGCACTCAAGAACATCGGCTGCCACGTTCCCTCTTAAAAATGACAGCTAGATCTCACCTCCACTCCTAATAACTTCACACATAGGACGGCTGGTCTCACTGAGAAAACCCACTCACCCACACACACACACACACACACACACACACACACACACACATACACATACAGTATACACAGGGCTGAGCACAAACTCCCACACACCTCCACGCTGACTAAAGGTAGAGGACTAACACTCTCATTATATGCACACACACAATCACACACACACACACACACACACACACACACACACACACGCACGCACAAACACTCACCTAGCATGTGGGCGCAAGTATACATTCTCCTTCTGCACACCATGACCTGGTGCTTTCAATGAAAACTCTTTATGTAAGACTCTGCCTGCAGTGATCACAGAACCTTGATCGAGCAAAGAACCGGTGAAAGCAGCCAGGCCTTGAAGAATAACTCTTTATTACTTTGTTTGAGCAGCAGAAAATAAAAGGAACACAGACACTGTGCGATATTCCTCACAATCTCTGAGTTTAGCCTGATCCAGACTGTCACGCTCAAAAAGAGACATTCTTAGACAAAGAGAAAGAACCTGATTGAGACATGTCAGATAAAAGGCACACATACTACCACTCAATAGCAAAGAACCTTTTGTAATCGCACAATGCAAAAAAAGTTTCTTAATCAGTATTTTTGTCTTGTTTCGCAGGTAACATCCTTAAAACATGAGCAATGTTTTTGAGAAGCAAAACTGCACAAGATATTTAAATTTTTTAACAAATGTATTTTTATTAATCCATTAATCCAAAGTAAATATTTTTACAATTCAAAATAACTTTTCTATTTGAATATATTTTAAAATGTAATTTATTCTTGTGATGGCAAAGCTGAATTTTAAGCAGTCATTACTTCTTGTTATCAATGTTGAAAACAGTTGTACTGATTAATATTTTTGTGGAAACAGTGATAGATTTTTTCAGTATTCTTTGATGTATAGAAAGTGGAACAACATTTATTTGTAATAGAAATGTTTTGTAACATTATAAATGTCTTTACTATCAATTTTCATCAGTTTATTGTCTCCTTGCTGAAAAAAAGCATAAAAACTCAACTAAAAAAAAAAAAAAAAATGCTCTAGCCTCAAACATTTGAACAGAAGTTTATCTCTTTAAAGGATATTTTAGGAAATACATTGAAAAACAAGACAAAAATATTTACAGTCCAACTTTATTGGTGGCTGCAAAAGAATGTCCCAACTTTAAATCCAAAAAACCAATCACTTTAATATATAAGTTTTGTTACTGAAACTTAAAAGTTTTGGAGATGACATACGCAGTATTTGCATGACTACAAACAGCACCGCCAAAATGGCCGCAGAATAAACCAACTCCCTTCAGAGGACTCAGTTCACATGGCAGAAAACATACTACTTACATGGTAAAGAGAGGTGGAGTCTGGGTTAGGCGTGTTCATGGATTCCTGACGGAGCACCTCCATTTGGAGGGTGGGGAGGAGGGCGTAGTGGGTGGGGCTCCCGCTCTTTTCGCTCTTCTTCTTGCCGCGTTTTCCCGTGTCTCTCTTCATGCTGCGCCCAGCCAAATCAGCGGCCTTCTCATCACTTACATACCGCAACAGAGAGTTTTCTGAGAGGGAGAAAGAACAATATCTTTAATAACAGTAGCTGACAGTCCCAACACAAGTCTTCAAAACTTCTGTTTCATGGAAAAAAGGGTGAGGGTTTCATATGGGTTTAAAAATATGAGGGTGAGTAAATGATGACAGGATTTTCATTTTAGGTGAACTATCCCTTTAAATTCATTTTTTCCAACATCACCATTTTTTATGGTTAATCGGGCATTATAGATTTTGACATGTTCAGTAAATCAAAATTACATTTGTACATCTAGTCCTTCTCAAACAGTACGCCCATTTTCCAGGCTGCACTGTGTCAAATCACTGAATAAGCTCGCATCAGTATTCCATCAATCAAGCATCCCAAGCCCCTCTCGAAATACTCCAAACCACAGTTGGCCAATCACAATGATTCATTCCCTCAATAGAGGTCTATCATTAACACTACTTAAGCCTGTACACTCTTCCCAAATCAGTCGAATCCAATCAAACTCTATAGGCTTATTCTTGCCTAATGAGCATAACAAGCCGATTGGTCACAGCCATATCAGCGAGCCAAAGCAACGGGCTCCCAGCAGTCCCGATTTATGCTCGTCCTTTGATTTAGGAACTACCGCAGCCATTGTTGGGTTTCCCCTCTCCCACGCCCATGTCCATCGTTGCCTGGCAGCAGCCAATGGGACGTGAAACACTCAGGAGAGCTCCTGTCAGAGTTTCCATGGCAACAGCATGCTTCCAGAAGAAGTTCCCTCTTCTTTACGGCTCGGCTTCCCTCACACTGATGGAAAAGTTGAAGAGGTGGCAGATTTTAAATTGCATACCGTACGTTCATCTAGACAGGGTACACAACCTCGCAGAGTCATTATAAATCATTATTTAATTAATTGTAACTTCTTGAGTTTCTTGAATGAACTGCAGAATAAAAATGGACAAGAAGTAGATGGATCTAAAATATCAGTCTGGATGATCCATCAGTAACAATGTACCTTTGTGTAGGGCTGCACAATTAAATGGATAGTTCACCCAAAAATTTAAATTCTGTCATTTATTACTCACATGCTTGTCATTCCAAACCTGTAAGACCTGTAAGAACACAAATTAAGTTATTTTGGAGGAAATCTGAGAGCTATCTGACCCTGTATAGACAACAATGTAACTACCATGTTCAAGGCCCAGAAACATAGCAAGAACAATGTTAAAATAGTCCAAGTGACATAAGTGGCTCAACTGTAATTTTATGAAGCTACAAGAATACTTTTTTTTGCGCAAAGAAAAACAAAAATGACGACTTTATTCAACAATTTCTTCTCTACTGTCTCTTCTGTATCAGTCTTCGACGCACCTTCCGAGAGTACCACGATGCATGCTATTTTACCGATGTCTTTACTACTTTTCTGGGCCTGGGAACGTTTCAGTTGCATTTCTGTCCATTCAGGGTCAGAAAGCTATTGGATTTCACCAAAAATATCTAATTTGTGTTCTGAAGATGAACGAAGGTCTTACAGGTTTGGAACGACATGAGGGTGAGTAATTCATTTTCATTTTTGGGTGAACTATCCCTTTAATTTCATAAATATATGCACTGTGAGTGAGCACTGAGTTCATTTACACATGAGCAGCTCATGATCCTGTGTTTTCAGAGTCTCAGAGTGGTTCGGTTCACAGTAAATGTTGCTCCAAACTGCATCTGTTATGAGTTTGGGTCACTTATGTGAATTTGGGAATGCAACATGCACCAAACATCTTTCAAAACTTGTAATGGGAAATTATAAACCAGCTTTTGTCAAGAAAAGAGAAGCTTTAAATGCTCTCTGATTTGAAAATTAAACAATAATAATAATAATATTTGTCAAACTATGCAGCAATTGTAATATTTCTTACTTTGTTTCATATTTTTATTCAGTTATAATCTTAATAATAATAATTAGTAGTAGTACACTGTAAAAAAAAAAAAAAAAGTTGAGCCAACTTAAAATTTTAAGGCAACCAGTTTCAGCAGATTTTTGAGTTTTCTCAACTTTTCATTTTAAGTTTATACAACAAAAATTTGAGAATCTCCCACAAAAATAAGTTGAGCAAACTCAAAAATCTGCTGAAGCTGGTTGCCTTAAAATTTTAACTATTTTTTTTTTTTTTTTTTACAGTGTACTAGTAGTAGTATATAGCCAGCCTGACAACATTTTTTGGCCAAACTGTGCATTTTAAAATCACAATTGCAAACTTTATCCCCCCAAAAATACAATAAAATGTTTCCCAATTTTGGCATTTTATCTTTGTTTTTTGAAAAGCAAGCCCCAAAACTGAATGTATGAATTTTATTCATTTTGAATGCATTGCCAACAATACAGAGGATGACTTTGGTAGAACACCCATTTTGACAATAAAAAAACCCGTCACTTTTACCCAGAAATGACAAATTACCAAGATTTCCGAGTTGTGGGTGACCTTAATACATCTTTATCCTTTCTGACCCTCCCTCCACTCTCACATTGTATCACAATCTTCTTCCTACATCACTCTCGCAATCTCCTTCGAGTGCCTCTTTCTTCTTTTACCATCTTTCTTACTCTCAGCTAAACACCATCTGGCAGCCTCACCACCAGCATTTTCTCCCTGGAGTTTTAAGGAAAAGAGGGAACCGGAGAAAGGAAGGAAATAAGAAAGCTATCAAGGCACTAATCTCCACACAATGCGGATAGACAGAGCTGCTTAACGGGATCAAATAGCAGCCAGGAGACACAGCCAGGTGATCATCCGCCCCCTCGCTCAAAAACACACATATAAAGACACACAAGTGCCACAAAGAAGAGAGAAGAGAGGGGTTTGGGCAACAGCAAGTCCTGGAGGAGACCACCGAAAGAAAACAAACACGTTAGCGTGGGAAAGCAGTAAGACACGACATGAGTGAGTCAAAACAAAAGATGCTGCCCCCGCAGCCTCAATGAAGATGGTGATGAGGAAGTGACGAAGATTGACTAACCAGCCAAACTTTACCCTGAACTTATAATAAAGGACACAGTAAGTAAAATGTTGATGAAAGAGCTTCATTGATATTATCTGTCTACGTTCTTGCAGTCCAGCTATTTCAGTCAGGAGTTCTGGACTGTATTTCTAAAGCAGGAGCCAATAGAGACCGTCTCGGGCCTAGCGCACACTGGCTCTGTGTTGGTGCTCAGAGACTGCCACTGTTATCCTGGCACTGCATGCAGCGCGGCCACAGGAAGTAATCAGCAATGCCCAGCGCAGTTCAGAGCCACCGTGCAGCGAGGAGAATTAGATCCATGGAAAAGAGCTCAGCTAAACATCACTCCTGAATAAGAGCCATGAGAATGTAATAAAAAAGCAACAGTGAGAAACAATGAAGGGAAATCCAGGCAGAACGAGAATAAAAAAGAGAAGGAAGATCAACAGATGGAAAACGAAAATGGATTTGAAAGTAAAGAAGATATTCTGGATAAATATAAAAAAACATTCAAATGGACCCTATTTACATAAATAAGTAATAATAATAATTTTGTAAATTGTATTATTTATACAATTCTTTACTTTAAATAAAATAGACATTAATGTTCATGTTTATTTTGTGTAATTTATCAGTGTACTGTATATTTCTAATCTTCCATTAAAATGTAATAACGTTCTCCACATCTTTTTCTGCTGATGTAACTGAGGCCATGCAGATGGGGAAGCATAATGATAGCTGACCATATTTGTGTTTGAAATGTCATTTACTCTACATTAACTTCTTGTTTGTAGAATTGCTGCATAAAAGCAATATCACAATGTTGTAGTATAACAGCATTTTTGCTCATCTGATACTGATTTAATACCACAACTCACTTTTCATGATTCAGTATAATTCTGGTGGTTAAAATCAAGAAAGAGATGCTGGCATAAAAATTCAAGGGGTGTCAGCAGTTCCCTGCAGTAGGACATGCTATCTAAAACTATTTTAATAAAATATTTTCCAATTCATCCATATTTATTATACATGCTGCTTTATGGTCTCATATTAATTAAGAGATTAAATGGAATATTTGTACTGCTAAAATTGATTTGTCACACTGCAGGACCATTTAAAACGAAGCAATAAAAGTTAATTATGACAAAAAGTGTTTGGACAGTTTCTGGTAGTCAGCAAGACCACAAACTAATAATATAATAATATATTATATATAGTGATTTATATATATGATCATTTTCAGATCATTTCAGACCACAGAACCAATGTGAAATTCTAATGGATAAGAAGAGTAAAGTCTATAAAAAAAAAGCTATCTATAAAATCCAATTTCATTATAAAATTTTAATTTTAAATTCAGTTTTAAATAAAATATTTTAATTTTAATAACATTTCATTTACTGATAATGTTATTAAAGCCAAAAATCCTAAAAATTGTGTCAAATACCTAGAAACACACAAAAACAGAACACCTAAGAGTAAAGAGGAGTAAAAAGGAGAAGAAGAAAAAACAAGAGAATAACCATGTGTATTTACAGTACTGTGACTGACACAAACTCACCTCTCCGACCTTCTCTCTTCATTCTAGCTGGGTCCTCGTAATCAGGAACCCAGTTATACTCTACAGGCATAGAGATGGGCCTCAGACGACCTGAAAGCACAGACATGCGCATTATACACACATCACTTTCAGTGTGTGTGTGGAAAGACGGAATAGAAAGATGGAAGTAAAATGACAGTTCACAATCCATTTTCTCCACAGACGCCAAGGTAAGTCTGTGCGAGTGTGTGTTTGTGTAAGACAAACTGTCACAGTTAATGTGTCCTCTCATTTTCTAGGGAAGCAGCGGGCATGGAGTGTGTCAGCAGTTCTGTGCCACTGCAGAGGCTCACGCTGGCATTTAACGACTAGAGCTGAGTTCTCGGGTTCTGGATATAATGCTACACACACACACACACACACACACACACATTCACAACAAAGTGCAGCCCAGCTCCCTGGGGTTTAATTACAGAAAATCTGAAACCAACTCCCCAATGCAGGAAACTTGTTATAGACATGCTCGCTTTATAAACCTCGAAAAACATACAATCACACACAGCATTGCAAAACATGTAGAATACTTTTCAGAACATATTTTGATTAGCAGAGGCTAGATCTTAAACTGATTTCTTATTAACTGAACTTAGTTATGCAACATAATTGGAGTAAATAGCGTTTTTTTGGTCATTATGTGCTGTTTTATAATCAGCAGATGTTCATAGAAGTTTGGTCTGCACCTTGAATTAGTTGCTGGGTCAATATTCAGTCTCTCGGGCATCTGCTGTAAAAGCTAGCAGAAAATAACTAATCATTTTATGGTGAGCAGAAAGGAAGAACCAAATTTCCCATGCTAAAGGAGTAAATAACCCTAATGAACCATCTAAGCTTGTACTGAAATGAGCTCATAGACAAAACTTTTTGTGTTTGTGTACCGTATGTGGGTGTGCTGTCTCGGCGGGACGTTGTGGGTCCGTGGTTGGGGTCGTACTCGTAGCAGTACAGGACAGCTTCTTCTTCCATGAGAGGAAATCGCCGTCTGTACTCTTGATCCAGGAATGAGTTTGGTGATTCTGACCCTTTTGCGACAGATACCCCGCTTTCACTCAGGAGACCGCCTTTTTCATCTCTAAAAGCACAGCATAACATAATATATTCCGATTTAACTGTATGTACACTATTTAAAATATAGTATATATCTATATTAATATATTTTAAAATGTTATTTATTCCTGTGATGGCTAAGCTGAATTTTCAGCAGCCAGTCTTCAGTGTCACATGATTCTTCAGAAATCATGATTTGGTGCTCGAAAAACCCATTTCATATTACTATCAATGTTGAAACAGTTGTGCTGCTTAATATTTTTGTGGAATAGTTTTGATGAATAAAAAGTGAAAAAACAGTATTTATTTGAAACAGAAATCTTTTGTAATATTGTAAATCTTTTACTGTCATTTTTGATCATTTTAATGTGTGAATAAAAGTATTCATTTCTTTTTTTTTAATCTTACTGACCCCAAACTTTTAAATAGTAGTGTAGATCAAATATTACACAGACATTTGTGAAAGTTATATTTGTTACTATTGCAACTAAGGAAAATCTGGAAATTCTATAATATTTTGTATAAAAAAAATCAATCATTTTATAAGCTACAAGTGAATTTATCTTTATAACTTGTATTGAGATTTGCTAACATTTACATTTAACATTGTCATTATTTATTAGTATTTTTAAAGACTAACTTTAAGTAAGCAATAGATGATGGCAAAGGTAATCTAAATTCAAAATTGTACAATTAAATAGCCAGTATGGTAAAATAAATAGAAAAATTAAAACTGCTGATATATGAAATTAATGCTGAAAAAACAGATCATTCGCAAAACGCAACAGTGGTGTCACAACCATCAGCTTTTTAACTTATTCCAGATCACTCATACATATACATATTCAATTTTTTTTCCATTTTTATGCCCATACAGATAGGTTAGCCAATAAAAACAGGCATATTCAAATATGTTTTCTTGTATCAAACGTACAGTAGCAAAAGTAGCAGCTCGTTTCATTCTAAAGACGTTGGACAAAATACAAGAGTTTTTGATGTAAGAAACCTTGACCAAGAATTCAAGTGAATTTCAATCCAAAAAGCAGCTGAAGTGTAAAAAATCCTTTACTGGATGAGGTTACCTGGGTGTGTACGGCTCGGAAGGAGGGGGCGGGATATACAGGTCTTGGAGGGCGGAGCTATCACGCTTGGAGGGTGTGCTGATGGTGCTCGTGGGCGTGGCCGAGCTGCTGGTGGGACTCCTGGGAACGACTGGCTGCTGGGCAGACAAGATCATTGGATTAAAGATCAAAGTTTAAATCTACTATGAGCTGCTAAAATGTCTGAGGGCACAACTAAATGTAATAATGGAGCTCTGTTCCAGGACGTGACCCAGACACTGATATCTGCAGACAGTCACAAGGGCAAGGGATAGAGATTAATAGGTCCCCGAGCAGCGAAACGGCGGTGCAGTCCCTCTGCAGTGCTGTCTGCAGTAAACAGTGCACTGGGATCTCTGGGTCAGGATGCTTTGACATAATGAGTGGGAGTCTATGGAAACATTTGCGGCATCTCCAGAGAACACAATGGCTTCAGAGACTATAGACGTGTGATTAGTGTCTCCAGTGAGCTGAATGTCTGGGAACAGGGGTTGTGACACAGATTGCACAGACATGACATGCACAAAGAAGCATGTGCATATAATCAGTGAAATGAGCATGTGAGATGACAGCCGCCAAGATGGAGAAATACACAGATCTGTTTGGGGAAAACAGCTAAAAGTTTAGTCTAGAGTCACAAGTCTAGAGCCAAACTTGAATCCTTCACCGAAAGCCGATTAAAGCTAATCTGCTCTCTATGGCGCACACTTTCGCAACACTTCTAAGGCAGGTTAGTGATGTTACTGCGAATGACTTAATAAGCACCGTAAGACCCACAAAGGCAATTCCTATATCCAACAGTCCTAAGTCCTAAACTATAGTCGTGTTACAAAATTTACGTCAGAAGTAGGACGTTTGAATGGAAAGCGACATGTAAGCAGGCAGGTGCATTATGGGAAATGGAGTCAAAGGTGTCAGTTCCCTATCTAAGATGAGGCCAGGGAGCGGGTGGCAGATAAAGGGGAAAAGTGCAGCCCAAAACGATGAAGCTTTTGGGACAGGGCGATCTGAATCCTACCTGCAGGGCCAGGGGCTTCCATCTCATGTTCTTTAGTAGGGCTGGGGCGGAGGTGAGCGTGCTCTGTGGACGCTTTTTCAGGGTCAATGTCACACCGGCAGGGTCCCCGCGCAGAGAGCTTACCAAGTTTTTCAACTGCCAGCCCACCTACAGCAACAAACACAGGGTGAACATACACAGACTCGACAAGAACGCCACACAGAGACATCACCTGACAAGAAACTGCTAGGAAATCCTAACATACGACTCTCTATATCCGGTGAATATGGAGAGAATATACTGTTACTACACATAGACTTCCTGACACACAGGACATGTTGATTAAGTTTACTATGTGAAATGAGTGTACATTAATGAGGCGTGATGTTTGCTAATCATTTAATTGATTCCACATTAAAGTCTGTGGTAGAACTTGACATTCTCGGTAAATGTCAATATTTGAGCATTCGGTTCTTCCTAAATTATGCATAATCATGAATTCTGAAGAATGAAAAATGAACCAAATGCCTATTGTGAAGAAAAATTACTAGAAAAAACTAAACATAAAAAATGAAAGATAATAAAAGATAAACATGTTGTCTATACACTGACTGCATTTTTTTTATCGTTGAAATATTTATGTTACGCTGTAATAAAAATGCTTACTGAGCCAGCAAGTGAAGCTAATAGCTGGAGGCAACTGTTTAAATATAATTCTAAAATAATGTGACACACTATATGCAAACTCTACATTTTTAAAGATGTTTACATTACTGATGAATTATTAAACTACATAAATTCATAACATTTCACAGTTTAGTAAAGTAATAAGGCTGTGCAGTGTACCACAAGTGATTTTACTATGGTTAAAATGTACTATTAGATGATACAAGGCCACTTAACCATGGTAAAAAAAAAATGTACATCATCACTGACTCAAGTGGCTTACAGTGACAACAGCAACATTATAAAACAGGGGTTAAAATAAAATAAAAAGGTCTTTATACATTAAAAATAGAACTGCTATAATATTATAGGATGTGGTCCCTCAAAAGGGAATCATCATTATATTAGGGGTGATGTTCAATAATTAACTTAATTATTTATGGACAATCACAATAAACAATTCTGCTGCTAGTTCATATAGTTTTTATTTGATATGCAACAGAAATATTCACTTTATAATAAAACCCAAAAATCACTACAATGTCAGTCTATGAAAAGAGGTGAAATTATGTAATACACACACATACAAACATTTGTTTCTATCATAGTGGAAACTTTTGATTGATTACTATAGTTATACTGAGCTAATGGTACTTTCTATCCCCTAGCCTTACCCTCACAGCATTTTTAGACTGTAATTAATACATAATTTATTATGTTTATTAAGCAGTTTACTGTTGGCTGGTCCCCAAAATGTAGGTGGTTTGAGGTTTTACTATCCTTTAATATCCTTGTGGGGACATTTAGTACCCACAATGTAGGCAAAACGTGACCCACACACAGTTTACACTAACCATGTCCTTCACAGACAGAAATAACCACAATACACAACCACAAACACACACACACACACACACACACTGAGATGGGCTGGATATTCGAACCTGATCCTATAGCATACAGAGACTAATCACAGAAGTGACATATCAAGCAGCTCCCACAATGCACCATTCTTTAACGCCCGCTGAGGTTGTTCTTGAGCATTGTTATGGTAATTATTTGTCTGTGTGTTTTTCGCTACAAGCCGAATTCGTATCGCTTATCACACATTAGAAGCGCTTTTATCCAATTATGAAGGTGACAACAATCTAATTACATGAGGATTAATGAGGCCTTAGTGTTGCTGATGTTTCATCACCAAACAAGCTCAGCATCCCTCACCACAGCGACAAAATGACTTAAGACAATCAAGAAAAACTGATGTAGAAGTTGAATTCTGATGCCTTAACGTAAAACCATCATGCAAAGACCATCTTAAATCTGAATAAGAACGTCATTGTGATCAGAGATGACGAAGAGGGAACATTTAGCTTTCTGCAGCTTCTTTAACTTCATAAAAGATGCCACCACTTGAGAGTAAAATTCAAATATTCAACAAATTATTCAGCACCTTATCCACATCAAACACTAAGGAAGTCATTTCAAACAGAATTGATTTCACAAGCTAAACTCCATGCGCAATTACTTGTACACAGATGTACGCAGAAAAGGCTCTTTATCAATTATTTGAAGGGAACTCCACAGGGTACGATCATTGGAGTACCTATTGACGCACTCCATATGCATGCAAAGAAATCTCTCAAATTCGACCATCCTTAAAAACACACTCCACTGCCCTTCATTACATTTACAGCCTCTTATGCCCTCTTATGCCTCTCCAGTCTCACTCAGAAATGCAGTTTAAAGCGTAACACACTCAATTAGCATTGTGAATTCAGTCAAATTGGAATATAGTTGCCCTAGTCATAGAAATGAGCTAAAAATACATCTAGTAATATGTTTTAAAGCTCTTGGTGCTTTAACAAGAACACGTTAAAGCCCTCAAATTCAAATGCAACTCATTTTCAGTTCCATTATTCCATACACAAACAGGCAGGAGAGGGGCAACTGCTGTTGCATTCCAAGTGAGACTTACATATACAGGGACAAAACTGATTGATGGATGGATGGATGATAAAATAGAAGAATAAATGAGCCAAATGGATTGAGTGGCTAAGAGAGAATGACACTCACCACTGTCTGATGGTTCACCTGGATGACCTCGTCACCTGCGTGGATCTTCTTACAGCGATCTGCTGGAGACTAAGAAAGAGACGGAAAAATGGAGAGATATAAATAGACAGAATAATAGGAAAGGAAAAAATAGATGTCAAATGAAAACGCAGTACTGCAATATTTGAAGTATTTTACATAGATGCTTTTATCCAAACTAATTAACATTGCATTCTGGTTTCACATTGTCTCTTATGCTCTGCATTTATTTGATTAAAAATACAGAACAAAACAATACATTAATATTGTGAAATATTATTACAATTTAAAATAACTGTTTTCTATTTGAATATAATTTAAAATGTAATTTATTCTTGTGGTGACAAAGCTGAATTTTCAGTATCATTACTCCAGTCTTCAGTGTCACATGATCCTTCAGAAATCATTCTAATATGCTGATTTGGTGCTCAATAAATATTTCATACCATCAATGCTGAAAACATTTGTGCTGCTTCCTATTTTTGTGGAAACCATGGCCTTTACTTAAAAGTCTGGGGTAAGTATTTTTTTTAAAGAAATTAATACTTCTATTCAGTAGTTACATCAGAGACAGTATGGACATTTCATAATCATTCAAAAAATATGAATTATCCCAAATCTCTACTGCTAATTATCTCTACTGCTTGAGCTACAGGAATTGCATTATAAAACAGTCTATTCTAATCATATGACTTGATCATATTTATGATATGGTTACAGTTTACACAAAAACAAAACAAAAAAACAATAAGCATTGAGCAGAGATACAAAATGAATGTGGATAGAATAGCTCAGAAGATTTGGTCTGGCAAGAATATGATGCAAATTAAGATTATGTTAAAATCTCTGACTTCTGCATCTGCATACTTTGGCATCATGTAAAATCTGAGCAGTTTGTGACAGATCTCTTCTAAAACATGTTGCGACGTGATAAAAAAATAAATCTGAGAAACAGTAGACATCTCAAATTGTTATTCATTTAATCTCAGTATGGTCTAGGATATGCAATCGAAATATGACATATGAAATACATATCATGGTGCTTCTTTTCTATGGGTACTGCATATTGCAGTATAGCGTGTGATTTCCACCCACTATTAGAGCTACAACAAAAACTAAGAGCTTTCAGTCACATGATCGGTGGATCTTTATTTAGAGCACTCCTGTCTGTATAGTTCTTTCTTTCTCTCTCCTGCTCTTTAATTTGAGCGTGTGCAGTAACAGCCATACAATCAATTGCTGAGATTCATTACTTTTATCTGCAGCATACAGGACATTATAAAAGACACATGAATTAGAGCGCACACATTAACACTGACTGGCTCTTACCCCCTCTGTGGTTCCTGTGATAACGTGAAGCCCATCATATGTGGATTTGATGTACATTCCCTTAAGACATAAAAGACACAGGATGAAATTAATAGACTATAATGAATAATCTCCTCATCTCTTTCTGTTTCATGCACACATTGAAGAACACTTCAAAATGCCTTTAGTCTATTCATGTGTATTATAGAGATGTGAAATTACTTTTAATAAAAGAGATTTTTGAACACAAGCATGCATACACACACACACACACACACATTTGCTCATTAGGACAAAGATCAATGTTGAGGAAGTTACTTTGAAACTGTTTGGAAAGATATACAAGCTGCTTATAATTACAAATAGTTAAGCTACAGTCAAGCTACACACTGCTAACAAAAGGTTACCATTACATATTCACTCAAAAGTTTGGGGTTATTAAGATTTTTCATATGCATATGTTTTCTCAAGATGTCATGTGCTCACCAATATGTTTATACCTGTATAGATGTGCTTTTAACATTTTTTGATGTTTTTTGTGTATTTTTGGTTTGATCTTTTTTGCTTCATCATATATTGTGTATAGCTCTTCATAAATGTATCTTTTATGATCATGTTTTTATATTGTGTAAAGCACTTTGCGCGTTGTAGCTTTAAAGTGCTATACAAATAAAATTTTACTTTATATATATATATACAGTATATATATATATATATATATTTTTTTTTTTTATTTTTTTTTTTTTTGATGGTAAGTTGAATTTTCAGGAGCCATTACTCCTGGCTTCAGTGTCACATGGTCCTTCAGATATCATTCTAATATGTTGATTTGGTTCTCAAGAAACATTATTTATCAACATCAACAATACTGAAAACAGTTGTGCTTTTTAATATTTTTTATGGAAAACATAATACATAGCACTAGAAAGTTCTAAAAAAAAACATTTATTTGAAATCAAAATCTTTTGTAAAATTATATGTCTTAACTGTTACTTCTGATCAATTTAATGCTTGCTTAATAAAAATATCAATTTATTTATAATAAATCTTACTAACCCCAACCTTTTGAATGTAAGATTATACATTAGTTACTCATAATTATATATCTTATATTAAATGATTACTAATTATCAGAACTGATTTAATTTTACAATCGGGCAGATATCTTTACACTAGATTTTTTTGTTTAATAATTAAATTTAAAACATAATGATAAACAGCAGTAATTAGCACAATCATCTGTAGCACAATACAATCGTTTGTGATCTTACCAGACCCTCCGTAGGTTTAATATTAGCCAGTTGAACCACCTCCAGATGTGCTGACTGGGAGACCAGGGGGTCTGATGACAGTGAGATGATGTGGTCACATACTCCAGACAATGTCTTACACTTGAAAGAGAGAAAAAAGATAGAGAAAGCATATCAATTATTTTCTGCACAGATATGCTGCACTGGGCGAACATTTATTATATATAACTCATCATCATAGATATGATCAAATTTAGGTTTAATGTCCCGTGACCACAGAATGCATCTTTAGCTGAAGTCAATATTCAACTTTTGTGGGGCACAGTTTTAATAAACAGGTGCAGTTCTGAAGTCATTTCCATTGGGAAGGACTTTGTTATGCCTAAAAAGACTAGGACTAAAGCTATGGGTTGGTCAGGTATGGTGATAATTTGCTTTGGAAAATATACTTAATTAATTGTCAGGAAGTTGAACTTCATCCTGGTTTAGAAGAGTTCATTTTTTCAAGTCATATCTTTTTTTTCTTCCCAATGTGTTTATCAGTCTTCCCTGTACTCTCACCCTTTTTCGTTCATTATCTCAACAGCGTTATATCAAACTCTCAGCGATTATGATCAGATTTCACCTGTCTGGAATATTGGTGTAGTTCACTCAAGGTGAAGGACGTGGGAATCGATGTTGTTTCATTTCCTGTTAACCACTGCACTATTCCTCTGCTCTCCACTTTTCTCTCAACAAGCTTTTTACTGGCATGACTGTAAAGTAAATTATAAAACTGCTGAGACATTCAAGAAACTTTTCAAATATAGTAAGCAAGAAGCTAACAGTGTTAAGAAAAGTACAATGCATAATTGGAAGGAAATCTTATATACAGTGTATGTAATCACTAGGGAAGCACCGATACCGATACTGGTACCGATACTTTTTGATAGCAATCTTTCCTTCGAAAAACATGTTTCTAGCATTTGTAAAACTGCATTTTTCCATCTTAAAAATATATCTAAATTACGACCCATGCTCTCAATGTCAAATGCAGAAACATTAATTCATGCGGTCATGACCTCGAGGCTAGATTATTGTGATGCTTTATCGGGTGGTTGCTCTGCACGTTTAATAAACAAAATCCAGCTGGTTCAAAATGCAGCAGCGAGAGTTCTTACTAGAACCAGGAAGTATGACCACATTAGCCCGGTTCTGTCAACACTGCACTGGCTCCCTATTAAACATTGTATGCATTTTAAGATCTTGCTAATTACCTATAAGGCCCTGAATGGTTTGGCAACTCAGTATTTGAGTGAGCACTTATCGCATTATAGTCCTCCACGTCCGCTGCGATCTCAAAACTCTGGCCATTTGATAATACTTAGAATATCAAAATCAACTGCGGGCAGGAGATCGTTTTCCTATTTAGCGCTCAGACTCTGGAACAATCTACCTAACACTGGTCGGGAAGCAGACACACTCTGTCAGTTTAAATCTAGATTAAAGACCCATCTCTTTAACCTGGCGCACACATAATACACTATCGCATTTCTATAATTCAAATCCGTTAAAGGATTGTTAGGCTGCATTAATTAGGTCAACCAGAACCGGGAACACTTCCCAAAACACCTGATGTACTTGTTACATTGTTAGAAGAATGGCATCTACGCTAATATTAGTCTGTTTCTTTCTTATTCCGAGGTCACCGTAGCCACCCAGATCCAGACTGTATCCAGATCAGATGGTCACTGCAGTCACTCGGATCCAGTCCGTATCCAGATCAGATGGTGGATCAGCACCTAGAGATGACCTCTACAGCCCTGAACGTCAGCGGAGACGAGGACAACTAGATGAGCCCCAGAGACTGATCCCCAGTGAAGACTCTGTCTCCTAGACGGCCATCGGGACAAGACCACAGGAACCAGATGAGTCCTTTGCACAATCTGACTCTGCTTTAACCTAGATTTAAACTGCTGATTTTGTCTGGCCAGAGGAGAATGACAATGTTTCGACAAACTATTTATATCAAGCTGATGTAAAACTGCTTGGACACAATTTGCATTATTAATAGCGCTATAAGAATAATAGTGACATGACTTGACTTAATAATAATTTTTATTTATATAGCGCCTTTCTAGCACTCAAGGTCACTTTACAAATCAGGCTTAAGGAACAGAAACAATAGACATCAATACACAAAAAAAAAAAAAAAAAAGCTAAGAGTAATATACAGAAACCACTTACAAGATTAGATTACAAACAGAAAGAATGAAGAGAAACATCCATAACAGGGTACAGTTCACAGTCAATGACTTGAAGAGTAATAGTCAGAAAAAAAATGGTTTTTTAAGAGGTTTTTAAAGGAGAGAAGGGAGGATGCCTGACGGATGGTTTGGGGAAGAGCATTCCACAATCTGGGAGCAACAACACTGAAGGCCCTAGCTCCCATTGTCACCAGACGAAACTTAGGGGTGACTAACAATCCCTCACTAGAAGATCTTAATGAACGGGCAGGAACATATGGCAGAAGTAAATCAGATAAATAAGAAGGAGCAATGTTATGGTGGGCTTTATAAGTGAGAATTAGTATCTTGAAGTTTATACGCAAGGAAACCGGGAGCCAATGAAGATGATAAAGGATAGGGGTAATGTGATCGTTCTTTCTAGTGTGAGTAATCAAGCGAGCAGCAGAGTTTTGAACATACTGTAGTCGTTTGATATTATTAGCTGAGATGCCACAAAAAAGTGAATTACAATAATCTAATTGGGATGTAACAAAGGCATGTATAACAGTTTCAACATCCTGCTGACTGAGAGAGGATCGAATACGCGAGATATTACGTAGATGGAAAAAGCTGTCTTAACCACTTTACCAATATGATCGTTGAATGAAAGAGTAGAATCAATGAGAACACCAAGATTGCAAACTTTAGTGGAGGGCATAATCAGATCACCATCCAGATCCAGCAGTTGACTAGAATGCTTTGATACAACAGCTTTAGAGCCAATCAGAATTATCTCAGTTTTATCAGAGTTAAATCTAAGGTAATTTGCCTCTAGCCAAAGCTTGAGTTCCTTGATGCAATTTGTTAATGAAGGCGGAGGAAACACTGAAGTGGAAGGTGTACTAAAATAAATCTGAATGTCATCTGCGTAGCAGTGGAAGTTAAACCCATATTGCTTAATTATTTGTCCAATAGGTAGCATATAAATGGTGAAGAGGAGAGGGCCCAAAACAGAACCCTGAGGTACACCAGAGCTGATGAATTTGGTAGATGATCTGTGATTCTGGTATATAACAAATTGTTGCCTCCCAGTCAAATAGGAGGAAAACCAATCAAGGGCTGTGCCAGTAATTCCAATTTCTGAAAGTCGTGAAAGGAGTATCTCATGAGAAACAGTGTCAAAAGCTGAGCTGAGGTCTAATAGAAGGAGTGCTAAAAGCACCAGAATCAGAAGCTAAAGAAGATCATTGATAACCTTAACCAGGGCTGTTTCTGTACTGTGTAATGGGCGAAAACCAGACTGGAAGGGCTCATAGAGGTTGTGTTCAGTTAAGTAGGTCTGTAACTGGGAGGCAACAACTTTTTCTAATATCTTAGAGAGAAAGGATAAGTTAGAAATAGGCCTATAGCTACTTAGGGAAGATGGTTCGAGACCATGCTTTTTAAGAACTGGAGTGACAGAAGCAATCTTAAGCTTGGAAGGTACAGTTCCGGATGACATTGACGTGTTAATGAAATGAGTGATGGGTATTGACAGGGCAGGCAAGCAATTCTTTAGTAAGAGGGTAGGTGCAGGATCAAGAAGACTAGTAGAGGAGTTAGACAGCCTGATCATCTCATCAACCACTGTGGGGGCGATAGAGTCAAAACTAGGGAGACTATGAGCGTGGCTTGAAGAGAGAAGTTCAGTAGTGGGAGCAGAGGTAGGGTGTAGACAGGTATAAGATGTTTTACTCTGAACAAAGTTCAGGAAAGCGTCACACATTTGATCAGAGCTTTCTAGAGACCGTGAAGGAGGCTGAATTAACTTTTTAATTGAAGTAAATAATGTTCTAGGCCTGTTTTTGGACTTATTAATAAAAGTGGAGAAATAAGATGAACGGGCTGCATTAAGAGCATTCCTGTACTGCTTAATGTGTTCAGTATAAGCCAAGGAGTGAACAACAAGGCCAGTTTTCTTATAAAGCCATTCTAGCCGGCGGCCTTTGCTTTTTATTGCCCTAAGCTCAGTACTGAACCAAGGGGAGCAGCGCGAGGAAGGGACCTGTCTAAATTTTAAGGGTGCAAATTGATTCAAAATAGTAGAAATACTTTCATCATAGAGATTAACAATGTCTTCAGCACTGGAAAGACTATAGCAAGCAGAAAGGGGGGAATCACTAAGAGCAGCAGAGAATGACAGAGGATCAACCAACTTCCAAGCACGATAAACAATCAGAGATTTAGCAACAGATTTTGGAGTATACAAATCACAAGAAAATTCAATCAGTTTATGATCAGAGATACCTATGTCAGAGCCTTTAGAGGCAATAATGTCAATACCTGTAGAACAAACCAAATCCAGTGTGTGGCCATGTACATGAGTTGGAAAATCAATATGTTGCTGTAGATTAAAACAATCAAGGACAGACATGAATTCAAGGGCATGAACAGTATCAGTATCAACATGAATATTGAAATCCCCTAGCAATAGCATAGCTGTAGATTGGGCAGAAGCAACTGTCAGCAATTCACACATATCTGATAGAAATTGTATGTTCGTTTTAGGAGGACGATACACCAATATTATGAGCAGTGAAGTGTGACCAGTGATTTTAAATGCCAAATATTCAAACGATGTCACCTCGTGGAAAGCAGACAGCTCAATATGAAGACTCTGGCGATAGACTACCGCCAAGCCCCCACCCCTTCCTCCGATTCGGGGCTTAGTCAAAGTACCGAAACCAGGAGGAGAGAGCAGATTAAGTTCAACAAAGTCATTAGATGCTTGCCAGGTTTCTGTGAGCATCAGCATATCACAGTTATTGTCAGAGATGAAGTGCCGAAGAAACGTTCCTTTCCCAGTTAGAGACCGAGTGTTGAGTAGGGCAAAATTACCACAATGCTGCACATTCTTGTTAAGCACAGTGACATCTCTGGTCCTTTCTAGTTGCCTTAGTGACGATAAAGAAACTCCGCGATGTATATACGTAGTGGACGACTTCCATGTACTTAATCTATGAGACCAGATAGAGGGGATTGAAGCAGGAGAAGAGAAGTTCATGTTCAGGAGCCGTTTAGGAGAACGATGGATATAGCGGGGCCGACGAATAATTCCATTAGTTTTACACAGTTCATATGTGATGGGATCCAAACGGAAAAAACAGTTCAAATGACGCAGCTGCGCCGATGTGTAACAAAGTTCCATTTGAATGGAAAACAGCAGTGATAACAGAAAAACAAAAGAGGCCATCAGTCTCACGGCCAAACCGGATTTATTTGAGATAATTTTTTTTCCATACATAACTCGGAGCACCGCATTCACAACAACGATACACAGAACACACAACACTGGCCACGTTAGCCAGTGACTTGATATTTTATTACCATTTTCCAAACTATAGCGAATAAACTGTGATAATGTGAGAAATGTTGAAGGTGTCTGAATCAATTTTGGTTTGACTGTATCTATTTGATAAATGAAGTTAACCAACTAACATTATACATACTCGGTATCGGCAAGTACCAAAAATTAAAGTATCGGTATCGGGCGAGTACTGGAAAAAGTGGTATCGGTGCATCCCTAGTAATCACAACACAAAACATCTATCTATCTATCTATCTATCTATCTATCTATCTATCTATCTATCTATCTATCTATCTATCTATCTATCTATCTATCTATCTATCTATCTATCTATCTATCTATCTATCTATCTATCTACCTATCTATCTATCTGTCTGTCTATCTATCTATCTATCTATCTATCTATCTATCTATCTATCTATCTATCTATCTGTCTGTCTGTCTGTCCCTATACCTACCTATTTATAAAACATTACCACATAGTTATATCTATGCACAGCAGCTAAACTATTGTCATGTTGCTGTCCTTGAAGCTATGACATTTGAAATTTTACACCATATACCATAATGCTTGGCATTTTCACTTTGCTACTGGATTTGGAAAACATGCACCTTGATTTCTCTGCCTAGCATAACTGCAATTATATTGCGATTTGTATTGGCTTTTTAGAGTTTTGTAGCACTTTTTGTTTTATGGTTTCATCTCTCTCTCTCTGTGTGTCTGCTTTCATCTGGTGTCATTGGTGTGTTTGTTTCTCCTCCTACAGTCAGTAGCTGAGGTGGGGTGGTGCTGGGGAATGAAATCTGCTGCTAGCAAGCGCAATGTGTAGGTATTTATAGCTGTGGGACTCAGTGAGAATGACAGCTGTGCCCAGCCCAGCAGTCTGTGGTGACAACAGGACCTGCCACACACACTGCTGTGTGCGAGTGTGTATGAGACGGGAATCTCACAAAGAGCCTAGCTGTGACTCTCTTGTGACTGCAAAGGGAACTTCACCTCAGGGCTTGAACTAGTAAAATACATGTTCACAGAATGGTTACCTGAGGACTTTAAAGCAACAAATGTAAAACACTGTGATGAGGAATCATGTCTTTCAACTCTAAATGATATGTGGAAACAATATAATATAATATAATATAATATAATATAATATAATATAATATAATATAATATAATATAATATAATATAATATAATATAATATAATATAATATAATATAATATAATATAATATAATATAATATAATATAATATATAATGCCGTTTCATTACGGGCATCCCAAGTTCGAATCCCAGATCTAGGACCTTTCCCGATCCCGCACCTCTCTCTCTCTCTCCCACTTCGCTTCCTGTCTGCTCTCCACTTTCGTATCATAATAAGGCAAAGCACCAAAAATACATCTTAAAAAAACAAGGTTCTTATCTGGAAAAAAAACTAATAAGGTAAAAGCACCAAACTGAGACTCGTAAATGTACAACAAAAAATACACCAATAACAGTAAGAAATAGTGTTATTTAATGTAATACAAGGTCTATTTCACTATAAAAAGATCAAGGAAGATTCTTTGGGGCCTAAAATGCAAAGATTTCACCGATCACTAAAAAATGATGACTCAAATGAATCACTTTTCTGAATAGTTCAGTGAAACAAAGCATCTATTCACATCACTGTGTGGTCATAAAATTAGTCGTCAAGAGTTTTTATTAATAATTTGGTTTGGAAAAGTTTCTGTATTAAGTTGGTTGTATAGAGAAATATTATATTATATTATATTATATTATATTATATTATATTATATTATATTATATTATATTATATTATATTATATTATATTATATTATATTATATTATATTATATTATATTATATTATATTATATTATATTATAGATTCAAAGGCCTAAAAATGGTTATTGTACTTATTGTATTAATTTACAACTAACTTGTAATGGTGATATAGTGCAATCTAAAAATAGATTTATCTTTACTACAAAAAAGATCAAGGAAGATTCTTTGGGGCCAAAAAAATGCAGGCGCTACTGAATGATGACTCAAAAGTATCTGTTTGGTAAATGGTTCATTGAAAATGAACATTTACAGTGTCTATTCACATCACTGTGTGGTCATAAAATCAGTCAGGACATTAAATTTTGTCTAGCACACAGAAATAACAGGCAGAGAGAGTATGTGTATGAGCATCCTCACAGTACTTCCTGTAAATGAAGAAATGGGGGCAGAGCTCACAGGAGAAACATTAGAGCTCATTATCAGCCTCATATTGCAGCATAAACCAGAAGAGAAACACTTACCACATGGAGGATCTTATTTTCAGTTTCATAGACGGTGCAGTCCTGCAAAGAGGAAAGAGTAAGATATTACTGTCATTTTAAACAGTTTAGGCCTCTCACGTACACCCTCACCCACACAGAGCGCTTGAGAAAACATTTACTGAGCAAAGTGTCTCTGCAGATGGGATAATCTACCAAACAGCTGGGTCACTGTGTTCAGAAACGTCTCTCTCTCTTTCTCTCTCTCAGATGCTGATCTAATATAGAAAGGTTGAACAGAGGAGAGCCCCGGGCTCAATTTAACATTCAGGCTCTGATGGAGACATTTCAAGGAGCTCCTGAGGTTCCCGCTGGGGGCCGGGACTGCTGTGAAAGTTCATGGAGAAATAGCAAACCTGCAGTGTGACTGTGTTTGTGCAGGTGACGTGAAGGAAACTTCTACAGTTATTTGCTTGTCCATTGGTCATAAACATAAATTTTAAGTACATTGATTATTAATAACAACCATAATCTGACGCTGGACGTGTCTTCATTGGAAATTCATTGGGCAGTTAAACAATTGTAAATTTTAAACAAAATTTTTATTTCCAATGAAAATATATCCATTGATATAAAAACTGCTCCAAATTGGGTATTTTAGAATAATGATACTGTATTTTTTTTTTTAGATGATTTCTATTTTAAATTAATGATGTTCTTTAGAAATTTCTATTATAATTCATTGCGTTTTGCACAAAATATTAAGGAGCACAACTATTTTCAACATTGTTGATAAGAAATACTTTTTGAGCGGCAAATCAGCATATTAGAATGATTTCTGAAGGATCATGTGACACTGAAGACTGGAGTAATAGTTATTGAAATAACAAGTTCTTTTAAGTAGTAAAAATATTTAAGAATATTACTGATTTTACTGTATTTTTGGTTAAAAAAAAATCAAATGTACCTAATATACTGCTACTGCTAATGTAAATGTACGTAATGTTAGTTACTGCTACAACTGCATATAAATATGAATATGTTATAAATATAAACATATATATATATATATATATATATATATATATATATATATATATATATATATATGCAAAACACAATATTTTAAATACATAACAAATAAAAGTCATAATCAGTTATGTAATTGATACAGAGCATTTAAATCAATAAACTCCTTTTATTTTAATCATATGAGGAAAATAATGTTTGGCTGAAGGCACAATGCAACGTGCAGTAGTTTAGTAGTTGATTATAATAGACGTGACATTTGACATTTTTACTGAATAAGGCATAATGTAGTGCTGTTGTGAAGCAGGTTTTTTTCTTGTGGGAGCCAAGTAAGTCATTTAATATTCATAACAGTCCTGTATTATTTCATAAATGGTCAATGAATCATATACATCAACCAAAGAATATGGTATAGTTTTCTATTCATGGAGCAAATGGCTTTATCATTCAAAAAAATGACATTGTGAGGACATTTGTTCCAAGGACAGACGAACAAGATCATAAACCCTTGTTTCATGTATACAGATAAATTGAGAATTTATTAAATATTAAACAAGATGTACTGAAGAAACTGATCTCTGGCCATCACCATGGCAACACCCTCTCTGCTTCCTGTGTCCATCACTGACCCCCAAACCTAACAATGCCGAGTAGGAGGACATGATTCTCTTTTTCTTTGGTCGTTGAAACTATATGTTTCAGTTTCTGCAGCATCTTACCGAGAGGGCTTATTTTCTGTCATCATCTTTGGTGCTCTCACCTGCACCTCTTCTCTTTCATCACAATAAAGTAATAACCAGCTCTCACACCTGAGACACTCGCACAGCCAAAGCCTTGAGAGAGAGCGAAAGAAAAGAGTGTTCCCAGCAAATGAAACCGCATTGATTCATTTCCCTTCTGAGCACCCCTGAGCATCTCTGTACCTATTCTCCAGTGCTGTCACTCAAGCCATGGATCATCACGCAGGATGCCAGTGTGCATATGTGTGTGTGTGTGCATGCATGTGTGACTGGAGGCACGCATAAGACACATGCATTCTCGTGCCACAGTATGGTGTTTAAAAGATCACACAAAAAATGAAATTCTGCCATGATTTATTCACTCAACAACTCACGTATTACAAATCCAAATTACTTTCTTCTTTTACACAAAAGAAGAGTTTTTGAAGAAAATGGACAAGGGACTGGTGCTGTCAAGCTTTAAAATCACAATAAAAAGATCATAAAATTGGTTCTTTTTTAACTATATAGTTGCTTTAAAACGTAATAATACTTAACAATTTTACTGTTTTACTATATTGTTGATCAAATAAATGCAGCCTTGGTGAGTTTTTTTCGATTTTTTTTTTTTTTAAATGTACCAAGTAGTGTATTTTAAATGTAATGTTTGTACTGCTATAACTGCATAGAAATATGCATAATATACAAATAAATACATACATACATACTTTACGTACATACATACATACTAGTGCTGGGCAACGATTAATCGCGATTAATCGCATCCAAAATAAAAGTTTTTGTGTACATAATATATGTGTGTGTATTGTGTGTATTTATTATGTATATATGAATACACACCCATGTATGTATATATTTAAGAAAAATGTGTTATGATTATATATTAAATATATTTATATATCATATAAATTATATTAATAAATATATACATGTAAATGCATGTAAATCTTTTCAAAATATATACTGTATGTGTGTGTCTTTATATACACATAATAAATATACACAGTACACACAGATATATTATATAAACAAAAACTTTTATTTTGGATGTGATTAATCGCGATTAATCGTTGCCCAGCACTAATACATACATAAAAATAGTATACCAAAATCACATCACATCAACATATCTTGATACAAAACACAATTAACACAATGTCAAAAGATATTTAACGGTTATTTACAGTAGTCATTTAATGGCACGTACTGGCTCAACACGCAACGCAACTGACCCGTTCAAGACCCAGAAAGTTGCGGTACTCTCGTGAACATGCGTCGAAGACTGACACGGAAGAGAAGACATTACTGAATAGTTGTTATTTTTGTTTTCTTTGTGCACAAAAAGTATTCTCGTAACTTCATAACATTACGGCTGAACCACTACGTTTCTGGGCCTTAAACATGGTACTTGCATTGCTGTCTATGCGGGGTCAGAAAGCTCTCAGATTTAATCGAAAATACTGTATCTTAATTTGTGTTCCAAAGATGAACAAAGGTCTTACTGGTTTTGGAACAACATGATGGTGAGTAATTTTCAGTTTTTCATTTTTGGGTGAACTATCCCTTTAAAATTTGTGCTTAACGCAAACCTTTAGTGTTGCTTTGGACACTTGGAATATACGTGCACAAGTCATATGGACACTTCTATGGTGTTTTTTTTATTATTAGTATTATTATTTTGCAGCTTGTAGCAGCCACAGACCTTGTTCTCTTTCACTTAATTGAGAACAGCTGTGTTTCACAAAAGAAAGTATGTTTGGAAAAACATGAGGAGCAAATTAATGAGAAATTTTCATTTTTGGATGCAATATTACTTTAAATTATAAGTAAACACCACACAGAGCCAGACGATGACAGAGATAACACACCCAAACTAAAGATAGTGATGCCAGCAGGCGACGCTCATCCATACGGTCTATGTAAGTTACAATGCAATAGTATAGTAATGGGAATTGTGGACATTGAAGCTTTTGTTTAGATGTTTGTGGCCAGTGATAGAATACCAGTGACCATCTTGGTCAAGTGCCCTGGTGGAGAAATCAGATGGTCAAGCAGGTTTTTGGAACATGCTAGACTGGTACAAGATTGTCTACCAACTCAGTCAGGTCCCAACCAGCTGGTGGTCCATCTGGTCAGCTAAACCAGTTTGGATTATCTTGGATCAGTTAATTACCGGCTTGGATCAGGTAGAAACCAGCTAAAAACACACCTGCCAAATAGGAGAGATAGAAATCCGTTCCATTTTGACCAAATCTCACAGGGGCCGATTTGGGGAAAGGGCCCTGCTGGTCCTGAGCACTCAATACTAGTTGCATTAGTTAAGATTAGACCCAGATCTCTGGCTTCAACGATGTAATCTGTCCTGGATTAAGAGAGAGATTGTGTGCAACATTCAGGCTGAGCTGGCTGTGAAAGACTCATCCATTTAATGCTGCTCTTGCTGGCCATGATCTTCTGACCCTACCAGAAATAATCTGCTGGGTACACAAACACACACGCTAACACACACGCACATCACTGCAGGGGCCTTGAATCCTTCTCCTTTCTCATATTTCTCTTTTGTCTGACATGGTTATTTCACACTTATCGTGTTTCCTTTCCTGCTCTGTTACTCACAGACTGCATTACCCACAATGCACACTGCCTCAGTAGCAAATGAGATGCAGTCCTTGACATCCTCAGAGTGCATTCTAAAACATTCCAAACATTCTAAAGACTTTTTAAAATGTGAAAGAATATGGGAAGAGCAGATGTGTGAGAGGTTTAAATAACATTTCATATTAATATCTCAAACGTGCACTCAGTAATTTTTTTCATCAGAAAAATATGCAACAGAAGTTTATTTTATATTGACACTGGCCAAGAACACCATTGTCTTATCAGCTGAGCAAAAATATTACTTAGATTAGGAGATTTAATAGTTTTGAGTATGTGACATTGAAGACAGTAATGGCTGCTGAAAATTCAGTTTTGCCATCACATGAATAAATTAAAAATGTATAAAATGTATTAAATTGACAAAACAGTTATTGTAAATTGTAATAAATCAATATTTCACAATATTGCTGTTTTATTTTTTTTATTAAATAAATGTAGCCTTGGTGAGCATAAGACATTAAGAAATATTACATTTAAATTTTTATTTATAAATGAAAACAAATGGCCCAAACTTTTGAACAGTTGTGTATTTATATAAAATTGCATTCACAATCACAAATTCACAAATTCAAATTTTATAGTAAGAGACTGGTAAGAAACGTCTTAGGTTACGTATGTAACCCCAGTTCCTCGAGGGAACGAGACGCTGTGTCCAAGAACGCTAGGGGAACGCCTCCAGCATGACCGCGCTCTGATACAAATGTAATCTGTCCAAAGGATGGGCGAGACGTCACGGGCGGGTGACGTAATGGCCAGGAAGCATAAAAGCACGTGCGGTGGAACCGGCGTCAGCTTCAGGAATGAAGCAACTGCTCGTAGGGATGCCGGAAGTATGGCTTCGAGACGCAGCGTCTCGTTCCCTCGAGGAACTGGGGTTACATACGTAACCTAAGACGTTCCTCTTCAGGAACTCGAGCTCCGGGTGGGGGTGACAGACCCCCGCTTGTGAGAGGAGATCCCTCCTGATGGGAATCTCCCATGGAGAGCTGTCGAGGAGAGAAATCAGGTCCGAGAACCATACTCGGCCCGGCCAGAATGGTGCTACCAGAAGTAGACTGACCTCGTCCCAGCGCACTCTCGCCAGAACTCCCGGGAGCAGAACGATCGGGGAAAAACGTACAGACGAAGCCTCAGCCACGTCTGTACCATGGCATCCAGCCCCAGTGGAGCTGGATGAATTTAGAGAGTACCAGAGGGGACATGCGCTGTGTACTTACCTGAGTAGCGAAGAGGTCCACCTGAGCCTGGGGTGAAGCATCCATTTCCCGGGCCTCAGCCCCTGCCTCGACGGGATGTCTGCTCCCACACTGAGATGCTCAGGCATGTGAACTGCTCTCAGTGAGAGGAGTTTGTCCTGGGACCACCCAAGGATCTGGTACGCCAGCCTGTACAGGGGGCGTGAACGCAGACCTCCTCGGTGGTTGATGTAAGAGACCACCGCTGTGTTTTCGGTGCTATCGCACCAACACCGGCAATCTCTTAGGTCTGGGAGAAAGTGTTTCTGTGAAACACCGCCAGCATCTCCAGGCAGTTGATGTGCCACATGAGACGGCGAGTACTCCACAGACTGCGGGCAGGGTGAGGGACACGTCCGTCGCTAGTGTACGCAGCGACACGGAGCTCCCAGCACCGGGCCCTGAGACAAGAACCAAGGATGTCTCCACATGTCTAAGGCACGTAGGTACCACCACGTGACCTTGATCATGTGAAGCGGGTTTCCCCTTGGGGAGAACCCCTTGGCCTTGAGCCACCACTGTTGAGTGACTGGTCTTCTTTCACTCTCCTGACTGCCGTGAGGATCGACTCGATCCAAGCAGGGGACACATGTGCCTGCATCGTGGTCAAATCCCACACCACACCAAGATAAGTGGTTCTCTGTAATGGAGAAAGCACACTCTTCTTGGCGTTCAGTCTTAACCCCAACACTTTCAAGCGAGCAAGAACAACATCTCGATGTTGAGCCGCCATCTGCTCTGATTGAGCGAGAATCAACCAAAGTGGATATGCGGATGCCTTGTAGCCGCAACGGAGCTAACGCGGCATCCACACACTTTGTAGGAAGAACCCGATATTGGTGAGCTTCGCCCTCGAAAGCAAACCTCAGGAACTCCCTGTGAGTGGGAAGGATGGAAGGATGGAAGTATGCGTCTTTTAGATCGATCGTGACAAACCCGTCCTCGGACCTGATCTGATCTCGGCCAAACTAGCTGCTCTAGAGATCCTTGAAGGGGGTGGCGAGCATCTCAGCTCCGCTATGTTTCTGGGCGGAAGAAACTGAGATGTGTGCTCGCTGGAACACCGTACGTGGCAGGGTTGGCAGACCGATCTCCTGAGGTCACTGAGGAGAGACGGGCACCGTGTATGCCGCTCTTCCCCAGAGGGGCCGGCCCTCAGAAGTCCTGAGCCATAGGCAGCAGGATGTTTTAGCCAAAGACTATCCAGCGAGAGTGACGGTCCGCAGATCCGCCTTCTGCTAGAAGGCCTCGGCCCAGGAGCGCCACTCTGACTCCAAGAGGGCGAACCCGTCTCCAACCCGTCCGCCAGATCTGTGTGCGATCCCCGCTATCTCATTCGCCGCCGTGCCTCAGCAGCGGCGGACCGGAACCGCGAGATCATACGGCGGGGAGAAGCACAATCAGCCCCTTTTTTTCTTTTTTTCGAGCTGACAGCGCGAACTCCGTTCCTATGCAGAGACACTGCTATAATGACAACCTCGTTCATAATAAGCTTGTGCAAACAATGCTTGTGCAAACAATGCTCGTGCAAACACTGCGATTTTACAAAGCTCATCGACGCCCTTCACGTCCACCTCCTCAGAGAAAAACAGGCGGAGCGTCGCGCCCTCTCTCTGGGGGGAAGAACCCGCGGGGCTTCCGAACCCAGAGAGCGGGCGCTGGATCTGATGGGAAGGAAGAAGATAGGGGCTCGCCCGTCTTCATTCCCTCCACCTGATCCATCTGCAATCCCCACGAGCGCAGCCGCTGCTCCGCCTCGGCGAAAGCAGGCCGGTAACGCAAGGAACGCAGGTGAAAACTCCCTCCTCAAAGAGAGCCCTCTGAGAGTAAGCATACGCAGCGACAAACGCTCACAAGCGGGCAGTCAGCTCCCTCGAGAGCTGACTTCTGCGTGCTCTGCTCTCAAGTAGACCACACACGGACTGTTAGTGAAAAACACAGCCTGTAATGCGATCTGCTCTTGCCCAAGTGCTAGTTTTCTCTGCACTTTAGACATTGTGGAGCTTATTTCAAGTGACAAACAACACTAAATAAGACTCACAACACAGATCGATCGACAGACACACACATAGTAGCGGTTGCTGAATGACAAAAGCTGACGCCGGTTCCACCGCACGTGCTTTTATGCTTCCTGGCCGTTACGTCACCCGCCCGTGACATCTCGCCTATCCTTTGGACAGATTACATTTGTATCAGAGCGTGGTCACGCTGGAGGCGTTCCCTTAGCGTTCTTGGACGCAGCTCGAGTTCCTGAAGAGGAACTATTTGATTAATGACAAAATCATTTTTATTCTAATGACACTAGATTTTAATATTAACGGAAAAACTGCTAATAGCTGTGTAAAAAAGCTGTATCTAAGTGTTAATCTTGAAAAAAGTAAATATTTTCCAGCTAATTTAACCAATTTATCTATTTTTAACAATAATAATAAAATAAATAAATAAATATTTAATTTTAGAAACAGAAACTTGCACTAATTTATTTTGTTATACATGAAAATATATAGCTGCCTTTGTATTTTATATTTTTAATCACTCCATCATATTTGCCAAAAAAGATTAAAAAAAAAACATTTAATACAACATTTAAAGGAATGAAAAAATGACAATTTTGTCATCATTTACTCACCCTCATGTCCTTCCAAACCTGTAAAAGTTTCTTATTTATGTTGAATACAAAAGAAGATATTTTGAAGAATTTTGAAGAACCAAACTGTTGTTGGTCCCCATTGACTTCCATAGTAGGGAAAGAAATACTATTGAAGTCAATGGGGAACATCAACTGTTTGATAACCAGCATTCTTCAAAATATCTTATTTTATGTTCAACAACTCAATTTTAAACTCAGAGAAACTCATACAGGTTTGGAACAACATGAGGGTGAGTAAATGATGACAAAAATTTCATTTTTGGGTGAACTATTCCTTTAACTCCACGTCAGAGCTAAATCTACTCTGAAAGTCCTTCTCCATGCCTAGAGTAGAGCCATATATGACCTACATGAAATATTTCTGAGAATTAGACTCAATTTTTCAAATCATAAGTGTCCATTTCAGTGTGTTTGTTGCATCTCATACAAGACTGTCAAAGTGTTGATCTAGTTGGTTTTGGTTGGTGAATGCCATTACCTGCTGTACTATGGTAGTGAGTTCCAGGCACAGCTGGATCACGTTGTTCCTGGTCACGGAATAATCTGTTACGGCAGCAAATGGCGACCTGCAAAAGAAGTAACACCTGGAATTAACCGTTAGATTATTCTTAGAGCCAGACCCACAAGATGGACAATTTGAGTGTGTTTGCAAATTGTAGATGTGTATATGTTATCCCTATTGACCATCAATGTACTCCAGACCCAGTTTCTCTCTTCCTGTGAGTGACGAAGTGAATGTGGGTCGTGTGTATTGAGGCTGTGTGCTATATATACAGGGCTGTAGGAACATTGGTTCGTCGTTTCCATCCTGTCTCTAAATATTCCTCTAAGACCGCTGGGAACACCAGCTGACGCACGCCCAGAAGCCCCTCACAATTTAAGAAACTCTAACAATCTTTCACCGCTGGGCTAAAAATCATTCATTCAAAGACCTCACAAGCACTCTTATACCACCCGAACACACTAAACTCACTTTCCTAAACAGGATTTGGGATGCAGCTCTCGGCGAATACCAAATCCCCCTTCAAAACTCCGCTCCTAAATGTCAGCGGCTTCACTTGACTCCCAAATATCACTTCGCGGTAGATAAGTACGCCGACAGTGTCTGACCTCGGTTCAAGGACACCTGTCAGCAAGCATGGACGCAGTGGTCAGAGACTTCACGAGAAATGTCTGGAAAAAACCTGAGGGGATGGAGAAGGAGAACGGGAGGGAGAGAAAAGACTAAATGTGAGAGAAAGGATATAGCAAGAAGTTCAAAACCAAGTCATCTAAGTAGACAGAGAGATGCTAAAATCTATGCAGCTCATTCAATTCTCTCCAGGACTGAGTAGACTTTATTACATGCAACCTTTGCTCTTTTGAAGCATTTGAGCACATGCTGCCATCTGGACACGACGGCTCCAGGCTGACAGGAAATCCGTCAGTTGGGTAAAAAGACCACTACCATCTCCTCAAGGCCAGGCCTTAAAGTTTGACCCCATCCTGCTCCAGTTTTTCAATCAATGTGTGAGAGTCTGAGAGCTGGTGGGTGCTTGTAATTGCTTATGCGCTGCTGTCTATCTTCATTTCAAAGATCTTTTTACACTCGGAGAGAGAATCAGAATACTTTCAGCTCCCATCTGAACAAATCAGTGAAAACGCATTAGCACTATTAATGTCAGGGCATTTACATTTATGCATCTGGCAGATGCTTTTATCTAAAGTGACTTACATTGCATTCAAGGTACACATTTATGCAGTTCACAAACTCCGAAGGAATCAAACCCACAACCTTGGTGTCACTAGTGCCATGATTCAAGAAAGAGTTAAGAACCTTTATTTAAGAAACATGATGCACCATTCAAGAAATTTGAGGCTGATACCAATAACTGATAGTTTAACAGCTATTGGCCAATACCAATAATATAATAAATTTCATATATTTATATATTATATATAAAATATAATTAGAATATATTTATATTTACAGAACCCCATCACTTTTTTTGCATATATATGTATATAATATTGTGATACCTAAATTTACCATTTAAATTAATCAATTTATTTCTAGTGTGTTTTATTTTTAATTTTAAAAGAACAGAACTTTAAAGTTATTCAGTATTATTTAGTATTAAATGCTTATTCAGACCTGAATTAAAAGAGGAATGAATGTGAAAACAGCTGAGCTGTGTATAAGACAAAAACTATAGGCCTTAGTTAGAGTAGACGCCAAATTTAAAGTGGCACAAATGATAATGAGGCTTTGAGGAACAGAAGCACAATGTGTTCAGTACGCCTGATGTTGAACATTGTCTTCTCACCAATTTCAAATGGGGAAAAAAAGACATCAATGTTTAGTTGCCTGAATTATCAACAGTCAAATTGGCTTGTACTCTGACTATGATCTAATATGATGGAAACTCCTTTGCATTCCAATAAGCCCCTCCCACCAGGAGCTCCACCCACAGTGTATGAGAATGAGGGAAAGCCCACCACAAACCCAACAGAAGCAGCCAGATACCATTAAAATGATGATCACCGACTTGGCAAGTGGCAGAGGAGAGCCGGTGTCAGGCTGGATGGATATCAACCAATAACACTTAAGGGACCGAGACTCTCAAGTCAGTCATAATGTCTCTTGGCTTCAGATCCATTCACCTGCGTTAGTGTAACTCCATTCCTCCCTCTCTCTCAGAGTTCCTTCTGTTCTTCTACTATGTCTGCAGGGGAGACGACAGCTCTACTGGGGACTCTTTTGGCAGAGAAGAGAGGCCAGGGAGCGTAATTAGGCCAGCATTAATGAACGAGGGGAACGAGGCACCCCTCCCAACTGGTGGCCTTGTTCCTACAGCGTACGTTCCTGATTATGGGCACTAAAACTCCGAAACCTCCCTAACCCAAACACTGACTGGCTACAAGTTCACCTTAGTCAGCAAGCTGATGTGGATAAATCCTCTCAGCTTGATCCCAATCCAGACTGTGCCAATGTGAACTGTGTGTGATATGGACCGCTCTCAGCTCCAGGATCAGAGAGCGGGGTGGCGGGTGCCCGGGCACAGCAATAGAGAGATAGAGTTCTCAGCAGGGTGAAGCTGAGAGGATATCAAATGCCGTATGATGGAAAGGGTCCTACTGTGCAGTGCTATCCCAGTCCAGAGCTTTAAGCCAGGCTCAGTACCAGAGGGACCTGGACCGAATCAAGCAGCTGGGTGCCAAATGGATCATTCAGCACAAACCACTCGCCTGATTTACCTTCATTTCGAGATGAAAAAGTAGAAATACTGCAGCACTACAGTCTATGACTTAAGTGTCTTATGAGGTGTTTAATACTGACAGTGATTTTCTGCAACAAAGCGACTGGAAACGATTAATTTGCAATGAGAGCTGGAGAAATTTCTAGCGAATGAGAAGTGAAGCAGTACAACGACAACCAATTTGTGTACTCTCAGTTTTGTTTAACACATTTAAGTTATTTTAATTACTGTGCCATTGTTTGCTACAACAAATAAGAAACTCTCTGCTGAATAAATAAGCTTTCCATTGATGTATGGTTTGTTAGGATAGGACAATATTTGGCCGAGATACAACTATGTGAAAATCTGGAATCTGAGGGTGCAAAAAAATAATAATATTGAGAAAATCGCCTTTAAAGTCGTCCAAATGCAGTTCTTAGCAATGCATATTACTAATCAAAAATGAAGTTTAGACATATTTATGGTAGGAAATTTACAAAATATCTTCATGGAACATGATCTTTACTTAATATCCTAATGATTTTTGGCATAAAAGAAAAATCGATAATTTTTAACCATTCAATGTATTGTTGGCTATTGCTACAAATTTGCCCATGCTACTTATGACTGGTTTTGTGGTCCAGGGTCACATTTTTATTTTTGCTATAAATATTTATATTCTTTCATTAATTTTACTTTTTAACTTTTTAACTATACAACATTTACAAAATTTATATACACATTTTTTTATTTAAAACAACAGAATATGATGCAGAACATTACTGATTGTTCTTACTGATAATTTCAAGTCTATAAAATAATTTTTTGCTAAAAATCATCAAATCTTGCAATAATGTACAATATATGATAGAAAAGTGAGTGGTTTTTGGTGAAGAACAAATAGTTCTTGAAATATCTAGAATCAAAAAAATAACTTGTTAATTTATCTTTCTATATTGACACTCAAGCTTCTTTTAATAAGATAGATAGAATGATAGAACGATAGAACGATAGATAGATAGATAGATAGATAGATAGATAGATAGATAGATAGATAGATAGATAGATAGATAGATAGATAGATAGATAGATAGATAGATAGATAGATAGATAGATAGATAGATAGATAGATAGATAGATAGATAGATAGATAGATAGATGGATAGATAGTTCTGTTTATAATATATTATATGCACAGCCTTCAAATATTGTGTTGGACAGTGGGGGTTTTGAATAAAAAAGGTTGAGATCCACTGACAGAGAATCAATGATGTGAAATGTTCAGTGAAAACAGAATTCCTACAGATTTTTCCTCACAAAAAGCACCAAAATTGTGCACAGACTCCATGTGGATCTGCTTGTGAGAAAAAATTACAACCACTGGACAGAAATGTTCAATTTCTCACATTCCTTACATATCGCTCTCTCTGAAAAATTGCTCATCAATACATTATAAAGAAATCACAATCTAAAGACAACCGTACATGAACGGAAGCCATGTGGTTAAAACCTTGAACCGAAAGAAGCTGAGTTACAGAGAGAGAAAGAGTCTGTGTTATATAAGACCTCTTCACTCATACTTGTACCTGATTGCTGAGGGGAGGAACACAAATCAACATGATTGAATTTGAGCAGACAAAAGCTGACCTCGCACACACTACACAAGAGACCCCAAGTCTGTAATTTCTGCCCACCCTGCCACACAAAGTATCACTCCAATTCTCAGTGCCATCCCTTGACTGGAAGGAAGACCGTGCATGACATGATTTACACAAGCAGGAAGTGTTCCTGGATCAACAGCCTCTGCTGTTCCTGGAATAACACTTCAGGAATCACAAACGCATCTCTTAACCTAAGTCCAAAATCAACGACCAGGAAGGAACAACAAAGGATGCTAATGCAGGAATACGTCTTAAATCCATACTAATCTATAAAAACCATGACTAAAACTCTCATAATTTCATAATGTACAGTCTGGGGTCAGTAATACATCTTAAATCCATATTAATCCATAAAAACCAAGATTAAAACTCATAATTTCATAATGTACAGTTTTGGTCAGTAAGACTTTACGTTTTTGAAAATAGTCTCTTATGCTCATCAAGGCTGCATTTATTTGATCAAAAAAAATTGTTTTTTTATTTTTATAATATAAAATAACAGTTTTCTATTTGAGTGTATTTTATGTGTAATTTATTCTTGTGGTGACAAAGCTGAATTTTCAGCATCATTACTCCAGTCTTCAGTGTCACATGATCCTTCAGAAATCATTCTAATATGCTGATTTGCTGCTCAAGAAACATTCCTAATTATTATGAATGTTAAAAACAGTTGTGCTGCTTAATACGTTAGTGGAAAACAGTATACATTTCTTTTCTAGATTTTTTATTTGAAATAGAAATCTTATAACATTAAATGTTATATGTCTTTACTGTCACTTTTGATCAGTTTAATGCATCTTAGATTATGACCCCAAACTTTTGTAGTATTCAAGATCTAATTACTCAAATATATAAATGTCAGATTAATCACTTAATAACCTAGCTAATCTAGTAAACTGCAGATGTAGATCTATCACTATCAAGTCACTAGAAATCTCAGTCAGTTGCTCACGTCACAACAGCATTGTACATCTGATTATCAACAACGAAAGATGACAAGACTCTGGAGCTCAGAATAAGCCCACTATTAACCTTTAAGGTCATACTTTAAATCTTTATTTGATATCAAATAACCTTTTCTAGCTTTTCAGAGGAGTCCATTTCTAAGGAAGAGGGCGCTGAATTTGGCTATACTCCAACAAGTAAGGCTTTAAAACCTTGACACATTATTGCGGTTGAATTTGAATTCAATTAAATCGAATATGTGTTTATTTATGTTAAGTATGTATTAAATCATGTATTGATTTGGTGTGTATGTGGCTCTTAGCAGGACTAACCTATCCAGCCAGGCCAGAAGGCTCTTAGCAGCAGCGATGAGGTCCACCACAGATGTGAGGAAATCGTTGGGCAGCTTGCGGGTCGTCCGGCCGTCGTAATGACCACTACGTCTGCGGCCCGTGATGAAGTTCTGCAGGTTTTTGGCAGAGGCATTGAGCTTATGAGAGAGAGTTTTCAGGTTTTCGGTCTCCAGCCCGTAGTTCTGTCAAACAGAAATAAAGACAATGAACTGTTTTAGTGACAAAACTGGTTGGCAAACAATTGCAGGAATGACTCAATCAAAATTTCTTTTCGTTTCCCCGCTGTTCTGTCTCCATTTTAGATTCACAATTCTCCTCTCTCTGTTTTCCATTTCAGTTTTATTGTGCTTTATTGGCATGACAGAAGTTGTACATTTGTAATTGTGCAAACTGTGCAAGTAAAACTAGAAAAGGAAAGTTTGCTAAAACAAATTCTGAATGTTAATTGCCTGGAAAAAATATTGTTTTAAATTAATTAAAAAATACATTTTAAATTGTAATAATTATTTTAATAGGATACAATAAAATAAAATTATATTAATTTAATATATTTTAATAGTTAAATAGTTTTAAATTAAATTAAATTGGTTAGGTTAGATTAAAGATGAAGAATAAATTGTAATGGATTACAGTACACATAAATTTAGTAATATAGACACAGGCACAAAGCACATCTTTCACTGGCAGAGACTCTCTCTCTCTAACTCACACCCTCAAGATCACTCAGAGATCCCAAATGAATATTCAGCACCTGGCAGAGAGAGAGAAAGAGTGAGTGCTTCATATGCAGAGGTGCGTTGAGTGGGTGGAGACAGAACATAAAGTTCAGGCTATGAATAATGCACTGAGAGTCTCTGCTGCCAGCTGATAGGAGCTTACACACGCCACGCTCCGCACTGAGATAACGCAATAAGCTCAGACAAATCTGCATATCTAAATCTGACAAAAATCATGTCAGAACAAAGCCAAAAAGCACTCTTTAGTTTTCACATACGCACATTTACTTCTATAGGCATCTTTGGCGTATCTTAAATCGAAACTGCTGATGTCTGTGTTTGTGTGTTAGAGCGAGGTCGCAGCAGGTGCCTTTGGCAGAGAACCAAATTACCTTGTTCCTGCATAAAGAGCACTGATCAAGGGGCAGAGACTGATCAAACGCAGCATTATGCACATACATTCAAGAGCACAAATACAAATTTGTTTTTCAATCCATTGACTTTTAACTCTAACCGTAACCCTCACAGAAATCTTTTTGCATTATTAGAAGGTGATGTATACGGTGACCGGGAGGGGACATGTTTGAATCAACGTGATAGGTCGTGGGCACGAGATATTAATTAGTCGGAACGTCATATTAACTTGTGGAAACATGATAATATGTTGTGGCCACAAGATCATTTTGTCGAGGCCACGAGATGTGAAGTTGTGGCCTCAAGATCATATGTTGTGGGAACAACATCCTTTTCTCTTGGCCATGACTTCTTATGTTGAGGGAACGATATTTTTCTCATGGCCACGAGTTTATGCGTAAACAAACCTGTGTCGTCATAGCAACCTGGGATTATCAGTGATGGATGAAAACATTTTTATCCATCCCACAGTCTTGTAAATCCGTTAACTGATTGTGTCTTTATACGATCTATACTTTACCTGATAATTAATAGTTATATAATTTTATATATACACATTTTATTTCTGATATAAATAAAAATATAAAACAAATTATAACATAAAATTTAAATTAAATATATACGTGTGACCCTGGACCACAAAACCAGTCATAAGGGTCAATTTTTTGAAATTGAGATTTATACATCATCTGAAAGCTGAATAAATAAGCTTTCCATTGATGTACGGTTTGTTAGGACTATATTTGGCTGAAATACAACTATTTGAAAATCTGGAATCTGAGGGTGCAAAAAAAAGCTAAATATTGAGAAAATCGCCTTTAAAGTTGTCCAAATGAAGTTCTTAACAATGCATATTACTAGTCAAAAATTAAGTTTTGATATATTTACAGTAGGAAATTTACAAAATATCTTCATGTAACATGATCTTTACATAATATCCGAATAATTTTTGGCATAAAAGAAAAATAATTTTGACCTATACAAAGTATTGTTGGCTATTGCTAGAAATATGCCCATGCTAGCTATGACTGGTTTTGTGGTCCAGGATATATATATATATATAAATGATGTGTGTGTGTACCTATTGATAAACAGTAATGTTACATTATAGAATTTTTATTATATAAAGTATATACATAAGATATATTATAATATTGAAATACATAATTGTTTTTCTAATCCTATCTGAATAAGCACAACAGCATTCATTGTTATTATTTGATCAAATAATGAAAAGAAACATATGTAATATTTTATAATTTAATGAATTTCCCTGATAAATAATAGTTATATAATTTGATATATACACATTTAATTTCAGATATAAACAAAAATATAACATTAAAATTAAAAAATGAAATATAAAATTATAACATTATTTATCAATTAAAATAAACATTGTGTCTGTGTGTGTATTTCTATTGATAAATAATAATATATAATACACTTATATATATATATATATATATATATATATATATTACACATACAGTTTAATATTTTATTTTGTGTTGTTACATAAATACATAAAATAACAGTCACCATTTATTACTATTATTTTTGTATAAGAGTTGCTCACAAAATATGTTAATGGCTTAATAAACACAAAACGTCTTATTTAAAACATACAAATGGAGAAAGGTATCTGTGAGGGCTGTTTAGGGGCTGAAGATAGAAAATATCATTAATTCAGCATAAAACAACAGAAGTCAATAGAATGTGCACACCATGATAGAAAAACTGTGTGTGTGTGTGTGTGTGTGTGTGTGTGTGTGTACTTGTGCTACATTGTGGGGACCGGCCTGCATTCCCCACAAGGGAAAAAAATATCAAAAATAGTAAATGATGTTTATCTGAAAGTGTATCAATGCAAACAGGTTTTCTGTAAGGGGTAGGTTTAGGGTTAGGGTTGGGTTAGAAGATAGAAAATATTGTTTGGTCAGTATAAAAGTAATAGAAGTCTATGGAAAGTCCCCACAATTCACAGAAACAAAATTGTGTGTGTGTGTGTGTGTGTGTGTGTGTAAAGTGTGCATCAAGTTCAGTATCTCCTCTCACATCAGTAGGAGATCGATGAGAGTAATGTGTTCCATCTTGTCCGAAGAGCAAATCCCACACACTCACTCGCAAAGTACAAGTGCAGGTAATAAACACACACCTGGAACACTAAAACAGGTTTGTACAACACACACAGACTCACAAAACACACATTAATCAGCTTGTGAGTGGAGGGAGATGGGGGAGCAGACTATGTGGGGGGCATCGACGCTCAGAATCCTCCATGCTAATCGGTTTAGAAGCTCTCTGCATGAATGCAGCAGATAACACACACCACAATGACAGAAAGATAAAGCAATATGGAGGGGAAGAGCGAGATAAACAAATAAGTGAGAGAATGACAGCCTTTGAGAGTTTAGAGAGGCGGGAAAGGAGAGAGTGGGCCGCTCTGTGTCTCTGAGGTCAATATGCTGTCAAACAATAAAGACTCAACAGTTCTCTGGCTCCATCAATATTTGTGTGAGTTTGTGTCTGCGATGGTTTCAAAGACACCTAACAATGGGGAAACGGTCCCTTAGTGAATTAATACCATGCTCACAAGACAATGCCGCAGGAAGCTTCATTGTTTACAGTGATGAAGTAATTTTCTCTAAGCGAGGTTTTGTTGTGAATAAGAAAGTTTACAGCATTGTTCTTTCATGCATATTTTTGGGGATAGTTCTCGAAAATTAAAATTCTGTCATCTATCGTTTCAAACCTGCTTCATCATCTCTTGAAAGGTGTTATTTTATTATTAATTTGATACTATTACAGTATTTTATTAATGTTTTAAAAAATTATTTTACATTTTCAGTCTCATTTTACTTTTTAGTAAATGTTTTTTAAATTTTTAGTTAAATTTTATTTTAGTTATAGTCATTTTTGTACTTCAACTTCAAGCTTTTAATCTAATATTTTGTTTTTATTTAGCTTTATATGTAGCTTTATTTCAATAATGAAAATTATTTTAATAGTTTAAAAGTTAACAGTCAACACTTGACGTGCCATATTTAAATGTCCACAAGTATAACAAAAGCAGCGCATCTACTATTTTTTGATCGGTATTTGATAACACTAACTTCAACATGAACAAAATCAACATAAAGATTTCAAATTTCAGTGTTTTCTTTTCATCTTGCACTCATTAAAAGTTAAATTCTGAAGTTCTAATAAATTTAAATTGGAAATTAAAAGCTGCAAATGAAATATCAGAGCGAAAATTTCAGGGACAGTAACCTTATCGTTTGTTCACCCTCATGTAGTTTGACTTTTTCTTCTGTGGAATATAAAAGAAGATATTTTAAGACGTGTGTTTTGTTTGTTTGTTTGTTTGTTTGTTTACACAAAACAGCTTTGTTACCAACCTAATTTTTTGTGTTTTTCAGAAAAAAAGTCATAAGTCACACAGGACTGTAACAACATGAAGAAGAGTAAATGATAACAGAATTCTCATTTTTGAGTGAACTATCCCTTTAAGTTCACTGTATAGAAAAGAGCAGCAGGAACATTCTGCGAAATATCTCATTTTGTGCTCCAAGAAATACAATCACAGAATGTTAATTTTTCGCTGAATGATTTCTTAGAATTAAAAAGCGGCTGAAATCCGAGATGTACAATATGGCTAATTTCATACGCACATGTCTACAGGCTGACATTCACGCGGGCTGTGTAACGTGAATGTCATCAGCTCTGATTTGGGATCAGCGTACAGAGCAGATAGAGAGCACAGCAAAGCCATCTATTTATGATTAACGCTCTCCTAAATGTCAGCAGCACAGGCCAGTGGTTCACAGTCCCTCACAAAACCTCACACTCATTATAGTTCACCTTATGTTAACTCTACACTGAAATTCAATCTCAGGAAAAGACAACAAGAAACATATCTCTTAGAAAGACAAGTTGAATTGAAGATAGAAAAAAAGAGCAAAAGGACAGGTTGAGGAGAGATTCAGGCTGGGCGGCACGTGATAAACATCATCCTGTCGTCTGTTCCCTCCCATCATGATGCTGCTGACATTCTGAAAGCGTGGGCTGGTAAGTCATTGTTTTAATACCTCAACTGAGAGATTCGAGAGAGAGGAAGAGGAAGAGAGAGAGAGAATTAGATGGAAAGCTAGTTATTAAATGCTAGATAATGTAAAAGGCTCAAGCGGTGCAGAGCAAATTTCAGCTTAAATCCTTTTCCCATCTCCCACACTGTCTGTACTCTTGGTGCCTTTTTGAAAATCATTTTCAAGCCGTGGAACGTCACACAGCAATAAAAATTAGTCAAGACACACACACACACACAAGCATACAGAGCAGATACAGATTAAGGCCACAGGAACAAACCTACCTAGCAAAAAGCCACATTAAAATACTGATTGAGTGGCATTTTGAGAACAAATCTATGGAAATCTTTCCCAGGACAGCAATAGTATTATCTTATAAAATTGAGGCTGACTTTTAAGAGAACATGAAATGACATTTGCAACTTATTTCACTTCTGTAAAGTGATGTTTTTCAAACTGAAACAGAATATTAATTTGACTGGATTTTGAAAAAGAGGCTCCAATATTTTCAATTGATTTATGGTTAATTTATTCATGTTTTTTAATACATATTTATATTATTTTAAATTATTTATATTATTATTGTTGTTCATTTTAAGTGATTGATTTTTACATTTTTTTGCCTTTTTATTTAAATAGAGCCAATGATTATTTTATTTTATTTTATTTTTTTAATTCATATTATTTTAAATATTTAATATGATTATTTTAAATAATTATTTCTAAGTTATTATTTTATTTTATTTTTCTTCTGATATATTATGTGAAATTAGAAATAGGTAATTTTTTGCTTTATTATATTTTATATTTGTTCATAATATTTAAATGTTTTATATTATTATTTTATTTTTACTTTATTCGATTTTTACATTTTCTGCCTTTTTCATCTTATATATTGTACAAAGATTATGGAAATTGATTATATATTTAAATAGATAGCCATTGATTAGGTTTTTATATTTTATTGTGTTTTTTAACATTCATATTATTTTAAATGTTTAATATTAATTATTTTTTAGTTTTTCATATTTTATCATATCATGTCAACTTTTATTATTATTATTATTATTATTATTATTATTAATTTATGTTTTTTTCTTCTGGTATATTGTGTGAAATATGACCTGTCCAAGTTATTAAATAAGTAAATAGAGTAATTTTCAATTTCAACAACTGTAGCCTTTTCAGAATGTGATATTGTTTTTCTCAAAGCGATCTCGATATCTTTGTCAACATCGTGCAGTAGGGGACTCAGTGTCTGCCAGCTGACGGGGTGTTGAACAGCAGATGAAGGATCAAGCACATAAATGAGCGTGAAGACTCTCACCAGAGCGCACAGCAGGTCCACAGCTTCCAGGATCAGCTCCTGGTGTCCGATGCGGGATACCCCCAGATCCTCCAGCTCCTGATGGGTGATCCTCAGCAGCTGGTCACCTCCTACCTTCTCCCGTTCAAAGTTCTTTATATACTGCTGCAAGCAGTCATCCAGACCTGTAGGAACATCAAGAAAATATCAGCAATCTATGCTCATTTGTTTTTTTGTTTTCACAAAATTTCAACATCCCAAATCATCCCAAAGTGTGTGGGATTTATGGTTAAAGTGCCCAAATGGTAGGGGATAGTGGGGGAAGATGTCCCCCATAAGACCAGTGTACATTACTACTAAATTGTAACATTTAGAGATGAGCTTAGGATGTACAAGATGATGATATATCATAAAAGTAATAATAAAAGTATCTAATATTACCCACACCCCCCTTGCGTGAAGATACTGGTAAATTAAGCATTGACCTGGTTTCTGTTAGAGAGCCCATGAGTCATGCAGATGGTGCTGAACATTTAATAATTGCTCATCAAAGCGATATCAGTGGACAAGTGCAAGGTTTATGAAATAAATATTTATGTATTTTCTGTTAATTAATTTCAAAAACCTTTCACTTGACCACTATTAATGGTTTAGGCAATAACAGAGTAATTTATACGTCTGCATTGTCTAACACAGAAATAAATATTGCCATATACAGTACATATTTGTATATTTACAAACATAAATGTGCCCATTACTACAATGCATAGATCTCATCCTACACAAACTAAGATTTATATCCACTTTGGTGTAATTGATTTCAAAACAGGAATATTAGAAATTTAGAATTACATCACTTGCTTACCAATGGTTTTTACTTTTAAACAGTGCTTTCTGTGCATATTTCTCTCCTGATTCAGAAGAGAAGACTTTTTTCAAGCAATATTATAGATAAAGGACTCATATTTTAGCCGGAAGCAATGGTTTGAAGCTAAAAACATGATGGATTTGTTTCTTACAAACATGCAGCTTTTAATAACACAATACGTTAATTAATGGATTGGAGTGGATTGTGGATTATCTATCCATTTGTGAGTGATGTAATGCTAAATTTCTCCAAATTTGTTCTGAAGAAGAAACCAACTCATCTGCATCTTGGATGGCCTGAGGTTCAGTACATTTTCAGCAAATTTTTCCTTTAAAGCAGCAGTGATTGATAATTAATTACAACCTCTTCAGGTATGTCCATGCCAAATGTCTGTGTAGCACAACATCTTAATAAATTCTCCTGCTTCAGACTCTGTTTACCCCAAAATCAGTGACAACTAAGAAACGCAATGGATTCCACACTTACACATGATGACTGACAACCTGTATTCCAACCTAACTATGTCGCATATCCATCAAACTGACAGTAAATGACAGCTAAGCCACATCGCAACCTTCCTATGTTTGAGCGAGAAGTACATTTGATGGAAAGGAAACATAACTGTCCAAAAAAACTGCATGTAAATAGAATTTGTGATGGACAGAAACAGTTTGTTTAAATTAAACCATAACCATAGCCATTTTGAGATCTATATCAGTCTAGAAAGCTCCGTGTCCAGAATGAAAACCATCCTAAATCAAATCAGAAATGATTGCTGCACCGTCTACAGTAATGCCTCTGAAAACCGATAGGATGCACACATAAATCAAAATAATAAAGCTACCGTCAGCTGTACAGGATAGATGTGGCTACGAAGGCTATAAATACAGAGAAATAGACTAATAAAGAATGAGTGATCTAGAAAGTTTCGAAAACACCACCATTCACAACTGTCACCATCAAACAGGTGACGACACACACTCTCCATAATGCTACACACTTGTTGGACTGCATTTGTCAGTCTTGAGCATTCTGTCGCCCAACGGCACGTCTCACAGCAGCCGCACTCTCCGAACAGCTGCTGTTCGACACAACGTACATAACTGTAGGATTTACATATTTTGCTTACAGCATGTGCATGTGTTTATGATAGTGTATGGAAGAAGGAAGGTCGCAGGAACTCTTTAATCTCACTAGCTGCCCTTTAATAATTAAATCTAATGCAACTATCATCATCCAGCTCATTATCAGGACGGGCCAAAACTCATTGGCCAAGACAGCGAGAATAACAATAGCTGTCATTACTGTTCATAAACAATATCGAACTCATTAATGAGGGACTGCTTTACTTGTTAGATAATTAGTCGGTGATCTGAGGTCTGAATTTAACCTGGATGAGAATCTTGAAGCGAATGCGATGACTAACTTCTGCTGACGCCACGACTCTGATTCACATACCAGACAGGTGCAGTGAACAATTAACTGTTCGCTAATGTTGTAAATAATGATGTGTGGGCAACAGGATGAAGTGATTTAGAAAGAAAATAATTAAATAAAAGCTGAGAGAATGTGAAATCCCATTGTTAATCTTAGGAATATACCTGTGACAAGAAAGGCCCCTTAAATATTCTGTTTTAGGCCCCATCATGAATTCAAGTGACAACCCTTTATACCAATACAGAAATTTTGGCTGATACTCATAGCCATTATTAAGTTTTAAACTTTGGTTAATAACCAAAATGACTGCTATTATATTACAAATCTAAACAGTACTTTGCTTTGTTTTGTTTTGTTTTTTACAGAAAATTAAATAATAATTTTAAAGGGGCACAGATGCACAAAAAGGAAAATAATTAGAGACATTATAGGCTAATAGCACTAATTATTTATAATATTGTGACCAAATCTATAGTATATTGCCTCTTTTAACCCTCGTGTTCTGTTAAGATTGACTACTGTTCAAATTTGTTTTTGAAAGAAGTCTCTTATGCTCACTAAGGCTGCATTTCTTTGATCAAAAATACAGTAAAAAAAAACCCAGTAATATAATGAACTATTATTACAATTTAAAATAACTGTTTTCTATTTTAACATAATTTAAAATCTAATTTATTTAAGGAATGGCAAAGCTGAATTTTCAGCATCATTACTCCAGTCTTCGGTGTCAAATGATCATTCCGATAGCATTCTATTATGCTGATTTGCTGTTGATTTCTTGCAATTTTCAATGTTGAATATCATTGTGGAAACCATGACTATTTCTTTTTCAGGAATTTCTGATGAATAGAAAGCCCAAAAGAACAGAATCTATTTGAAATGGAAAGTCTTTATTATCACTTTTGACTGATATAATTAGGGATGCACGATATGAAAAATTTTAACCGATACCGATAACCGATAATTAAGTCCTTCTCGTGGCCGATACAGATAGCCGATAAGTTCACATTTTTATATTATAATTTTCATATAATCTGCAGTTTGTGCACCCAGGAGAATACAAAATCTAAGATTCACTGATGAAACTGTTTTTTTAGTAGCTCTGGCCTAACTATAATAGCAAACATCAGTCCTGACTCTTCAAATGTTTTTATTTTTTGTGTAAGGCACCACAATACATAGTAACAGAAATGGTTTAACAGAACTATGCTTTATCTGCAATTAACAACTCATTAACAGCAAATTTATATTCAAATATTTCGTGCATAAAGAAATGCATCTATTCAACCTTTTTAGTGCATGAGGATGAGGAAGTTATATAGGGACTTTAAGCAACAGCTGCGAATGGAACGGCTACGTTGACCAGAACCTAATCATTAAGCAACCTAAACAAGATGGCGCAACATGGCATTCAGTCATTTATTTAAATACAAATGATGGATTATGAGGAGGATGTTTAGGCAATAATTACATTGTTCTCTTCACATATCTTTAGTCTCAGTGCTACCTGAGGTGCTGTTGCTAACAGCAGACATATCTTTGTACAAACTAAAAAATAGTTAAAATTATCTTAAGTTTAAAACATAATCAACACAGATTAAATGAAAGACTAATGGTAGAATCGTATACTGATGGAATTCAATGGTATATACCATAAAACGCAACATTTAACTACATAAACTGTCACGTTGTAATGACCACGGCAAAGCAGCTGTTCTCCCCTAGTAGACGGTTACTACAACGCCACGAAGTAGCAGCTGAAGTCACAAACGTGCAATATGACGTTGGAATGCCGTCCCTAATTATTATTTTCTTTTAATACAGCTCACTTTTCAAGTGAGATATAGCCTAAGATTTGTTGTGTTAAAACTTGATGATGACGTAATGAGCGCGACACAAGCTGAGAGTCACTGCGGTTTAAAACTGCAGTCACTTGCACTCGGAAAGTGGATGACTCTCAGATAAATCAGACCGATTGATTGATTTACCAGCAAGCATAATTTATCGGATCTAGTTATTCGATTTCATTTATTTATCAGAGCAATAAAAATTATGTCATTTTCACCCATAGCGGTCGATAATGTATCTGTCCGATAACTATCGTGCATCCCTAGATTTAATGCATTCTTGCAGAATAAAAGTTAATTTATTTCCCTCAAAAAAAAAAAAAAAACCTTTGCAATTTTGTACAGTAGTGTATTATTATGTTTGGGGTTCTAAAGACCTTATTTTTCCTTTAGATTCTTTCTCAAGCCCCTTTAGAATCATTTGTGACCCTGGACCACAAAACCAGTCTTAAGTCGCTGGGGTATATTTGTAGCAATAGCCAAAAATACATTGTATGGGTCAAAATTATTGATTTTTCTTTTATGCCAAAAATCATTAGGACATTAAGTAAAGATCATGTTCCATGAAGATATTTTGTAAATTTCCTACTGTAAATATATCAAAACTTAATTTTTTATTAGTAATATGCATTGGTAAGAACTTCATTTGGACAACTTTAAAGGCGATTTTCTCAATATTTAGATTTTTTTTTGCACCCTCAAATTAAAGATATTCAAATAGTTGTATCGCCAAATATTGTTCGATCCTAACAAACCATACATCGTTGGAAAGCTTATTTATTCAGCTTTCATATGACGTATAAATCTCAATTTCGAAATATTTACCCATATGACTGGTTTTGTGGTCCAGGGTCACATATTACTAAAGAATGAACCTTCTGTTGTACTATAAAGACAGAAATATGACTGTAATCCAATCCAGTAAAGAAACATTTTTCTCAAAAACATTTTGAAAAAAGAATCAGCTTCCACCAATATATTGTTCCATTCAAATGTGCATGGAAGAACAGAGAAAAAGATAAGAAATACACACGTAAATGAGCAGACGCACGGAGCAGCAGTGAAGACACACTGTTATCAGACAGCAAAGGTGCCCCTTGCTTACACTCAAGCAGCTTGCGATTAATTCATCACTGTAGTGGATTTATTAACGAATCTGAGGTATTATTTACAGATCATATATTCTGTCCTGAACAGATCCCCTGTCTCGCTGTCTCTGCAAACCCTCAGTCATACAGGAGTATTAGAATAGCCTCGCTCTGTTACAGTGCATTATTCATTGCACACAGTCTGCTCCTCTGACAGGTAGCACAGTAAAAATGCAGGGAGAGAGAGAAAACGCCGGAAAATGGGCCAAAAGGATATAAAGAAAAAAGCTTAGCCTGAGCACTTAAAATATGACACATATTAAACACCTCCCCGGCTTCCCGTCATTGAATGATAGATAAAACGATCTGGTAAAAAGCTCTAGAGTTACTGATATTCGGAACCCTCCCAACTCTCCCAGACGCAGTCTAAGTAATGTCATTTAGTCGTGCTCTTCCTTCTATATTCTATTCATCTTCATTCTTCACCTCATTTCGTGCAGCCGTGCTGTGCATTATGCAGACTTGGTGACCACTGAAAGCGTTGTCGTGACAACCGTTCAAGGCCACAAAGTGCTCAAGGGCTTATGGGAAACTCAAAGTGTTTCCCTGATTTGCTTTAAGGCTACTGTGGTGATTTGTGCAATTTAATGGTACACAGATTGCAATGATAGGGTTACTACTTCGAAACTGTTGTTTTCAAAGCTACAAGATATATATATAATTTAAAGTAGTTAAACTAATCTCAAGCTACACTTTAAAAAATCTTAGTTACAGTAGCTACACACAAATTAAGAGAGGAAACAAAGATAAGCACACTGATGCCATTTAAAGAGGAGGGATATCATCATTTTTAATATATACTTAAAAACATTTTTAATCTTTTCAAATGAATGCTGTTCTTTTGAGATTTCTGTTCGTCAAGGAATCCTGAAAAAATCCACCAAAATATTAAGCAGTTGCTAATATATATTAACAACTGTTTTCAGTGTTAGTAATAAGAAATGTTTCTTGAGCAGAAAAATCAGCTTGAATGATTTCTGAAAGATCATGTGACATTGAAGAATGGAAAAATTGCTGCTGAAATTCAGCTTTGCCATCACAGGAATAAATTGCATTTTAAATTATATTACATTTTAGAATCATTTTAAATTGTAATAATCTTTCACTTTTACTGTATTTTCACAAGGACTCAAACGAATCATTTAATAATTTTAACTGGGGGTTCAGTGCCTTGCTCAAGGGTCTCACCTCAGTCGTGGTATTGAGGGTGGAGAGAGCGCTGGTTATTCACTAGAACCCACAACCTTTGTGTTACAAATCCGACTCTCTATCCAATCGGTTAATATGGAAGCCAGCTGGAGAGACTGACTGGAGGTACAGTAAGGTGTTAGAACTCATTAATAGTACAGTGACAGCTCAATACAAGCAAAACTTGAGGGGAAAATATACAAAAAAACTTTTCTCTCTTTTTCCTCATCCTCGTCTTCCTTATAACCTGCACATGAAATTGCTGTCTTCCACAGCATGTCACCTTATAAATGAAACGTAAACACCGACTTCAGTGCCCTCCATGTACAACAGCATGCTACTTGTCACTTTTGCATATTTTTGGTCTTTTGCAGTTCAGGACTGTGACCAATTCACATTCAAATCAGATACTGGCCACATTTAATAATGTGAGCAGCCAAAAAAAATGGATATAAGCAGTAAATCAGAATTAAGTACTAATTCTTGCAGCGTGAATGTGGCCTTAGTTACGGTTACAAAAAGGTGTAACATCCCTGAAAAGAAACATGAACACAGATAGCAAAAGGATTGGATAAGAATACCCATGAATCAGCTGTGAACTCCTACACAGGCTTTTTGGCGTTCTGTCATGACACCACCTGCGATGAGGCTCTAAAAGTGTGTGTGTGTGTGTGTGTGTGTGTGTGTCCATCACTGAATCGTCCTTCCTCTGCCATCACTTAATCTCAAAGCCATAGGGGACTTTTGGAGATGAAAAATTCATCAGTTAAATAAACCCTGTCTCAAAATGAGCCGTCCAGCTGTGCAGAGCCGGGCCTCAAGCCTCTCCTGGAGTAGGAGAGCTGAAGGGCTGCTTCTTGGACCGACAGTGAATGTTCATAAATACTGTCTTCTACAACAATATAAACACAATATTCCAGATTGGTTTCTTCTCTTTGGTTGTGAACAAAATATAACTAGTTCTTTATGTTCTTGAGGTTATATGGTCTTCAGAGTAACATGCTTGAGGCTACATTACAGGTTCTTCAGATTAGCTTGTTCTACAGCACTTATCTGAGAGAAAAAGCGTGCATTTGCTTTGACATGCGATGCACACAGGCAACCTGAGTTTGAATCATTTCCAGTCCGACTTCCCTATTGTTTCCTCTTATCTCTTCACCTTCCTTGCAATGAAAATGGAAGGATGAGTGTAGGTTTTAATGCATGGGCAATAATATACTTACGGTAACCATATAAGGACCCTCACAAAATTGAATAGCTCAGATGTTTCTTTTTCAGGAGACTTAATTGAGTTCTTAATTAGGTTTCATTGAAGTATAAACTAGTAATGGGAAGATCATTTCAATGACTTGATTTTTCAATTTCTTTCAGCAAAGAAACCTTTATTCAAGTAATTTTGTTCATGAGTTAAAATGTTATATTTCCAACAGCTAAATTCCTCAAACTTCTGTGATTTAGGATATATGAGCTCACACTGAGACCTCCGATCTGTGATTCCATAATCTTGGCAAATCTGAAGTCACAAATCAAAGTTGACACTCCTGAGATCTCCTCTGAAACTCTTTCTGAACATAACAAGAAATGTTTGTGATCATGTTGAAATCTCTGGTTTCTGATTGCAGATTTTATCTACTGTGTGCAGTTTGAGAGCTTCTGTAAATCTATATAAGATTATAGAAAATACAGAAAATTACTACACTAAAAATAGCTACACTACCTTTGTAAAATCTGATTATCACGGAAGTGATTGTTTGAGTTAGACATACCAAAATAAATGTCCAAAAAATTCAGATTTGTCTAAAATTTACTATCTATTGTTTACTATATTATTAAGATATTTATAACATTTTTGTTAAATTTCAATCAAAATATATAGGAATGGAGAAATTATCCTGATTGAAACTACAATTATTCCTCATTCCATAAATATTCTTCATCTTTAACACCAACTTTAACATCAATGAAGAAGAGTTGTAAATTAACACATTTAACAAATTTGACACATTTAACAATCACTCGCAAAGAAAGACGGAAATCTGTATAAGGAGAGCAAATGTTGAAAGTATTATTTTATTGTGTGTTTTTGCACAAAATTAATAAAAGAGGAGATTTATCAATGTTTAATGTTATGTTGTATTAGCATTTATAGGGCTTATTCGCCATGGTACCAAATGTAGACCTTAAATCTTTTTTACTTTAATTTATTAAATTCATAAGGTATACATCATTGAATTCACAGCTTTCTTTCAACTCAATCATTTTTAGATGTTTTACAAAAAATAGTACATCATAATTAAAGTTTTGAGAGTGCACATACAAAATTGCTGGGATCTTTTTCTCAGATATAAATCTATAAAGGTGCAAGTCTCCATTTTGCACTCAGGATATATTAAAATTGCATTTGCCACTTCTCTTCCCTACGAGTATGACACCAAATCTGACTTGGAGCATCACAGACTCAACAACATTACAGACAAACCCTGTAGTACCTCTTTCTAATGGATCTAGAGCAGCAACACCTACTCATGAATCCCATTTTCACATCAACCGCCTAAAAGCCTGTTTCTGATCTCTCTCAGGTACTGACTCTTGAGTAACGATCTGAATCCAGAGCATCAGCAGAGGAGCCCAGGTGTTCCCCACCCAGTTTGTCTCCTAACAGATGCTCTCCTCCCTGCAGACATGAAACAATTGTTCAAGAGGATAGCGAGCGTCACCGTTTTCCTCCCATCTGTAAAACTCTGCAGCTTTGGCCTGTTTTTGAAGAGTTGTTGTGGTTTCATTCCTTAGATGATCTTCAGATCACCGTCCAGGACAAATGTGAGCTCTGACAGACGGGAAACAGCGCGGCGTGTACAGTCTCTTACCGAGTACATACTGTATCGGAGTGTTTTGCTGAATATTTCTCTCTATACGGCGGTTCTTCAGTTCTATAAAGTGATTCAGAGATGACTCACACCCTTTACACCCACTGACAGCACACAAACACACTTTTACACTTTTTCACAGGAGGGAAGAGTCGCCCCGAGCCAAGCCACACACCCACACACCCGCCCCTCGAAGCTGCAGCCCAGGACACAGCGCTACAGCTCTGCGTGTGTGTGTGTATTATTATTCAAAGGTCTTTAACCTCGCTTTCTTCCTCTCGCTCTCAACCATTTCTGTATTTCTGTCACACACACACGCAGTCAATCCTCCCCAGCTCCGCCACATGTCATATGCAATATAATATTCATGTGTTCCCTTAGGACACACCCCGAAGACAGGCCTGGAACCCCAAAACGCCTTAGTTGGAGAGCCTGATACATGTATGTGTGTGTGCGTGAATATATATGCTCTAATGACCTCCATAAGTGCGTGCTATACATTTTCCACTCAATTTTAACCTCATGAACCATCAAAGAAAGCACCAAAGCATTCTGAGCGGAACGCCACAAAACGACAGAGTCTCATTTCAGGCAAGCGCCCCAAAAAAGCAGCTAATGCACCTTCCTACATGACAATCAATTATGACGGTGTGGAGCGGAGAGAGAGAGACGTGCCGTTACATGGTCTTTCATCTTTCTGTCAAGATATTTCAGCTGAAGCTGCGATTCTTCTTCTGCTCCATTGGTAAAAAAGAAAAAGTTTAAGCGAAGAATGCCAGGAAGGAAAATGAGTTCAGGTTTTTTGTTCAAAGCGAATGAGCTGAAACTCTTGAAGTGTTTTGAATTATATATAATCGTTAGATCTATGTGCATGTAGCAGCTAAAGGGGAAGAAAACAAAAAAGCTGTCTCTCTAATATCTCAATTGTTTCCCATAGGCAGGCATGATATACTGCTCTATTCAGCTTCTCCATCCATAATTTTGTTATATAGTATATTCTATATATTCTATATAGTATGTTGATAATGGTTTCATTTGTTTAACTTTTTATTTAATAATAATAAATCATTATTATTTAATAAATCGTTATTATTTAATAATTTATTATTTATATTCAAGTTTTATTTTTCCAACAGAATTCGAGGAAAAACCTGAAACAAAGCTGTCATTTGTTTATTTTATTTTATTCTAAATAATGTTACATAAATATCCAAGTTTCGTTTTTCCAAAGGAATTTACAAAGGAATTTGAGGAAAAAAATCTAAAAACAAAGTTGACATTTAAACGATCGTAATATCCAAATTCTCAGACATTTTTTTATCCATATTTTTGTGACATTGTTTTATAGTCATACTGTATTTCAACACCTGCTTCATTTAATAGTCTTTTTATAAAATAATAAATTATTATTATTATTATTATTATCAATAATATATTACAGAAATATTCAAGCTTTGTTTTTCCAAAGGAATTTTAGGCAAAATCTGAGTTGATATTTAAATGAACATAACTGCCAGCTTCTCAGACGGTTTTTCATTTTTTCACTTTATTCACATTTTGTCACATAGATTTATCGACTTACTGTATTTCAATAACTGTTTAATTTAATTTTCTTTAAATATACTGTAATAATAATACTACATCATTTTATTATTATTATTATTATTATTATTCAATAATATATTACAAAAATATTCGTTTTATTTCTCCAAAGGAAAATCTGAGACAAAGTTGATATTTAAATGAACACAACAGAGTTTAATGAACTATAAAAGAGCTCTGACTCAGTCATTTTATCTATTCATCACTGCATCTGTGTGATGAACAATTCTCAGTCGAATTGATTTTGATACCAAAATATCTCAGTAGGTACTGATTCAGGACTTGAGTGGTCCGTCAGCGGATTTATAGGCTCTAGTGCACAGCTCCCAGCATCGGTCTGTTATATTGAACACTCCCTCAATGACTCTATCTGAAGCACTGCTGCCTCCCAGTAAAACCACAAGCCACAAAAGCACAGCAAGACCAGGACCACAGTCTAACTGGGAAACCACAGAGGCTGGTTCTAGTTCAGCCAAAGAGCTCCACCCTAATCTTTACAGAGATGGAGGCATTGGCATCAGAGGCGGGCCTTCAATCAGAGGCTGAGATGTTTACTTCTCTGTTCTCCGGAATGTGTTGGCCAGCATAGCAGATACATGGCGCTTTCCACAAATAGGGCATGAGACATAAAAAAGAGCCTGAAAAATTTTTTTTTTTTTTTTCAAACAATAATTTAGATAGCAGGATTTAGTGGTTGAGCTTGATGAACATTTTGCTCATAACTTCATGTTAGGTTAATTTTATGTTACATAACATTTCTAATACTTCTCACAAAAAAAAAACAAAACAAAAAAAAAAAAAACATGGGATTTGTGTCTCTGATGCTTTTACTAAATAAGCTGTATTCATGGAAAGTGACGCACACTGGTAGCCGCAGGAGATGATTATACACAGCACTTATGGGAAAGAGCAAGAAAAGGAGAAACAAAGTAAGAACTGGAGATAGAGAGATGGAGAGAGCAAACTTGCTGCCTATCAGAGTTTGTGAGGCTGCAGTGATGTGACAGAACTTGATTAGATCTAAAGCCCCGCGGTCAGAAAGCTAATCAAGAGGAAGGAGCAGTCATACACACCCACAGACACCCTAAAGCTGTGTTTTCAGCTGTTGCATTCCCAAAACTGTAAAAAAAAAAAAAAAAAGAAAAGGTGTTCGATCCTTAAAAAGTGAGGACATGAAGGCCACAGCTGGATTAATTATTTCCAAGGAAATGCCTTGACTGAACTTAAAAGGTCATATTTCCATAAACTAAAATCTGCCGTCATTATAACAATTACAAATTTAGGTTAAGTAATTCTAAGAAGTTGTTCTATGCAAATTGCAATATTATGTCATAATAAGTGCTTCAAGTTTTCAATGAGAGCAAAACATCATGAATACTCAACAGTGGAACATGAGACTTAAACATTCAATACATGAAACAACAGAATTTTAGCTAAATATTAAAATATTTACACAGTTAAAATAATTAATCGAAATAAAAATTGTAAAAATAATATTTTATCCACATTTGTTATATATAGCTTAAGAGCTTTTAAGTTTTTTGAATATTTTTGAATATTTAAATAAATACTTCTTAAGTTCTCATCTTTCTGACATCTTTCTAGATAAAACAGCATCGGTGTGATGAATAATTCCAAAAATTACAAATGTATTATAATTATGTATTATATTATTTATATTATCATTTGCAATTGTTTTTAATTACAGTTATAAATGATTTTGATTTTGTAAGCATCAGCAATGTAAGTTGTAGGTTTACAAAACTGCTGTTTAAATCACAAACACAATATTTGAGATCTTTTTGACCAAACTGTGCAGCTCTTGCAAACAGTCACACACCGAAGCAAACACATTGTCATTTATTGGTTTGCGACATCTGCTGATAGTTACCTTTTAACCAAGACACTGAGGCCATGCTATTTCAGAACAGAGCAAATAATTCCGTTAAATCTTGTAAGTCTCCAGGGTACAGGCTGATGTACCATTAAATGTCCTGCTGTATTCTCAGCCTCATCTTTCCTAGCCACTGTTTATTAAAAGGCCCAGCATGGCTCTGAGACACCACAACAATTAAACATAGAAAAGTAATATATTCATTAAAGAGCATTACAAATGCAAGTCTTAGGAATCCTCCATTTAACAGTAATCAGTCCTAGCACTACGTCTCACTTGCTTGCATCTTCATCTTCACGCTCTTTCTCTGTCTCTGTTCCTTCAGCTCCACACCTCTTATTAAATGCATATTAATCACAGTCTGATCTCAATGACCCCAGACAGCTTCCACATCTCAGGCTAATCAAATACAACGCAAGATTTTAAGATAATCAAATCCAACGCAACTCTTCTCTGCAATATTTCTGAAGCCATATAGTTCGACCAAAATCCATACTACACTCTTAAAAATAAAGATGCTTCACGATGCCATAGAAGACCCCTTTTGTCTAAATGGTTGCATAAAGAACATCTGAAGAACCTTTCTGTTTCACAAAAGATTCTTTGTGGCGAAAGAAGGTTCTTCAGATTATAAAAGGTAAGAAAGAGATGGTTCTTTAAAGAACCTTTGACTGAATGGTTCTTTATGGAACCAAAAATGCTTCTTCCATGGCATCACTGTGAAGAACCTTTTAAACACCTTTAATTTTAAGAGTGTATATGTCCGAAATGTAAATTTAATTTTAATTTAAATTCTGTCATCATTTACTTACCTACATGTTGTTCGTTTATAGTTACAATTTATATTATATATAAATATAAATATTTTATATATTAATATAACATTTATCTTTATATATATATATATATATATATATATATATATTGATGCGATTAATCGCGATTAATCGCGATTAATCACGATTAATCGTTTGTCACCCCTACTTAGTTATCGTTCTTGGTGTGAACTGGCCTAAAGTCTGATTTGTGTTTTCAAGTGCTGGATATCATTTGTGGCTCTGCAACATGGACAAAATTGGTTTCGTGTCCACATGATCACTTTAAAGTGTCGTCGAGGACAGACAAAGCAGTTTGAGACGTCCCTCCCACCGTTCAGCAGTCTCTTCCAAATGCTGTGCTGATTCTGAAGTAAGCGAGTTTGTGCCACTCCAGGCAGCACCAATACACCATTCCAGCATTAGTGAGACTTTAATAATGACATTTAGAGAGGGCTATAGAGGGGGTGTGCGGAGTGTAATGTGTAGGCCTGGGGGTGTGTGCAGCATGTACAGGCATCGATCAAAACGCTCACTGACTCTCTGAGTCACAATCTGAAAAATAGATTTGCTATAAGTCACAGATGCAGTTTGACCTAAAGCTCATGTACATATGTACCCCTCCAACACACACACACACACATAAGCCTCCACTTCAATTCAGCCTGAACCAGACTGATTCAGCTACATCCTGTCTCTCTGTAAGCTGCATTAGCTGCGCTATTAAATTAATCTGCTCTTCACAAGCAGGTAAAATACAGCAGCTCTATCTTTTGCAGGTTATGCGCTTGTAATTGGGACAGTAAACGAGGGTCAGTATCAAGCCGCTAATGGGTCTAGGTAGATATTATAGCTAATAAGTACAAGTCTGAATGGATGAATGATGAGACAAATTGATAGAGAGCGTAACAATAAATGTAATTACAGTCCCTTAATGTGGTACACACAACAATTTGAGTCCAAACTGAGGGCAAATATCCCTTCTTTACAGTCCTGCTCTGATGGTTAGTCTCTCAGCTGTTCCTCACAGATGCTCACATTGACGCACAAATGACAAGACACAAACACTGCATAATTCTAGTACACATGCACACACAAAAGTCCATCATTTAATGAAAGGATTAAAGCTTTGACCACATATTCAGGATTGAGGGAACAAATGTATTCATTTGAGAATCAAACACTGTGTCAGTAATATGAATATAGGGGGATGTGTCACTCCCCAAAGTCTATAGTAGGCCTAGTTCATCCGAGGTTTCCAGTGAACCAGTGCAAAAAACTAATAAAATAGTACAATATGCTGCTTTCATAACCTTCATTATTTGCAAATGCAGAAAACCCAATGCAATTCTCGCATATTTCTACTTCGTCATTACATTTTCGCTGGAAGACATGATATGAAGAACAATTTTATGTCTGTTATCTGATAACAAGCCTTATATCACAGATCTGTGAATCATTATCCCACTGGGCCGCGCTCGAACCCTGTCATACAACCTCGATAACTCACTGCTCGATTTGTTATTGTGATGACGAATCTGGACACGCCGCCCACGCCCACGAGAGCCGAGAAGGTGCGTAATTGCCCCCTCCGCCTCCGCGCATCAAAGATCCTGCTTCTCTTCTTCAGCTATACATGAGGGAGCTCCTTCACATCACATTTAAGGACCCCCATAAAATCATCTAATAACGATAAAGGTGGTTTTTGATGTTCTGTGACCAGCACTCCCATACTGCTAGTGTAAGTTAGAGCGATTCGGAGTGAAAGCTCCTTGTTGTGCCAAAACAGTTGAATTCTCATGATTGTAGATAAGTCGCTAAATATCTTTTGTTGGCTGAATTATGCGATTCGATATGTACTGATCTATAGCTTTCAGTGCGGTTGACTTTTTAAAGGAATTTCAGTCAGTAGCCTAATTTTCTGTCGACGTTCCTAACTAGTCCCTAGCTAACCGTCAACTATCTTAAAGACATTTGAAGCAAAAAGCTTATACTTTATTATGATAAAGAGAGAAATAATTACATTAATCGTGTTTTGTCGTACCATCCCATAACGGAAAGCGCTCGAGCAGCGAACTGTTGCTATGGTTACCTCCTCAGGCAAACGGGACTTCGGTTCGCTAGCGGCTATATAGTGCTTTCCGAGTAACTTGTAAATAACTTTTGTGGATACTGAACGCTGTCTGAAAACACTAATTGAAACACAAACTTGTAAATAGTTACAAGTAAAGGAACACTGACTTATAAGACTTTTATTTGACTTCCTTCAGGTCGTTGCATTGAGGGTCAGACTCCAACACATAGCCTACAGTAATTCACACCCTTATTGCCATTATTAATATCAGACACCTGTACGCTTCACTACTTGGGAAAAAGACATCAAGAATGCCCGACTAGAACAAAAATGATCTGACATATCAAATAATCGTTTTTCTTGACTACTGCGCCATTAGATTAGAACGACTTTGTGGGTTTAGGGAGCAAAAAGCATTACGTACCTTTCATCCAGTCCACAACTTGACTGGGGCTCCATTTACTAACCGGTTCCATGACGAGAGCCATCGCGAAACTTTCTGTGGTTGTCCCCTCAGCAAGGCTGCGAGGGGCAGAAGATGTGGTTTAACGCAGCTCTGGGGAGCTCAGATCGGTGGTCTCACGTTAAGCGCCTAGATTTGGCCCCCGGTTACGCGATTTCATCCCATCCAGAATTGCGCATCCAAAAGCGTCACACCGAACGACATCAAGCACATTCCTAACCCTTTGCTCCTGCAAACTCAAGGGTTTCTTCTTATTATAACACCCATATCTAAGAGCCCAAACCCGGTCCCCGTCTCAGTTCAGATCCTGGCATAATGTGCCATGCTCAGCCGGGTCCCCAACAGTCGCGTCTTCATGCCATGCACCAACTGCAGTCTCTCCTGTTTCTCCCTTCCCCTCCCTTCGTTTTCTTCTCCTCTTTAGGGGTCTGTACCTTTCAGAGGTGGACTAGTGGGTATATAGAGTAAGACAGAGAGAAATGAGCGGTGTACCCACGGGGACTCAAGTGAACGTCGCTTCCAAAAGCGGCGGCGAGCGTTGATTCAATTGGGCGCGCGCTCCTCCTGTGGGTGGTGCGGCAAAGTGAATTTGACTCGCGAGCTCGGTTTATTTCCCACGAGGATAAAAGGCTTTCGGCCGTATTCGTTTTAATGAGGGCACGCTGGTTCGCCCTGCTTCAGAAACTCCGTAAAAGCAGTGAACGCAAAGTATTTGTCTGGAATATGTAATGATGCACACAGAGGGGCTATATTTGCATGAGACTTGGGCACTTGGGACTATGTGTGGCTAATGTTATGGTCTAGAAGACCAAAATTATGGAGGACTATGGTAGCATAAACCATAAGAGTGACAGGAATAAATCGGTGCTAGTTGCCAGACATTTTACTCTAGTGAATATTTCTCAGGGAAGGTTTATTTTTGAAAGTCAATTTCTGAAAGTCAAGAACATACCCTGAAGTCTTAAAAAGCTATTAAACATTTTAATTTTTGTGAATACATAAAAGTTTGGTGAAAAAAGATTGGTAAGCTGTCTCGTCTGGAACCTTTCAAATGACAACTGTGGAACACAAAACAAGCTTTCATGAAACAGCAAAAACATTATTCTAACTATTGTTTTAGGCTGAAATGTTGGCCCTGTCCCTAAAATATAAAGAAAAATACCCTTGAATTTCAAACGAAACTAGGTTTTTGAAGCTAAAATATAAAACTACTATTTACAACATATTTAACTCATAAACAGAGACATTTGGCTGAAGGCATTTTAATTTAACATTACATGACAAAAGAAAATCTGAAAATTAAACTCCAAATCATATTCCTAATGTTAAAGTAAACAGCTACCGCATCTATTATTCACAGAAAGAGCCCCAAAATAAATATATGTTTTTAGCATAACAAGTAGATACAAAAACTTTGTTTAATGTGGTTTATTATTGTTGACAGCCATGTGTAAAGTAGAAAAAGCTTTCTTTGCCTCAGGAATTCTGTCTTAGACATCTTTAACTGGTTCACTGGAACACAGATATAAAAAATGAAATACTTTGTCATAAACATTTCCGTTTTAAAAAAGGAAGTTTTGAGGATTTTTGAGGTTTTGTCTTATGTTGCTGAATAAAACCTTTTTGAGTGTTTTCTATATGAATTGAAGTGGTCTAGCAAACTCATCCAACATGGACAGTTTCGCCAGTTCACCATCATCCCTGGCCTTCATCCTGGCTGCCTATTGACTTTGTTCCAACTCATCCTTACTTCAGAACCAGAGCAGATGGAGCCATGAGGCTGGAGTCGGGCCCAGATCAGGCCCCAGTATGTCAGCATGAATCATACAACAGATTCTGTGGAACCTCACCATAGAGATTCAGTGATCAGTGGGCTCTGCCCCATAAACATGCACTCTTAATCACACAGGGAGGAAAGAATCAGAGCAGGAAAACTGGAGCTGTCAGATTCATTTGCAGCACAGTCCGGCTCATGGGCCTTTTTAGCGCCTGATTTCATATTTGTCCCCTAAGTGTGCTCTTTTAGGAGAGCCGTATGTGGCCACAACTGCTTTTGAAACTGATCTTTGTCACATTGTATGACATTTTAGTTCTTTTTTTCTTGCACATTTGGGATAGTGTGCCCCCTTCTGACCATCCAGAGACATTGAGCAAAATTTGCAGTCCTTTTCTAGCAGCTTTAAGCAAAACAGAAAAGATTGATCTCAAGCTTTATGTATGTTTTCTTTAATAATATAGCCAGGGCAAGTTTATAGATACACGCATAGATGAGTTGTGATCTTGTAATAATCACATGCTTAGAGTGAGACCTGGATAGTTTTAGATACAAAAGAAAAGCTTGTCCTTTGTTCTGGGACAAGTGCTATGAAAAGCAGGGAAAGCACTGCTCCCCATGAGGCGATGGAACGTCAGATAGAAAGATTCTGTCAGCTCTGCTTCCTTATGCTGTTTTTGCTGTGCAAACAGGGTGGTAAACAAACACCTCCAGATGGATGGAGGGGGGATCGGCTTCAGAACGCATCGCTGCTTTTGAGTGGGAGGAACTAGGGTTTTTTTTATTTCCTGCCGGCCTAGATGTTGTGGAGACGTTAAATTTATTCCCCCATCCATGCTGCTCCTACTCTTCTCAAATGGCAAAAAAAGAGAGAGCGTATGCTGTTTTGGAAAATGAAGTGGGTTAGCAGTGCTGTCTGACAGCTGCCACAGGGCTGCTTATCCATAATAAACACAGCTGGGTGGAATATGTTTGTGTGGCACCAAGATACCTGTGTGTCCTGAGAACAAGCTGAGAGATTGCATACTTCAAGTAAGCAACTTCTCAGCTTAGTCACAGGACACACAGGTATCTTGGTGCCAAGTATTATACTTGTTCCCTTTAAGCCAGAAATCCCTTTAGGTAGCATGGTGTTAAAGAAATGGTCAGTACATCTGACATGCAGCCAGTTACTACAGAAAATTTCTCCAGTTTGTAAGCAACAAACAAACAAAAAAAGATTTTACTGGGATAAATATTTATAATATATACTGTTTAAAAATGTGCAAAATGTGTTAATATGACAGTATAGGGCAGAAAGCTGTCCTTTTAATTGCTAACATATCAAAAAAACGGTAAGAGAGCACATATTCTAAAACTATATACAAGTATGCCTTTGTTAAGAATGTATTTAAGCATGGGCAAAGTTTTTTCAAAACCATAAGCATTCTCAAATTCACCATTTAAACATTAACCTATAGCCTACTATGGCGTTTTCATGTCCCATTGTATATGGTACTCCAAAATATATATTCTATGAAACATGAATATGTACTTTTGGTGTTAGGGTTAGTAGGTCACTGTCAATGTTCTGATACTCTTTGACTGGAAAATATGTTTACCTGCAGAGTCGTACGAGACGTTACACGTGTTGAACTTAAAGTCCTCATCGCCAAGCAAACGTTAGGACGGTTTGCAGGTTTGTTTCAACTGATTGTAGATGAATATTCATTTAATCCATCGCTGTTTGTTCTCTTGGTTCTGAGGTTTATTAAGTGACAAATACTCCAAGTCCAAACGATTCAGTCCGTGAGTGAACTGCCCTAATGATTCAGACTTCTTCTTCTTCTTTTGGCTTTTTATGGCGGTTGGCAAACAAGCCATAGGCATATTCCCGCCAAAATGATTTAGACTCCGTCGCGCAACTCAGTTTTTGTAAATCATTTAGGGTTTTAATTACAACTCTAAAATGGAAGAATTAATAAAAGACCTTAAGATTAGCTCTACATTTCTGCTTTTAGTATATGATGCTTTCTTACATCATTGTTGCTCAACTAAAGATTTATAGACCACTTTGGTTCAGTAGTCACAATGCCTGTTTGATAAGCCTTGTTGGATAGTCTCGCTGGTCTGAGCTTTCTCTCTCTTTCTCTTGCTATAATAGCATAACCGCTCTGCTGATGGATGGCCGTTTCCACAAAGCTAAACAAACACTCTCCAATAGAGCGATTGCAGGCCATTAAGCCATTCTATCAAGACCAATGGACAAATGTCTAGAGGAGCTGGGGTCCCTGTGGTGGGGATATAGATCCATTCTTCAGCCCCCCACCGTCAACAATTTTGGATTAATCTCCAGTTTAGATTTCAAATCCAATCTCAAGGCCAATTTGTGTGGACCACAGTAACAAGGTTTTTAAGAGTCAATCGATCAAAGTTACTACCAACTTCCATATCATTTAACAGACACGACAGAGCGCTGAGTTATTTTCACTTAATAACCCACAGCATGTGGACTATTAATTATTCATTTCACAACTTCAGCCAGGGTTGAGCTGGAGGGAAGGGCCTTGGACTGTAATGGCGGGAAAATCCTCATTTCGTCTAAATGGGGCAAAGACACTCTAGAGAGGACAGTGTGGCCTCCTATCTGAGGCTTAGTCTTTTCTGCATGTTCTGTTAAAAAAGATAATAACAGTCTGAGTTTAGTGGCTTACATAAATGACAAGATTGTGTGTGCACTGATAGGGAGAGACTGCTAAATTGGACTGTTTGTGCAAGTCAAGGACAGTCGTTATTACTTTTCTAAGCAATCAAATGTTGTTGTTTTTTTTCACCTGGCACACAAAATACGCAAAACATTCCATAGACTTGTATTAAAGAAGGGGAAAAATGTGAAGGAGGGCTCTTTTGACTGGGGCCAGTAAGTGACCACCTAGCAACCACATAGTAACACCCTGGCAACAACCCACAAACCCTTGCATCATGACAGCGACTTCTGCATGGGTTGGTTTGCACACAAAATCAAGTTTTCTCCATTTCAAACCTGTTGTTACTGTCTGCTTCACTGTGTTTCCACCACCAAGGAAGATTTATGTACTTCAATGACAGGATGTGATTCAGACCTAAAGGTTGAATGAATCAACTACAGGCTATTACACTCTGCATAATCAAACCTCTATATTTTTTCACTCCAGTCACTTTTCTCCTTCTCCTGTCCCTGTGGTGCTGTATAATAGCTCAAGTGCTTCAATAACACAACAGTGTTAATTATGAAAGGGAAGGATGATGAACAGATTTTGAGTGCAGTACTAAACCCAAGTGGTGAAACATTGCAGTGCAGTATTTATGATTTATTTATATAATTGCATAACAGTCAGGCAGCCAGTTTGTGAGCTGCTCCATTTTTAACTGTATTTATAATTTAAAATAGTGGGTTCTACTTTCCTTGCATGTCCAGGATCCTCTCGATGGATTAGGATGTTTCTGTTCTGAACATGTCCCTGTGAGATTGTTCTGCAATAACAACACAGCAAAAATAGCTGAGGAAAAACTTTGATTATTTACCCATTGAAATAACAATTACACCCAGGAGGAAAAGGCAAGCATGATTATTTTATTCCCCTTCTCACAGCAGAAGAGGTTCATTCTGCACACTTATTAAACCACAAACATAATATTAGTAATCAAGCCTGCATAAACAGCCTAAATGGAGAGTAATTTATATTCATGCTTTGCATTGCTGTCAGAATATCCTTTATGACATTTTTGAGAGTGCTGGAGCTATTATTCATTATTCATCTAGCACACTGGTGTGGTATAGAGAGGTCATGAAAAGCGCTTGTTTTCTTCTTTATAGGTGAAAGTGTCTCCTTGGAAGGGCAGCACTGGTGGCTGGTTGTAGATGCCCATCAGGAAGATGCAGATGGTTCCTAAGGTCATAACTGGAGTGACCACAAAGAAGCAGAGTCGGTCCACTGTCCTGGCAATCCCACTCCAGTTGTCCTTTTCCTGATTTAGAAAAATGCGTTTAGCAATTAAATTCATCATTAAATAAAATGGATTAAAAATTTATTAAATTCATCAATGAAATTAAATAAGTTAAAATTGAAATATAATTTTAAAAGATGCATTTATAGTGAAATTATTGTTTATATGTATTTCTTTATATATGCAACCAACTATATCATTATTAAAATATAATATTTAAAGATTTAGTAATACAATTCATTATATTATATTATATTAATGCAAAATAAAAAGGTTCCAATATATATTTATATATATATATATATATGTTTAAAAGTCTTAAGGCTTTACAGGGTTAAAAGAGGAAGTCTCCTGCAAAGTGTTGCCTTCTTGTCAAATTGTCTTCTTACCTCATTATAGTCATTTTTGTCGTGCATGTGCTTAACGATGTAATTGGCTCCTTCCACAGCTGGTTTCATCTCGTTGTACAGCTGTTCTGACACCTCTGAGTCATTACTGGATGTGTATGCTGTGAAGAATTTACTCTTTTAATGGCATTAAACTGTGATAACACTTATGATCATAATGTGAGTTTAAAGTGTCATGCTGATCATGTGGGACTGACTGGCTTTGGGAGTGGGGCGAGCAGCCATGCCATGCCTCTCAGACTGCTTCTCAAACATCAGTTCACTGCGTGATTTAACACTATAGTACTCCTCGGCCTGGGCGATGTACCCCAGTGAGCTGGAACGCCGTGGCAGCGCCCCCTCCAGGGTGGGTTTGTCATCGTCTGGACGGGACATGCGCAGAAGACGAGGCAGTTTCTCCAAAAAGAACTGTAGCAGACAAGTTGAGCAGTCGTTAAAGAAATAGAGCAAATTAAAATTTGCTGAAAATGTACTCACCCTCAGGTCACCCAAATTAGCTGAATTTGTTTTTTTTTCGTTAGAACAGATTTGGATAAATTTAGCATTACATCACTTGCTCAGCAGTGGATCCTCTGCAATGAATGGGTGCTGTCAGAATGAGAGTCTAAACATCTAAATTTATGAAAATGATAAAAACATTACAATAAGTGATCCACAAGACATCAGTCCATCAATTAATGTCTTGTTAAGTAAAAAGCCATATGTTGTTAGAAATAAATTAATCATTAAGGCGTTTTAACTTTAATCTGTTGCTTCTGGCCAAAATCCCTAAAGCTTTCCCTCATGAAAAAGTTTATCCTTCTTTCACAACAAAATCCACCAACATTTTTTAGAACTGTTTTGGACTGTTTTCGCTTGTAAACGGTACTTGATCTGTGCATATTTCTCTCCTGATTCAGACAAGACAACTTTTTCACTGGAGAAAGCAATATTATGGATATAGGACTTTTAGAAGGAAACAAAGAAGGTAAAAAGTAGTTGGATTTGTTTCATTTCGACTGAATTTGTGTGGATCTCTTATGGATTATTATGTTTTTATCAGCTATTCGGCCTCTCATTCTGATGGCAACCATTCATTGCAGAGGATCCATTGGTGAGCGAGTAATTCTAATGTTTGATACAGTACCACTACATTTTGGACATCCTGAGTAAATTTTCAGCAAATTTTCATTGACAAATTGCTTTTGTTTCTCTTTTATAAGTCACTTTGGATAAAAGCATCTGCTAAATGCATAATAAATAAAAAATAAATCAATAAATTGCTTTTCTTCCTTTTTATAAGTCACTTTTGATCAAATCATCTGGCAAATGCATAAGTAAAAATAAATAAATGTAATCTTTATAGCAAATAAATCTCAAATCCATTTTTTTCATACTGTACATTATAATTTTGTGAGATGAAAATTGATTTCAAGTATTTAAAATACTTTATTTTGATTTTGCCAGTGTTTTATTTTTTATTTACAGTATTTAGACAAAATACTATAGAATGTTAATATTGAACATGAAATGAAAATAATTGTAAATGCATCTCTATGCATATGCTGCTACCATTACACAACATCAATAAAAAAAGCAACATTTTTGGGCAATGTTTGTCATGCATGAGATTATCAGATAGGTTCAAATGCAAAAAAAATAAAAAAGATTATCGAACAGACAAGTGAGGGCCTAACCTCTTTGGTCCATTCAGTCATTACATGAGTGCTGGGGGTCCGAAAATGCAAGTTGAGCACAATTACGCAATTCAACACCACCACAGTGACCAGTACCATGATAAACATCAGATACCTGTCAAATTCAAAAACATTCATTTTATCGCTGTTTTACTGTTGCTTCTTAAAAAAAAAACATAATTTACTTTTATGCAGTATGTGTTTAAAATCAATACTTTATTATCGTCATCAATAACATTTTGAATTTATACTATATTAGTGATACTGAAACATTCTCATGCAACATATCTCATATTGGCATACTTCACAATTAAGGGAATTGCCATAGATGTCTCAGGCAGACGCTGTGAAATCAGCAGCAGAAACACAGACTGAGCCAGCAGCACAGAGATGGACAATGTCATCTTCTCACCACCTGAAACAGGAAAAAGATGTAATGACATACTGTTTTGTGATATATGTGGATTTTAATATATGTAACAAACAAACATATATGTATTCTGATATATGTAACAAACCTATTGACTGCTTATTTCAATACTGTGTCATTGTCTTTCTGTCATACTGTGACAATATGGGGTTTATGAGCTTTAAAATACCATAAACGGCAAGATCACTCACTGTCTGCAGGCAGGTAGTAGACGAGTGAGGCCAGGAAAGAGATGAGCACGCAGGGAATGATTATATTCACAATGTAGAACAGAGGTTTACGTCTAATGATGAGGTAAAAGGTGATATCCTGGTGCTTGTTGCTTTCCATTGGGATGTTTTTATAAGTGTTTTTCCTGGCAGGCATGTGAACAATTTCCCACTCGCCATTTTCTGCAAGAGAGGATCCAGAGATAGATTTTGTTTGTGGACGAAACAATAGAAAAAGAGAAATATCTTGGTGTCAGATCTCACCTGTGAATCCCTCAGGATCAATAATGATCCATTCCACCTTGTAGGACTTTCCTTCCTCGTCCTGCTCCTCTTTCAGATGTAAGCTAATTTCTTTGGCATTGTAAGTTAACGAGCTGATGAGACAGAATGAGTGTCATGGGGGTCATTAGGCAATAAAATGCATGAAGCAATTCATATAGCAGTTAATAATTTGTATAGACATAAAAACATACCTGAACTTTAGTGAGCAGTTCTGCCAATCAAAAGGGAAGTAGTTGACGTTAATAGAGCAGGAGCTTCGAAATATTGCTGGAGGCAACCAGTACACATATCCACTGGGATAGATCAACACGTTGCAGTAATAGGCCACCTGGAACTGGGCATCATTGCTATTTTAAAGAACCATGAAGTCAAAAATTAATGTAAAATACATAACTATTGAGGAATAAAACATGACAGAGAAAGGCAGCCTACTTGTTTTCAAGAACAATTTCTGGTAACCACACCATACTTGGTGGCAGGCGCAGGACAGGAATGTTATCAAACTCTGTTTCATTCCACTCAAGTCTATAATCAGTCCAGCCCTTAATAAAACAAGAGAGAATTATATTAGCAAAAACATACAATATATAGATATATATACACGTAACAATGTTTTAGATATATATATATAGCATTATGTTTATAATGTGTGTACAGTTTATAGTGTATATATAATAAATATTATATTATATATTTACATTGCATTTCATTATATATTAAATATACATTAAAATTATATATGGCACAATGGAACAATTAAAATACTGTACTTACATGCTCCATCCACACATTTGTTAGTAATGTTTCATCAACTTCTTTCTGTCAGGGAAAAATGCCTTTGTTAGACACACTTGCACAGAATCAAACAATATTTATTTTACCTATATCACAGTATATGAAATAGCACATACTAATATATCTGGTTTATAATATCTTCTCTGCTCTGTGTAAAAAAAAAGCTGCTTATAGTGGTAATATTATATACTCACCAAGGAAATAAGATTGGAAAGTGTCAGCGCCAGGTAAATATCTACAGTATCATCTTTATTTTGGACCGGACGAAGCTCTTTGTTGTAGCCACGCTCCTTAAAAAGGTAGTTGATGAGGCGTTCCTCTTCATTCCGGCCCCAACATTCTGCAAACCATGTTGAAAGTCAGGCCAACTAGTAGTTGATGATTTTTGACTGATAGAATATGCTCTTTCTCAGAATCCCTTTAACACATCTTCACCTTTCAGAAAGTTTTATCAAATATATGTATTTACCACATTTGTATTAAGAAAATATCTATGTGGATGTAGTTCTCTTACAAAAAAACAAAATCATAGAGGTGTGCAACTCATAAAAACATAACAATGATCATCTACTGATTCAATAACAATCTTTTATATAACGCATTCAGTCTTTAGTTTAAGTGCTATAACTTACCATTTAGTAGTTGTGTTACTATATACACATGAAAAAACAACAACAGCTGACAGATTAAGGGTCATAAAATCACACATTTTAAATATTAAGCTTTAAATATTAATTTAGCTTGTCCTACCTTGGAGAAAGACTAAAAACAAGGACACCGTCAACAGATGAAGAAAGCTTCTCATCATGTCATGCCGTTGTATGACTTCCTATTACTGTTATTGTCGTGCCCGTCTAGGGCTTTTCAGCACAGCTTTTCCCTTGACTGACACAGACAGGTGTGGAATCAATCCAGAGAGGAAAAAAGCACACACATAATCTCCAGTGTTGACTACCTGCACTAAAGAGACTGTAGGGGGTGCACAACAATATTTATCGGCCTAAAATGAGTGAGCGAAGTGGTCAAGAAATACAGGCCTATATGTCATCTTCCCAACACTCGTTCTTATCTCAACCAAGAAGTCGACCCAAACCACTCCTCATCAGCTGTGAGATGCCAACAGCTCCACTCTCCACTTTTGTCCACATGGCTAGTCTAAAAATGGATCAACTACATTCCAGTAGTGATCCTATAGCAGGCCACCTGTCAACAAAACAGAATGTGTTTACACGGACCTTGAGTCTTTAAGGCAAAAGTCAGATCTGTTGGAAGCTGTCAGTGGTGGCTGACATGGTTGGATTGTAAAAGAGAGGTGTATTGTCATGTTTTCATTACTGTTTTTTAGCATTAGCCTACTACTATACAAGTTCTAGGATGTCGTTGAAATACCCAGCAGAGGGAGCCAAAAGATCACACAAGGGTTTTAACTAGGAGACAATCGACCAAGGCCAGGATGAGCAAAAGCTTTTTACATACTTACCCATATTTGCTCCGTGCTTTGGCATACAATTTGGGGTCTGTGAGGTCTGAATTCACTGTTAATTTAAATAAATAAATAAGCACTGCTATATCTGGTTACATTGTCCAAATGATTTGTATAGCCTATATTTTAATTTAGTCAAATTCGTGTTACTTTACTAAGCACTTAAAGGCTGTCAAGAACTGATGGCTTAGTAAAACTGGGTGCCATCAAAATAAATAGTCATCTGAACCACAAATTTGCAATTGGTTACCAGTAACAAGCTACTTGAAACGGGGATGTAATAAGTAGGCTAATAAAAACTGGTGACTAATTTATATTGGCGTATACAATGAAATTAAGAAATACTACACAATATTTAATTACTTTCTAATTATAGAGGCCTACTAGTAAAATAGATACTAGTTTAATTCCTAGTTAAACGTCTTACTATTGTAAGCTATTGTTCAGCAGTAGTTTTTCACTCGCGCATCTTTATTTATTTATTTGTCCTACTCCCTCCCCCTTCAAACCCGGATGAATGACTTCACTTTTCCGTCTGGGTTTCCTTTATGGTCTCGGGATCTCCCAGTATTTCTCACAAGAGCTCATCCGCAGGCGGACGCATCCCTCTCTCTCTCCGGTACAACCGACGGTTCGGCGAGGAGAGCAGCACGACTGGACCTGCACATAGTTAACGTTGTTCCAGGGTCTTAGCTGGACTGTATCTACCGACACTGAGTAAAAAGAAGTAGTCTATAAAGACTTCATCGAAAACTACCAACAAATAACACTCGCTTTTCCCCACGACCTTAGCTGGGAACTTGAGTATAGCCATGTCCGAAGTGCTGCCATACAACGAGGGGAAGATGAACGGCTACGGGGCGGACAGTGATGTCAGTCAGCTCTCCTTCAGCTGTCGACTGCAAGACACGAACTCGTTCTTCGGAACATCACAGTCCAAAAGGCCACCGAAACTCGGGCAGATTGGCAGGGCAAAACACGGTATGTATCAAGCGAGTTAATATAACTACTTACCTGTAATAATGGATAATATACATGACAGAGCACAAAGTTACACACACAAACATAAATTAACATCAGGTAAACACATGAGACTAAAGTAATACAAAATAAAAAGCATAAATATGAATAAGAGGAAATAAATCTGAATAAAAATCAAATATGTGTTTAAAAAAAAAAAGGAAAATCAGATTTGATGGAGCATATTCTTTTACTGTTTGTGACAATAAATATGCAATATGAATTTATATAAAACATTTTAATAATACTTTACAGTAAACAAATGTTTTGTCTTATTAAATGCATTATCATTTTCACTGTAAATTATATGGCAATTCATAGTGGGGTCTTTTACTTCTACATTTTATTTAACATTTATTTTTACAGTAAATTTATATTTCTAGTTCTAGTTATATTTTCCAATGTAGGCTATATGATGAGGGAACCTACAGTTAACCAGTTACTGTATTTTGTTTTTATAGCATTGTTTTTCCATTTAAATTATTTTATATAGTGGACATACATTTAAAAACAGCTCTAAATAGCACATTTTCCTGCTGACACAAATAGATAAATGCATTTTTGCATGCATGCATACTATTTGAAAGCTCCACTAAACATCTCTGTCCTCTCTCCACAGTGGTCATTGAAGATGACCGAATAGACGAAGTCCTCAAAGGGATGACAGACAAGTCATCTCCCGGTGTGTAAACTTGAACGATTATACCTCGTCAACCTTTTCTTTTAATCACCGGTTTGAAGCACTTGTCGCCTGTGCATGTGAACGAGAGGTGAAGATGATGATTCAGTGTACGAGTACAGGACGAAGGATGAAGAGCCACTCTGGACAATGGGTTACAATAGCGAGAAATGAAGATGCTGGCAATTCTCCAACTGCAACCCATCCCAAACTGCTGCTGTGAAGAAAGCTACCCAAAATTTCTGGTAATTTAGCCCCTCGTCTCGTAGACGCCGTGGTTCTGGGTCTGAGATTTCATCACGCCATCAAAAAACAGAAGCCCCCCCTTTCATAGGCATCTATCACACTATGAGCTGCTCGTTCAAGGGAGCTGTCCAGTTCAGCACCTGACGCACAACTTGACTGTCTTTCCAGAGAAATAAGCTATATTTATATCTTGCATGGAAATGGGATGATGTATGTAATCGAGGGAAGATTGATTACATGTTTTATTCACTTCCTCCACATCTACATCCATTCCATTTTCAATCCTTGACTGATCAATGCCCAAAATACATTTTATAGCCAACAAAGCCACACTCAACGCCAGCAAGGAAGATCTGAAGAATCAGCAATGGAGGGAAAATGAGAAGAAGTACTTCTTGTTTGATTTATTGCGTCTTTTCTATGACTGTTTATTTGTTTGGCGTCGTGTATAGATTAATATATACGGTTCTCTTTGCATGAACTTTTCTCTTGTGCCATTGCGGGTGTTTCCACCTTTTAAACCCAGGCACGCTTGTTTTTACCGAAATCAATATTTGTATTTTTTATATCTGAATATTTGTTACTCAGAACGATATTAATATTTCATCGACACAGACAGGGTATGTGTAGATACAGAGGCATAAAACATAATCAAAAAGGACAGACTGAATGTTATTTTGGGGAAGGGGTTTCACACATCAGCATTAACAAGCTTTCCGTTGCAATAAGTGATCATGCCTTTGTTGATAATGAAATGGTTTGGAAATATAATTTCAGAGTATGTTCAACAGCACACTCACTGTAATTACATCAGTGTTTTTTTTTTTTGTTGTTTGTTTGTTTGAGCATCTCAGTTGATTATTTATTTGTTTGTTTTTGTATTCTTTTGTGTATGGTTTATTGTGCATGGAATATTTTTCAAGCTTATAAACAATTTACAAAGCAAAAAATTGTACACACGTCTCTACATTCTACAAATGAATGAATAAATGAATTCAGACGATTCATTCATGATGGGGTTTCTTTCATTTTTTACCTAAATAACTGAAAAATCAGAACATAGATCCATAGACTAAATAACTAGCAACAACAAATAGGCCTACTGAGTGAAGCAGAAAAATAATTAACTGCAGGTCATGGGCTGTCCTTTGATTTAGATATAATCTGGTGAATTTGAGAGGTATCTGAGGCTCTTAATGCAGGAATGAGACAGAATGGGAAAAATTCAGCTGTTTTCAGACATTAGAGTGAGTGTTGCCCCCTCAGCCAAGCTGACAGCATAAGAACTAATGAGCAAACAAACAAAATTCATAGCTCAGTCTGCCAAGCACACTGTGGTGCCTGCGCTCTGGGCGTGAACATCTTCAGGTTTAAATAAACTTGCAGATAAAAATACATTACTGAAAATAATTACCGCTAATATTTACTGTCGTCCGTCGCAAAGGTCGCAAAGCAGCGCTATTCACTTCACTCGCCTCGTACAACTTCGCGGGCTTTTCGATTCATACAAAACCAAACGTCGCCATCTTGCGGCTCAGTTATCGATTGTAATGAAAATTCATACTCAAAAATATTCTCTATTCAAAACAACACAATAAACAACTTAATAATAAACTGTTACTGTATATAACCAGATAATAACTTAGATGACTATCTATAATATCCAAATGTGAGCTATTGTGGAGCTGTTTTTCATGGTATTGTCTAATCGGTTCTTCTCAGGTGAGTGACAAATCACTCATCACAGAATAGGCTGCTTATTAAAGAGACAGTTCATCACGGTACACCTGAACACTGCACAGCCCACATCGCTAAACCAGCTGTCTTTCTCTCCTGTGTTCCCATAGTTCCACTCACCTAAAACACATATCCTTAAACCCCTCCGAGATAAACACGACTTTAAACTACTAGAGCACATAAGCCATTATTGAGCACTCTTACATCCAGGCTTAAGCAAACAAGGGGAACAGGAAGGTGACATTTGTTTTGAAATTAAAAGTGTTTCCAAATCGACCAGTTTGACAACAGAGGAGATAATTGTTTAGTCATTGCACATCATATTTTGTGAGAAAGTGTGACATTCAGCAAAACAGACGCTATTTTTGGAATCAGTGCCCGAAAATTAGTAAGAAACAAGTACTGCATTTCATTCAGCAAATATGATGCAGGGCAATTACTGCAGAAAATAATTAAATAAATGAAAAAGAAAATTGTGTGTGTGTGTGTGTGTGTGTGTATTAGTGCCATCAAACGATTAATCACATCCAAAATAAAAGTTTTTGTCTACATAATACATGTGTGTATACTGTGTATATTTATTATGTATATATTAGGGCTGTCAATCCATTGAAATATTTAATCGCGATTAATGGCACGATTATCATGAGTTAACTCGTGATTAATCACAACTTAATTGCACATTTTTATTTGTTCTAAATGTACCTTAAATTAAGACTTTTCAAGTTTTTAATACTCTAATCAACATGGGCATGGACAAATATGGATGCTTTATGCAATATATGTTACTATTAGAGAAACCATAGTCAAGACATGTTGTAGCCTATGTGTATTTGATTTAATCAGACGACGGCTCGATTATCAGGATTTTTGTGCAGATTAACATCTTGGAACGGAGAGCTGGTTATGTAGTCTTAATGGGTCGCGTTTCAGTCACTTTTTCATATTCATTCCGTTGTCTGACAACAGAAACAGTAAAAAAAATTAAAATAAAAAATAAATGAAAACAGTTTTATTGAGAATTTAGCTGTATCAAAATACAGCATGTGGGAATAGAGAGGCAAACAAATCTAATAATTAATGTACATTTTGCATGTTCAGAAGAAGTGAGCTGTCCTGTCCTGCAAAAAATGTAAAATGTAAATTTGTGTAAGTAAATTGCTCTGTGCATAGAAAGAGAAGTAATGTGAACCTGGTATTTCTTTCTTCTTTTTTCGTGTCTGACAGACATGAACAAGTTATTTGAAAAATATCTATGACCTCTGAAATATGTCTAGACTTCATGCTCTATGTTGACTATGGTTTCTCTAATAATAAACATATATTGCATAAAGCATCCATATTTGTCCATGCCCATGTTGATTAGAGTATTAAAAACGTATTAATTTATGGCACGTTTAGAACAAATAAAAATGTTCGATTAAGTTGCGATTAATCACGAGTTAACTCATGACAATCATGCGATTAATCATGGTTAAATATTTTAATCGATTGACAGCCCTAACACACACACACACACACACACACACACACACACATACATATATATATATATATATATATATATATATGAAGAGTTCAGATGCAAAACCCTCTAAGTGCCATCTGAAATTTTAATCGAAAATGAGCAATTTTTTTCAGGCTCCTATATTTAGGTTCAGTATTTTTTCTCTAATGGCAATGTATTGGTCCTTTTCTATGCAATTAAAGTGTAATAACTGAACACAAATATAGAAGGTTGATAAAAACACTCATTTTAGAAGAAAATTTCAAATGGCACTTAGAGGCTTTTGCATCTGAATTCTTCATATATATATATATATATATATATATATATATTTAATGCACTATGGGTTTAAAATAAACATTTCTTTAAATAGACTGCATCAGTGATTTGCATATTCATGCATATTATGCATAATTCCATTCAGCAGTTCAAGTGTGCTTTCATCAGTCTTACAACCACAAATCCTGACCCAAGAAGGTTCAGTTTCAGTTCAAAAGTTTTATTTGCTGTATCAGTTTTCATGATGACCAAAACAAATGCCTCCTAGGAGGTGTGTAATAGGCCATGAAGTAGTGACTCAAATAGCATAGACGAATCTAAACATCCCTCAAGCTCCTTTTCTTATCGAGCTCTAAAACAGACACAAATTACATTTCAGCAGAGAATTAAAAATGAATGATTTCTGGTTTATTAATACAGGCCTCGGAAGGGTTTGCGTTCTGCTGCGGCACGGTGCGACGTTTGATGTTTCTCTGCAACAAATCCAGAGGAGAGGCGTCGGAGCACGACAGGAGCTCCAGGAGGCAGGACAGCGCTTGCTGCAGGAACGATCTGCATGTGGTGCACCTCTCTGCTGACTCACACACATCAACATGTCATTGTGAGTTTGAATTTCAGATTGAGTATTAGAGAATATTTAGGGCAGCATTCTGAATGGAAGAGAGGCTGCTGAGTATGTGAAAACAGATCATACAAATCCAAAGAACATAAGAAAGGTCAGATGAGGAGAGAGAAAAACAAAGAAGAGGCAAAAAAGATTTTTGAGGAAGGGAGGGTCAGGTTGACTGGTTTTGAAGTGAATAAAATCGTTTTTCCATATAATATCTTTGTTTTATCACACATAATCGCAAGTAGCATGTGCATTCTTTGTGATTAAATTTTACTGAGAAAATTGCCTAGTGACCAGGATTGTGCACCATTCAGATTTAATTTGAGGTAGCAAAAAGGATACAGAATTATGATTCAAATGTGAAATTAAGGAAGTAAAACTGAAATAGAATTCAAATAACTGCTGTAAGTGTGGTTTTTAATTTAAAAAGTTTTTTAATACATTTATTTATTTTTTATTAATTACACATAAACACATTATCATATATCATTGAGGATATTTGTTTATTCTTCCATGAACATAAGATGATATTAATAATAATAAGTGTTTCAAACAGGGTTATTATAGCTAAATAAAATGATAAACCATAGAAAATATTTGGAACTTACAATAAAATAAAATAAATAAAAAAGTAAACATTTTTATTTCGGCTTTAGTTCAACTTGGAGTACTAAAATATCTACAACTAAATAAACTAAAACTAACAAATTAAATTGAATAAAAACCATATAAATCTTTAAAAACTAATAAAAATTACAAAACCCAACAACATTACTACAACTTCAAAATTATAGTGAAAACAGGAAAAATAAAAATAAAATAAAACCTTATTTAAAATATTAATGGAAACTATGACAATATATAACACAATGCCACCTATGGAAATTTGTATTTAATTTCTATATATTAAAAATAAATCTCATTTAATTTTATATATATTTTGGTGTAATTATTTTAATTTATTCAATTGCCTATTTAAGTAGCTATTAAATTATTGAATTTTGAAATAGAAATTGTTATATTTTAATAAAAATATTCAGATAACTATTTCATTTATTTTATGTTTAATTATTATTTATATACAGTTATAAAACGATATGGTGGACATTTTGATTGCAGCGTTTATTGTTTTGACAATATTGGATATATTTCAGAATATTTTCGGAAATATCTAACCATGCAATATCACATAATAAATAATCAACAGTTAAAATAAATATGTCATATGTCATATAATTAAAATAGCATATACTGCACATCTATGATATCTTTTGTTTGTTTTTAAACCTCAGCAGGAACACACACTTTTATATTCATCCTTGCAAAATCTTGAGCAAAAAGTTTTCCAATTCATTCTAGGCAGATGAGGAGACTGTAAGAAGGGGGTGGGGTGGAATTAAACATTGTCCTTCAATGACAAGAAGCTTTACATGGATGTTTCATGAATTCAAACATTTATATAATCGTTGAGCGTGGGATTATCCTTTTATGGGAGCATCCCATAGGAATCCCAGTAATGGGAAGTTGTATGCAGTGAAGTAAGCCAATGTATATCTCCTTAACGTTAGCAGGATTAGATGAACATCCTTCACAAGCAGTACTTCACTCCCATTCATCCTTCACTACAGTGAATTTCTAGAGAATCACCATTAATTGAAAAAATTACTAAAACACAATTTAACATGTCTATGAATATGCCGAGAAAAAGTTGCATTGCTAACTTCTCTATTACTTCATTACATCTTTAATATGCTAAAATACAACACAGGAGAATTTTGAATATCAGTAATGAAGTGTAATTTAGAATAAAATAAAAATGAAATGGCATTAATATATTATTAGCATATTGTCACAGGTTGGTGAGGTACAAACACACGAAGATGAAGGAGATCAACAAAAATGGATTTTAATTAGAAAATCCAGGAGACAGGCAAGTAAACCAACTTAACATAGACGCAGAATGGACAAAGATAAAGGGAGAACTATGGGCTTATAAGCGAGGGACCAAACAAAGGGAACTAATGGGATAATTAACAAGACACCAGGTGAACAAAATGACTAATTAAAGAAGTTTTTGTTCACATAGTATATGTGTGTGCACTGTGTATATTTATTATGTATACATAAATACACAGCATGTATGTATTTAAGAAAAATATGTTGTTTATGTTAAATATATTTATATATAATATAAATTATATGAATATAAATATATATTTTCAAAATATATACTGTATATGTATGTATTTATATATACATAATAAATATACACAGTACACACAGATATATTATGTAAATAAAAACTTTTATTTTGGATGCGATTAATCGCGATTTGACAGTACTAATTATATCATATTATATTATATTTATCCATCCTTGATTATATACCCCACAAAAACTAATATACACTTAATTTTTATCCCAGTGTACTTCAGATGAAGTAATAAATAGGTCAGTCTGGTAGAGACTATGGGGTAAAGAAAGACCCTTCTCATTTCACGACTCAAATCATCCATATACCATTCTTAGTAACACTGCACAGTGTTAAATATGCCATTGTAAGCTGTGTCTGATGTGTATTGTTTATTTCTCCCTGCAAAGCTAAAAATAAATCACTTGATGTTCTTCTCCTGATAGCAGTAAAAAGAGCAGGACAGATATAAACAGAGCAGTGACTGCTGACTCACAACTGAGTTCAAAATAACCCAAATGTGAGAAATAGAGACACATTCTGTCAGGAGAATATTGTTACTTACCCACTAGATTGACTAGTAAAATGTAGGTGTCAGGGTTGTGGACTGTTTTGTGTGTGTTTTTTCTCCCCATGTGCTCCATGACCCAGTTTCTGTCTCCCGTCGATTGTGTTCATTTGATTCCAGGTGTGTCTCGTTCCTCCCTGATTATCCTGTGTTTAAGAGCCCCAGTCCATTGAGTTAGTGTTTGTCGGTTCTTGAATGTCATCCTTGTGTGTCTACAGATGTTCCTTGCCTTTTGAGTCATTAAAGACTGTTATTTGAAGCTATCTCAGTGTCTCCTTGTTCGGTGCTCCCTGAGTAAGTGTGACAGTAGGTCTCTTAAGGGAATAGTTCACCCAAAAATGAAAATGTACTCATCCTCAGGCCGTCCAAGATGAGTTTATTTCTTTATCTGAACAGATATTAAATTATGGAACATTACAACAATTGCTCACCAATGGATTCAGTAATTCACATGTCTTCAGTCTATCAATATACATATTATGAAACAAATAGCTTTGTGTTAGTGACAAACAAACTCATCACTGAGATGTTTTAAACTTTAAACCGCTGCTTCTGGCCAATGATCCATTATAACGCTTCCTCCAGTGAAAAAGTCCATTTAATGTCAAAATTCTCTCACATCAAAATCCCCCGACATATTTGTTTAGAACTGTTTTTGGCTTGAAAATGCTGCTTGATCTGTGCATATTTCGCTCCTGATTCAAACGAGATGAGTTTTTCACTGGAGAAAACAATATTAGACCTTAATTGATGGACTGGAGTTGTGTGGATTACTTAAGGATTATTGTGATGTTTTATGCTGTTTGGACTCTCATTCTGATGGCACCCATTCACTGCAGAGGATCCACTGGTGAGCAAGTGATGTAATGCACCAAATCTGTTCTGATGAACATCTACATCATGCATGGTCTAAGGGTGAGGGACTTAAAGCCCCCTTAAGGACAATGTGATGTGAAAAGAATTTTACATTTGATTAAATATTGATGCAGGGATATAATATGGGTAAAAAATAAATGCTAACATGTAAATATAAAGGAAGCTGTGATGGAAAAGGTCAGTCAGCATTTATTTCATTCAAAATTCCTGTAGCTCAAATCTCACATAATGTTAACAGACTATGTTTTGTATATATTTGATCTGATGATGAATGACACTATAGTTGTGACTCACTGTATGTGTGAATGTGACCCATAATTCACTCTTCATTAGCTCACTGTGGGACTTCCCTCAAACACCAGCTGCTGGAATGTATTCAAGCAAAATTGGGCCACTGTGTCTCTTGGCCAATGAGTCAGTGTGTATGTCTGTTTTTAACAGATGTGGGTATCTGAGGGGTTCCTACTGACTATTTACAGAACACGACCTGCTCATCGAGTCTGTTATCATGAGGAAAAGCCTCTGAAATAAAAACCAAGAAAATGTAATGTTGGGATTTTTATTATTAATTTATATTATGTCATTAAGATTTTATTAAATAAAACACAAACAGGACTGTCTCAGTCTGACTCAGTTAATTTAGCATTACATCATCTGCATACCAATGGATCCTCTGCAGTGAATGGGTGCCATCAGAATGAGAGTCTAAACAGCTGATAAAAACATCACAATAACCCTCAAGTAAATTCATACTACCAGCATACCGTACCATACTACTGTTTAAAATTATAACATAATTAAAATTTTTGGGTCAACTATCCCTTAAACAAAATATTTTTTATGGTTTGGCCATTTCACACATCACATTTACTAAAAGTGACCTTCTCACATGTTTATGTTTGAGCACATCAGTTCTTGCATTTCTTTAGCATGAGTCAGACAATTTTCCTTGAAGCGTGCACTGTCATCTAGTGCTCAGACACCCATCGTCATGGCAACCTTTTCTGGACTCAATAGTAGACTGTATTAAAAGAGTGAGACGAGAGAGACTCTTTCTACTACCGAGAAACATCCATTCATCACCGTACAATACCTAAGCTACCAAAATTTTAAAATGAAGGACAAGAAGAAAAAAATGGGAATTATTGAATGAAGTGAAGTTATAGAATTATAGTGAAGCAGATGCATATAATGTCATTTAGCTGAATCATGTTCCCACTCCGGCTGAGGCCTCTGTGACTTTTCTTCAGAGAAATGTTTTAATTTTGTGTAACTTGCATTACTATTTTCTTCACACCTGTATTAACCCAAAATATATTTTTAACTACCATACAGCCGCTAAAATACCTCAGGAGCAGATTCTAACAAAACGCGCTAAATTAACGCCTTTGACCATTGTACTGTGAGTCGAGACTTCTGTTTTGTGCAGCGCATCAATGTCCTTTCACACAGTGAACCAATCAGAAGAAGCCGAGGGTGGGGCAAGCAACACCAGCGAGCTTTCAGTAGCAATTGTGTACCATTTTGTCAAAGGCAAATATTTTTTAATGCATTAAAAAGAAAAATATATTTTTTAAAATTTTAAATGTGTTCCGTATGAGTGGCATCTTATGGAAATGCATTTTCGCCACGGGAAAAAATAATAAATAAAAAAAAAAGGTAAAATTGAGATTTTCGAAATTCCTTTCAAATCTTTTTTCTCTGAATTTTTACTTCTCACAGTTCTGTTTTTTGTTTCTGTCATGGAGTGAAAAAAGTAATTGTGACTTTTTATCTATTTATCCTTTTTTTTTTTTATTCTGTGGCAGAAAGTCTCATATCTTACACTGGTATCTAAAAATCTGAAATAATATTGAAAATCTGGGATTCACAATTCAATTTAAACCTGGAAATAAGCAACATTTTAGGATTTGCTAAACAAAATAATATAGATAGATAGATAGATAGATACAGTGGGGCAAAAAAGTATTTAGTCAGCCACCAACAGTTCCACTTAAAAAGTTGAGAGAGGCCTGTAATTTTCATTATAGGTATACCTCAACTATGAGAGACAAAATGAGAAAAATAAAATCCAGAAAATCACATTGTAGGATTTTTAAAGAATTAATTGGTAAATTCCTCGGTAAAATAAGTATTTGGTCACCTACAAACAAGCAAAATTTCTGGCTCTCACAGACCTGTAACAACTTCTTTAAGAGGCTCCTCTGTCCTCCACTCGTTACCTGTATTAATGACATCTGTTTGAACTTGTTATCAGTATAAAAGACACCTGTCCACAACCTCAAACAGTCCAACTCCAAACTCCACCATGGCCAAGACCAAAGAGCTGTCAAAGGACACCAGAAACAAAATTGTAGACCTGCACCAGGCTGGGAAGACTGAATCTGCAATAGGTAAGCAGCTTGGTGTGAAGAAATCAACTGTGGGAGCAATTATTAGAAAATGGAAGACATACAAGACCACTGATAATCTCCCTCGATCTGGGGCTCCACGCAAGATCTCACCCCGTGGTGTCAAAACGATCACTAGAACTGTGAGCAAAAATCCCAGAACCACACGGGGGAGTAGAATAGCTGGGCTGCTTAAGCCAGTACATGTCCGGGCCCGTCTGAAGAAGAGGATTGGGAGAATGTCATATGGTCAGATGAAACCAAAATGGAACTTTTTGGTAAAAACTCAACTTGGCGTGTTTGGAGGAGAAAGAATGCTGAGTTGCATCCAAAGAACACCATACCTACTGTGAAGCATGGGGGTGGAAACATCATGCTTTGGGGCTGTTTTTCTGCAAAGGGACCAGGACGACTGATCCGTGTAAACGAAAGAATGAATGGGGCCATGTATCGTGAGATTTTGAGTGAAAACCTCCTTCCATCAGCAAGGGCATTGAAGATGAAACGTGGCTGGGTCTTTCAGCATGACAATGATCCCAAACACACCGCCCGGGCAACGAAGGAGTGGCTTCGTAAGAAGCATTTCAAGGTCCTGGAGTGGCCTAGCCAGTCTCCAGATCTCAACCCCATCGAAAATCTTTGGAGGAAGTTGAAAGTCCGTGTTGCCCAGCGACAGCCCCAAAACATTACTGCTCTAGAGGAGATCTGCATGGAGGAATGGGCCAAAATACCAGCAACAGTGTGTGAAGACTTACAGAAAACGTTTGACCTCTGTCATTGCCAACAAAGGGTATATAACAAAGTATTGAGATGAAATTTTGTTATTGACCAAATACTTATTTTCCACCATAATTTGCAAATAAATTCTTTAAAAATCCTACTATGTGATATTCTTGATTTTTTTTTTTTTTTCTCATTTTGTCTCTCATAGTTGAGGTATACCTATGATGAAAATTACAGGCCTCTCTCATCTTTTTAAGTGGGAGAACTTGCACAATTGGTGGCTGACTAAATACTTTTTTTGCCCCACTGTAGATAGATAGATAGATACCAATGCATCCACAACATGCTGCTGTGAGCATGTAAGAAATACTGCTGCTGCACACATACTGTAGATGAAATACCCCACATACATAGCATACATGAATCACCTCATAACAGATCTATACAGGTGGAGCTGGGGAAGGTGGAGGGTTTCTGAAAAGCGCTGCAACTGCTACAGCAAACACTAGCTAAGTATATGAATGTTGATCAGCTGCGCCATGTGATAATGTGATTATGTCAGATTGAGTTAGACCTATCGGACTACACCATCTAGAGTTTCATGACAGAAATTTGGATATAGATATTTAAAGATGAAATATTTACGATGGTCTCAGGATTTTGGATGATGCTGTAGCCTATATAGACCAGCTCTATTCATAGAGGATATCGCTTTGCAATGTTTGTATTGTTATCAGAACCTCTCTTTGACAGAACTGTGAACAGACCTACAGCCATCTCATTCAACCAAGCTAGAGGAAAAAATCTCTGGGCTTTGTTAGATCACAATCTGATAATAAGTTGACCGCAGTGACTCATGCTCTTTTGTGTTCCTGATTCAATCTGTGAGGTCTTTGAGCAAACCACTGGAATTATTGTGGTAGAGAGAAGCAAACTGGCAATAACAGCCACACAGACAGCCAGTCGTCCACTGAATCCTCACTGCCTGTTATGTAAGTTTCATGTACTATGCTGATAAGACTTGAAAAGGCAGGCTAAAAACTTATATAAAGACTCATGTATCTCTCAGTGCTGACACAGACTAAGAAAATATTTAGAATGATTTATAACAAGGGGAAAATCTATATATACATAAACAATATCAAATACAAAAACCTGGTTTAAAGTATAAGACTCTATCTAGGTTACATTCTGAAATCTTCTCTACTTGAAAACTATTAAACAAATGTACAATAACACATTGAGATGCTGAAGTTTTGCACCATCCTGCTCCAAAATTATTCTTTAGTCTCTTATTCATGATCTGAAAGTGTGTCTTTTGATTTTTCTGCATGATCTGTCTTCAACAGGAGATGTTTTGGGTAAGAGCGCACGCCATCTTTTTTTCTGTAGAGTAGTTATTGTTCAGAGGCTTCGGCAAAAGTAGGGCAAGCCGTCTGTCTCTCGTGCCACCTCTGCAGGCCTCAGGGACGTGACTGTTATCAGAGCGTGGGGGAGATCTTTGTGGGTGACAGGACACGTCTGCCTTGTGTCTTTGCCATCCTTGTGTTTCTTTCTCGCTCTACCTGTCTTCTTATTTTGAATGGCTTTGAAATAAAAATCTGATGACAATGTAAATTGTCTTATATCATGAAGCACATGTCCTGGAGCACAGTTTAACAACATGTCTCTCTTGCATACGATCAGCTTGTTGGTGTGAAAACAGACTTTGCTTGCATCTTTTGCCTTGAAGGCATAGTTCACTGGCAAATCTAAATTTTGTCATCATTTACTCACCCACATGTCATTCAAAACCCGTAGAACTTTATATTTGGGATATTTGAATTCAGTATGATTGGTCAAACAAATTATTTACATTCAAATTTGATTTGCTCGTGTTTTATGAAGAGGTGCATTTTCTGCTAATTTCAGTTATATATGCAGCGACTGCAATGCCATTATATGAGTGGCAAATTTATTAACAACCTCCTAAATACATATCCAACCCTACTAGTCAGATGTCAGTCTGACCTTATCAGTCAGACGTTCTGTTCTGTCGAAGCTGGTCAGGATAAGCTGCGAATTGTACTTTATGCGAAGCTGTCGAGCTCAAAAAAGAACAGAACAGTCCAAGGTTTCTAAATCTTTGTAATAGCTTTAGAGCAAAATTGTAATTATTAAGTCAAGCTTCCTCTACAGAGTACAACAAGTCCTCCAACTCATACGACCATATAGGTCATTTGACTCTATCCCCAAATACGTCCCATACGTTCCCTAAATTAGCACCCCTACCGGCCGCAGGAGATGCTGCAGAAACTTTCGCCTAAATGCAATGTGGGTTTCTTTTAAAATGCTTGCTATTTGCATTTAAACTCTCCCAGCTATTCAAAGTGTTTTATTGCTAAAAAGATATGGATTTTAGGTAACTTCAAGACACGTATAGATAGAGTTTCCATCCGTCTCATAAAGTAAGGTTAGGGTTAGGGTATTTATAAATTAAATTATTATAGATCAGTGGTCACTCCTTTTTTAATTGGTAACAATTGTCACGAATCCGGTTCATGGTCTTCCGTCCACTCGCCATCAGAGGTCGCCCTTCCTTCATATTGACTTTTGCACCACACAGACAGTCACATGTCACTCCGGACTACAGTTCCCATCATCCATTGCACTGATTGCACATACACAGCTGAATGCACTGATCACACAGCTGTCAACAATCACACGCTCACCTGAGAGCCATTGCACACACTACATAACACCCACTCAGATCCTGTTCAGATTGTTGAGTATTGTCTAGCACAGGGGTAGGTAACGTCAGTCCTGGAGTGCCGATGTCCTGCACAGTTTAGCTCCAACCCTGAAAAAACCCTCACCTGCCTGTAGCCCTAGTAATTCCGAAGACCTCGATTAGCTTGTTCAGGTGTGTTTGATTAGGGTTGGAACTAAACTCTGCAGGACAGCAGCACCCCAGGACCGACGTTGCCTACCCCTGGTCTAGCGTATATCACTTCTAGCGATGGCTACACTACGGAGCCATTCCACGTTTCCAGTCCTAGTTTCTAGTTCTAGTCTAAGTCTAGTCATTTCGTGTTGCCTTGTTGTTTGTTTCCTGATCTTCTGCCTGTGTATCTTGGATTAACCCTTTGCCTGCTGTTTCAGACTCTGTTTGCACCTCATCTGGACTATAGCTCATGTTTCTGGATTTCCCCTGTTGTCAAGCCCTTTGGATATTGTTCGCCGATCAAAGACCCACGCTTGACCGAGGATTACTCTTGTGTTTTGCCCGTGCCATACCCATTTGCTGTTATTTGACCCTGCTTGTGATTTGACTATGTTTACTAATAAAAGCTTACACTTGGATCCGCTCGCCTCACGTCTCGTCGGCTCCATAACAACGATGATAACGACAGTCAAAGGTCATTTGATGACGACGCACCAGACAAACGAGACTGACATTATTTATAAGGCTGCTAGAGGGTGCTTGATTTTAAAACGTAATAATAGGTTGTAATGCGCTGCTTACACAAATGACCTAAGGGGTTGTTTTTCGGAGGAAGCCAGTCTCACAGAATAACAATAAAAATCTCTATATGACCAAACACTTGTAAACACAATATTTTATTGTCCATTTCTAATCGAGCTGTTTTATAAAAAAAAAAAAAAAAGTATGAAAATGTTATTTGTGTGCTTAAAAAAAAAACGGTTGGCCATTTTACTCCAAAATTTTTGGAAATTTAATTTCCTCCAAAAACTGAATTTTATATGGATAAAAATGTTGTGCTGTGTTATATAAAAATAATTTTGGTAATCCTAATTATGATTTATTAAAGTTAGAAGTTATAGCAAGTTATTATTTAAAAAAAAAAAAAGATAAAATTATAAGCCATAATTATGAGGAAAAAATATTTGACATAAAAATCTAAAATAATGACCTAAATTAACAAAAGCTGAAATTATAGGATACAATGTAATTTATAAGAAACTATGTTGTTACTAAGAATTTCAACTTATGTCATAATTATGACTTTTAATCTCAGTTATGACATTATGAGACAAATGTTTATGACAAAATGTTAATATTATGACATAAAAGTCAAAATTATGAGATACTAGGTCATGACAAATGTCTTTAACTTATGTCCTTCATGTCAGATAAAAAGTCATAAGTCATAATTATGATTTACCAAAGTATTGTTTTTTTTTTCTTATGTGTTGGAAATGACAGAATTCTTGGGTCGCTGCAAGACATTGGTATGTTTACTTAGTTTGAAAAATATGTTTTAAGGAACTTTAATTTCTAAAATTCAACAGGCCCAAAAGAGCAGACAGACAATTAATGTATAATGCCTAGTAACACATTTACTTCATCAAGCTATGCACTGAACTGAACTGTAAGTACATTAGCATTAGAGTCCTCACAGAAATTAGGGCCGTGTGTCCTGCATTGTGTTTCTGAAATTCCCTCCTGTTGATAACTAGAAAACAGCCCATAAAAGCATATTACAAGCGGCGTGTGTGTGTGTGTGTGTGTGTGTGTGTTCGTGTGAATGTGTGAAGCTCCCTCAGGAGACCGATTGCTTGCTGAAGGCTCGCTTGCTCCAATCAATGTGGCAAGCCTGGGTTCTTTAGGCAGCTTGGAGATGTGCTTGCCTGGATCAATGAGCAAGAGCTGGCAGCCTGTTACCGACTGATTCTTATTAAAACAAAGCACTACTACAGAAACTGGGGGGGGTTAAGGCAAAAAAATAGATTGAAAAATGGGTAAATGATGATCCTGAAAAGCTCACACCCATGTATTAGAGAAATGATCAACGCAAATGCAAATGCAAATGCAAAAAAGTTAGTTGAAGAACTTTGATCAGCATTAAATGTTTGCTCAAGGGAAGCATTAACCTTCCTGTTTTTCAGATTTAATCGGGTCCTTCAGCTATTGGCACGGGGCCACATGTTGATCTGGCCCCAGATGTCATTGACGTGTGTTTTCAGCAAAGCCAAGACGGAGGACTTGTCCATGTCCTGTGCAATGATGCCTGTCTGAAAAGTCCTGCAGTAGAAAAGAAAGAGAGTGAGTACAATCACTACAATAATAAATCAATGTGTTCTTCCAGTGAGCCAAGAAACATCTCCTGCCGATCAAAACGACCTGATGAGGGAAACGAATAATCAATAATGCTCTAGAGTGTTTGTGTGAGATGATGAACCGTGAAAATGTTTGCAATAAGAGTGACAACTATGTCAATTGTCATTAATCAGTGAATGGACACATTATACATAGCCTAAATAATTTGCCAGCTAGGGAGATTTTCATGACACTTATTTAAAATGTCTTTTATGTGTAGATTTTATTGTTTTAATTTTGCCTTAGAGCCAGGATTTCAATGTAAAGCTAAACTATGAAAATCCCAAATAAAAATAATGCTGTATAATATTTCTGTCAATACACACTCTTAAAACTAAAAGTGCTTAAAAGGCTCTTCACAGCAATGCCATAGAAGAGCCATTTTTGGTTCCACAAAGAAGCATGCAGTCAAAGGTTCTTTAAAGAACCATCTCTTTCTTACCTTTTATAATCTGAAGATCCTTCTTTTGCCACAAATTTTGTGAAACAGAAAGGTTATTCAGATGTTAAAGGACAAAAAAGGTTCTTCTATGGCATCATGAAGCATACATTTTATTTCACCCAATTTGCGACTATACCTTAGTTGTGGTTTCACAACCAACCATTTCACCTATTATAAATATTTTTACTGTACTTGTTATCAAAACAACAACAGCATCTGTGAAGACTAAGAGACTGAGATGAAATATGACATGATGATATGAAAAAAAAATCAAGAAATCAAGGTAATTATCATAATAGAATATTATATTGTGTCATTTCCAGTGAAATTATGCAAAAATAAATATTATTTATTATCTTCTTTTGTGTTCAACAGAAGAGAGAAATTCATACAGGTTTGGAACAACATGAGGGTGAAATTAAATAAAAATTTAAAAATTAAAACTACTGTACTTGAAGAACATATTTAAAGGGAGTCCAATTTCTAAAAATCCACAGAGACCCACATCCCAGGACAGTAACCCTCTCTTTTTGCTGGAGACATGAACACAGGTAAAAACTAGAATAGAACTAGATCATTTGTTACATTTTTCCTTCATAATCTCAACTTTTCAGTGATCTCCGACTCTCTTTTCCCCACTGGAGAGGAGCATGTAGGAAAGCACAGTCTAATTACCAAAGTTTCTGACTGCTTACCCAACTTTTTCTTAAGAAACTCTGAGCAGACGTTTTCATTTCATCAGTCTAGGAAACCCACTTACACTCTCAGTCAGATGCAATGAGACTCATAACATAAAATATAAGCTCAGTTAGAAACGGTATGAACACAGGTGATAAAATTCGTCAGTTTATTTTTAATTCAGCAAATGCTTTCCAGTTTGTGTATACCTCAGACGGGACTAAGAGACTGAGACCAGACCACTACTTTTGTAAAGCAAGTGAGAAAGCAACAGTGAGCAACCAGAAAATATGAAGAGAAACATGGGGGGTTGAATCAACCTCAGTTGGCATTGACAGTCACTTACCATTTTTATCAGTGGTCCATAAGCTGCCAGTCAGAGATTGTCTTGGCACCTGGTGAATTCCTGTCTCTTTCTGTCACGTTCATGTGACCTACATTTAAAATCTGCCGTGAGGCTGGATTCCCCCTCCCTCAAGAGAGAGAGAGAAAGAAAGAAAGAAAGAAGAAGAAGAGCAAGGTAGATTAGAGATGTACTGCTTTTGTGTATTTACACAACTGGGCATGGGTTTGCACAATCTTCTTTATCTATTCTGTAGCTAATAATATCTGCAGATTATGCCTTAAGCAACACTTATTAAGGGAAAGAAGATAAAACAACATCAGTCGAAATTTAATGTCAGGGTAAATTATTTAAGAGCTATTTTTACTGTAAAGAGGCAAGTAGACAGGGTATTGGCAGAGGTTTGAAATCAAATTTAATAGCCTACTGTTTAAGACTTGCACAAATAAAATGTATACCGTTATATGTACATACAGAACAAACGTATAAAAAAAAAAAAAATAAATCACGGATCTCAAATTGTTTTACTAAATTAAACAGGCACCTTATAATCAAGGACAACTTAATATGGACGTTACTCACATAATTTGCACAAAGCATCATGGGGCATAGGAAAAAGGTGGAATCAAATGCGCTCAAAAAGGTCCTCTCTGATGTGTATAAAGTTAGAAAGTCTGATTCATTAGTGAATCGTTTTTTCGGACTGATTAAATAATAACCAAATCGAGTCTCTGCAAGCATTTTAGTGTAACTGTATCTGGTCAAGTTTGACAGCTTTTAGACAAAGCTGTTAATTTCACCCGCCTTCAGCTAAAGTTAAATGAAAAATTCTGTTACTCACCTACATCATGTTCCAAAATCTTTATAGCTGCTGTTATTTTTCAGAAAAACAACCTTATGCAGCTTTTGCAGTACTGTTCATATTGATCAGGGAATGTCTGTATCAAAATCATTCATATCAAATATTAATAAAATAGACAAAATAATAAAATATAAGCAAACATACACTATGCAAAACAATGCAAATTAGAATCAGTGTATCACAGGATAGTGTGTATGAAAAAAGCTGATTAAGGTAAATTTAAAGCTATAGAATATTATTAAACACTCATTTTACATTAAAAGAGCCATATCAGGAAACATATGGAAAAATTGTGAAATGTGAGATACTGTTCCTTATGTGTAGCTACAGTATATGTGTGTGAGTGTGTCCTGTGGTTGAGAGCAGTATGTTACGGATGGTTGGTCCTCTTGTTAAGGGGGTCCACATGGGCATTCCTTGAGTGAGATCAGGAGCACAGTGAAAGGTTTGGATGACTGACCCAATTAAAACTTGCTGCTGTTGACAGCGGTGGAAGTCACTTATGCATGAGATAATCCCAATGCTCATTAACAGTACTGTGTGAAAGTGTTTGTGTGTGTGTGTACAGTACAGAAGGTGTGTGTGTGTGCATGTGAACGCTGCAGCACGTGCGGTAGATTCACGTGGAGATGCTGCGCTCACTAGCGGAGGATCCAGGCTCCGCTGTTGCCTGGTTACCAGATTAAACCCAGAGCCTCCTAAACAGGATCTTTTCTAATTGTTTTGTTTCCCTTTTCATCCCTGCAACAAGAACAAAATCCTGCAAGTTTAAGAAACACATACAGAGTTCATATCAAGCACAGTATATGAAATGTAATTCAGAGTGACAGGTAGTAGATATCTTTAGCTTGACCCAGAAATATAGAATTATCAGATAAACTGGAGAGAGTGGGATTAAAAGAGTACGGAGGGTGAAAGCGGCTGGCATTACTGAGGATCTGTTATGAACAGAAGTGACATTTGCGATCATTGATTTTCACATCCCGAGGCTCTTCTGTGGTTACAGCTTGGTTAGAATATAAAGTTTATTCATATGATTCAGTTATAAGTTTAGTAAAACGTAACATATAAACAAAATGTATTCATAAGCAAATTTTGAAAGACAACATTATGTAAAATACATTTAAAAGAATATATCTTAATACTTAGGAATTAATTAATTCTAAACATTCATGTCTTAATACTGTATGTGAGAATAGATTTCTTTCTTCATTGGACATTTTTAATGTATAAAGTTAACAAAACTTTATGGTTAAAACATCTTTTAACTTTATGGTTAAAACAATTTTTGTTAGACAACAGTTAAAAGAATATATCTTTTATAGATTTCTTTCTTCATTGGAAATCTTTAACAAAACTTTATGCTAAAAACAAGTTTATTCATAATTCAGTTATAAGTTTCCCATTCATTAAGTTACAAGACTTTGTATACAGAGATAATAATAATAATTAGTATTTTTTTCTTGATTTTCAGCAAACAATAATATATAAAAAATACATTTATAAGGAAAATTTTGTAATACAACATTATGTAAGATACGTTTAAAAGAATATATCTTACTTAGGAATTAATTAATATCTTAATATCTAAACATTCATATCTTAATACAACCCGAATTCTGGAAATGTTGGGACGTTTCTTAAATTTGAATAAAATGAAAACTAAAAGACTTTCAAATCACATGAGCCAATATTTTATTCACAATAGAACATAGATAACATAACAAATGTTTAAACTGAGAAATTTTACAATTTTATGCACAAAATGAGCTCATTTCAAATTTTATGCCTGCTACAGGTCTCAAAATAGTTGGCACGGGGGCAACAAAGGGCTGAAAAAGCAAGAAATTTGAAAAGATTCAGCTGGGAGAACATCTAGCAACTAATTAAGTTAATTGACATCAGGTCTGTAACATGATGAAAGGGATGTCATAGAGAGTCTCTCAGAAGTAAAGATGGACAGAGGCTCACCAATCTGTGAAAGAGTGCATAAAAAGATTGTGGAATACTTTAAAAACAACGTTCCACATAGTCAAATTGCAAAGGCTTTGCAAATCTCGTCATCTACAGTGCATAACTTCATCAAAAGATTCAGAGAAACTGGAGAAATGTCTGTGTGTAAGGGACAAGGCCGAAGACTTTTGTTGGATGCCCGTTGTCTTCAGGGCCTCAGACAACACTGCATCATACATGATTCTGTCATTGACATTACTAAATGGGCCCAGGAATACTTCCAGAAACCACTGTCGGTAAACACAATCCGCCGTGCCATCTGCAGATGCCAACTAAAGCTCTATCATGCAAAAAGGAAGCCATATGTGATCACGGTCCAGAAGCGCTGTCGTGTCCTGTGGGCCAAGGCTCATTTAAAATGGACTGTTTCAAAGTGGAGACGTGTTCTATGGTCAGACGAGTCCAAATTTGACATTCTTGTTGGATATCATGGACGCGTGTCCATGGCTAAAGAGGAGCGAGACCAGCGTATTATCAGTGTTCAGTTCAAAAGCCAGCATCTCTGATGGTATGGGGGTGCATAAGTGCATACGGTATGGGCAGCTTGCCAGTTTTGGAAGGCACTATGTTACTATGCTGAAAGGTATATAAAGGTTTTAGAGCAACATATGCTTCCCTCCATACGACGTCTATTTCAGGGAAGGCCTAACCCTAACCCTAACCCTAACGATGCAAAACCACATACTGCAGCTATTACAACAGCATGACTTCATAGTAGAAGAGTGCCTGCAGTCCAGATCTTTCAACTACAGAGAACATTTGGCGCATCATTAAACCAAAAATATGTCAAAGACTACCACGAACTCTTCAGCAACTGGAAACCTATATCAGGCAAGAATGGGACCAAATTCCAACACCAGTTTAAACATTTGTTATGTTATCTATGTTCTATTGTGAATAAAATATTAGCTCATGTGATTTGAAATTCTTTTAGTTTTCATTTTATTCTAATTTTTAAAAAAACATCCGAACATTTCTGGAATTCGGGTTGTATGTGAGAATACATTTCTTTCTTCATTGCAAATTTTTAAAGTACAAATTTAACAAAAACAAGCTTATACACATGATTCAGTTACATATTTCCCATTAATGAAATTATAACACAAATCTATACAGAAAAAAGACAACATTATGTAAGATCATTTTAAATTAATTATTGAATTAATTTCCTAATATCTAAAATTTTATGTCTTAATATTTGAGAATACATTTCTTTTTTACTGTATTAAGGTTTACATGTAAAACGAGAAAAAAACATTTATTTTAAAATTTTAAGATATTTATATTTCTTAAATATGAAGAAATATTATTTGAAAATGTATTATCTTATACAATTTAAATTGTAAAGTAAATTTATCTTGTTTAATGATGCTTGAATATTTTACTAGAAATTAAACTGATTTGTGTCTGCTACTTAGCAATTTAAAATGTAATGTTACACACTACCGTATATATATATCACATACTGCATGACATATAAAAACAAAGTTTATTGAAGATGCACAAAAGCATCCAAAGTTTTCAAACTCTTTGACTCATATCTTTTACTTGTGCCTTGATCTGAATATATCTGAAATGTATCTTAGTCCAAAGCTGGCTGACACAGTTTTGCCTGAGCCAAAACACATATCTACCTCCTCTCCTGCCTCTTTTCTTCTCTTCCTCCCTCTCTCTGACCCTTCCACACCCACACACACATCCATCATCGGCTGCCTGTGAGTTACCCGTGTGGAAAAAAGCCCTCAGCTCCAAAGATTAACCAAAAAAGAAAAAAAGCAAACAAACAAAAAAAGCTGTTTTCCCAGCCATCAAGCTCTGCACCACAGAAGAAAGTGGCTGCCACTATCATTCCTGCCAATTACCTCCGGCCCCCTCAGGCATCTCCAGTTTCCACGGTAACTCACGGCACCCACTCTAGATGGGATGCGCATCACCATGGCAACCTGAATCCAAGCCCGGTACCCCAGTGTCCGTAGCTTGTCTTCACAGTGACAGTGCGGACTACCCTCATTACTGAAGGGATCGTGCTGAGGCTATGAGAATCCTTTGATCACATGACCCAATTATGGCAAATATCCAGTATGTGTGACAACCGCAGACAGACTAGGTTCAGCTAGCTTATTCCTGCTGTGCACAGATCACTTTAAACTCATCAGTGAATTCAGGCCATGACTCTGCTAAGCATTCATTTTTTGTCCCAGTACTGCACAAAGGTTTCAATCATGTAAAGATGTCTCAAACTACATTCTAATAAGATTTAGTTAAAGGATGCAACTGATGTGAACTTCACAGCCTACTCTCTTTAAAAATTTGACTCAAACGGCAAGTTCTCAAAATTGAAGTAAAATAATTAATAAAATAAGGAACTACTGCACCAAAGTATTATATACAAAGGATGACATGCCATGTTCACCTTTATAGAATATTGTTACAGTTGTTAAAAAGATATAATTGTATTGAAATGGACTACATATATGTATTGAACGCAAAAGATGAAAGGTATAGTATAGTTAAAACATTACAAATCATATATATGTTTGTGTGTGTGTGTGTGTGTGTGTGTGTGATTACTGTGAATGTTATTTGTTTAAAAGTTTACGCTGCAACAGAACCTTTACTGCAAACAACAATATATATATATATATATATATATGCTGAATTCAGAAAATTACAACATATAAGTTCAAAACTTAACCCTGTCATGCCCATGACATACTGAAAAAATAGCTCCTTCTAAACATAAAATATGGCTCCTTTTGCTTTAATTACTGCCTCAATTCGGCGTGGCATGGAGGTGATCAGTTTGTGGCACTGCTGAGGTGGTATGGAAGCCCAGGTTTCTTTGACAGTGGCCTTCAGCTCATCTGCATTTTTTGGTCTCTTGTTTCTCATTTTCCTCTTGACTATACCCCATAGATCCATGGGGTTCAGGTCTGGTGAGTTTACTGGCCAGTCAAGAACACCAACACCATGGTCATTTAACCAGCTATTGGTGCTTTTGGCAGGTGCCAAATCCCGCTGGAAAATGAAATCAGCATCTTTAAAAAGCTGGTCAGCAGAAGGAAGCATGAAGTGCTCCAAAATTTCCTGGTAAACGGGTGCAGTGACTTTGGTTTTCAAAAAACACAATGGACCAACACCAGCAGATGATATTGCACCCCAAATCATCACAGACTGTGGAAACTTAACACTGGACTTCAAGCAACCTGGGCTATGAGCTTCTCCACCCTTCCTCCAGACTCTAGGATCTTGGTTTCCAAATGAAATACAAAACTTGCTCTCATCTGAAAAGAGGACTTTGGACCACTGGGCAACAGTCCAGTTCTTCTTCTCCTTAGCCCAGGTAAGATGCCTCTGACGTTGTCTGTGGTTCAGGAGTGGCTTAACAAGAGGAATACGGCAGCTGTAGCCAAATTCCTTGACACATCACAATTAAAAGAACCAAAGACTTAAACTACTTCAGTCTACCTAAGTCTTGATCATGTTGATAATTTATAGGCGTTATAGGGCTGCACAGGATTAATATCGGTTGTGTTAGGGATATAAAAAACTGATATGATGCTTCCAGCATCAGTTCACAGGCAGGATACTATCAAACAGTCTGCCTACTGCAACCTGCAGGGCTATGCCTCAGGCTCCCATGTCTCTCTCTCCTTCACACACACATTGGTACTCCTATCATTACAAGGACTTTCCATATAGACATAGTTTTTAATACTCAGCTAATGATATTATCTATCCCCTAACCCTAAACCCAAACCTCAAAGAAAACCTTTTTCATTTTTCATAAAACATTGTTCAGTGTGTTTATTTAGCCTGTTGAATTACACAGAGTTAGTATGTTCTCATAACGTGAAAATCTAAATACTCCAACCTGATCTCACAGAATTCTGTGTAATGACCACGGACTTAATTAAGCCCGAATCTGTGGTGGCATCACGGAATCGCCGAAAATTCCGTGATGGGCTCACAGAAGGCATCAGCCGTGGTCCATGCACGGATTCACTGGTTCAACACCAGCGCTGCATCGGACCAGGTAAAAAGAGTGACTCCGATGCAGTTATATTTTGTATATAAATTTATACTTTCACTGGAGTACCTGACCCACCCCTACCCTAAACCTACCCAGTTCTGAACAATAATGATGACGATAAATTTCCCAGTATCGCGTCGGCATATTGATGCTAAGGATTTCCTATTTAAAGTGTTGAACCAGTGGATCCGTGCGTGGAGCACGGCTGATGCCTTTCACTGACTTACATTGGTATCACTTCTGTGAGCCCATCACGGAATTTTCGGCGATTCCGTGATGCCACCACAGATTTGGGTTAATTAAGTCCGTGGTCATTACACGGAATTCTGTGAGATCAGGATAGCATCTTCTCTTCCTCTTAGTCAATTATTCCTAGCAATAGTGCATACAACATAGTTAAATGCAAGTGGATACTGAGGGCAGGGAAGCAGACATTTCCTGGAAGGTTACATAACTTGCTCCGATCACAGACAACCATCAGCAATCTGAGATAACAGATAGGTTTTTAATTTCTTCCTTTCACGGTACGTTAATCCCACCTAACATTAAAATTTTTAAATATAATTTTATATTGAAATAATTTCACATTCATTCTTCAAATTAATGTACAAACAACATAAAGACAGTATCTTGTTTTAATATTTGTTTAATGGCTTGTTTTGTTTTTTCAGCCAATACTGATTTCTCTATAAATACCCCCCCCCCCCATATTTACATATTGACTATAGCCATTCAACATTACAGTATAATTGAGAGCTATCAATTTTACCATTTATTAGACTTTTAAAAAATAACTTCTAGTTTAAGTGAACTTAAAACAATCTTCACATAAACCCATTATGATAAATGTCATATTTACCTGTGCCCTTCAGCAGAAATATACAAAAATTGAAATTGTCTCTCAACTCTTTTTATTTCTGACACACTTCAGGTCATAAAGTCTCTATTAATGAGCTGACAAGTTGAATCAGGTGTGTTAGATGAGGGAGACAGTGCTGGGCTGCTCCAGGACAGTTTTGTAAACCATTTCATAGACATATTCTTAAATGTTACTCATATAAAATATATTACATGCATGCACAGTTTTAAGACAGCTTTAATTGCCTTTTTGGTAACATCACGACTTAACTGACCACGAACATGCATGTATGTAGTTTATTTCGCGCTTTGATATGAAATGATACAGGCTGCAAGCACAGTACTGTTTGCGCACTCGTTTGACTCACGCTTGCCGCTGAAGTGAAGTGGAGCGAGCGTCTGAAATGTCTCCCGTTTTATGTGGTGCTAAAGATGTTCTGCGACTGAATAAATGCACTTCTTGTCAAGAGAAAAAGTGACAGAAACAGCAGTTGAGTGGGGTGGCCAACCCTAGCTCCGCCCCTGCATTAATTGCGTTAAATATTTTTAAGGCTTTAAACTGAAAAAATTAATCGCCTGCGTTAACGAGCTAATTTTAACACCACTAATATATATTAGTGTGCAGAATTATTAGGCAAGTTGATATGGTCATATTTTTTTGCCAAGAAAATTTTACCAATTCCAAACCACATCAATCTTAATAACTAGTATTAATTTTGTATTTAATCATTTCTAAGTTATACATAATTGTCCATGAAGGCTGAAAGTCAAAAACTCCTTATTTCAGGTGTGCTGAATTATTAGGCAGGTTTTCTTTTACAGATAAAATGAGCCAAAAAAAGAGATTGAACTCAGAGTAAAAGTAAAAAAAATAATAATAATAATTAAATGCCCATGAGAAGGATGCAATACTAATTCAATAATAGAATTAGCAAAGTTAAGGCATGACCATTGGGCAGCGAAATGCTCATTGGGTCAGCAGGGTCAGAAAAAACAGGTGGAGAAGAAAAGACACGTTAACTGCAAAAGAATTAAGAATTAAGGTGAAGAATTAGGTGTGAAACCATCAGGAATCATTTAGTCTCCAGCGCCACCATTTTCCAGAACTACAACCTTCCTGGACTCTCCAGACGTGCAATGTGTCAGGTTCTCAGAGACCTTGCTTGGGTAAACAATGCTAAAAAATAACCCTCACTTAATAAGAATAACATGCTAAAGTGTTGTGAAATACATGAAGACTGATTTTGTATAGGCTTTATGGACGGATAAGTTGAGAGTGACTCTTGAAGGACCAGCATCACATCCTCTTGTACCACTGTTTGAAGAATTTGTCTTCCAGAATCTGGCAGTAAGTTTTATGAGCTCAGATTTTAGTCAATCTCTGCAAGACAGACTTTTAGGATAGGAGATGGAATAAAAATGAGCTCCTAAAACTTTTTTTTAACTTTTACTCTGAGTTCAATCTCTTTTTGGCTCATTTTATCTGTAAAAGAAAACCTGCCTAATAATTCAGCACACCTGAAATAAGGAGTTTTTGACTTTCAGCCTTCATGGACAATTACATATAACTTAGAAATGATTCAATACAAAATCAATAGTAGTTATTAAGACTGATGTGGTTTGAAATTGGTAAAATGTTCTTGGCAAAAAAATATGACCAGAATATCAACTTGCCTAATAATTCTGCACACAGTGTACTGTGTGTGTGTGTGTGTGTGTGTGTATATATAACAAAACATATAATGTATATATATATATATAACTTTTTCACGATATTACATTTTTTGAAATGCACCTATATATATATATATATATATATATATATATATATATATATACACACACACACACACACACATATAATTAATTTGACTTATAATTGGCAACAAAATTTATGTCATTTTCTTAGTAGTCCAATAACAGCCCTATACAATATAAACGTTTAAACGTGTCTGTTTGCTTGATAAAGATGTAAAGGTGAGAGTTTACATTCAAATGTATGTTAGAACACGTCTGAAGGAAGTTCCCTGCTGTATGAAGAAGCACGGAGAGAAGCAGAACAGCAGAGAGAGTGTAGAGCTATTTTGATCACATGATGAAATATTCACTGAGCTCCTCATGATGAAATAGCTTTCATATTTTCTCTCTTCTTCTCTCCCACATACTGCATCTTCTGCAGCCTCTCCTTTGCCTTTGAAAAATGGGTTTCTGTCTCAAGGTTTCAAGCTGTCTCTTATGTCCCATGAAAACAACTTAATTACAAAGGGTTTGGGGGCAAATGCCATTATTACCACACAAACAGATGTACACACACACAAACACAAACACATGCTTTGAGGAACATCTGGTGGAAAGACAGTGTACTGTAATTAGAAACTGATTGAATGCGTGTTGCGCTGTGCTGTGTGTTTGTGTGAGTGTTGATGCCTCTGTATGTGTTTGGGGATCAGCGTTCATTTGATTGGGTGCAATTTATCACGCACTGACCTCTTCCGTCACACGGGCCGATATAATTTGCCCAACCCATTCTCACTCCCAAGGCGTCAAAAACTGAAGCATTGTCAAACGCCTTTCGCGTCACTATGAAGACGCCAAAAGTGTCCCTAGGCGTCAGTATATGACGAAATAGGATCTCCATTGCTTTCAATTGCTTGCTTTATGCGTCAGGTCAAGACGCTTATGGAAAATGACAACACGTTCTTCTCCTCCATTGTTTTCAGTTGTTTGTCTTAGTTTAATGGTTTGCATGCATTTGTAAAAAATATAAATAATTTTATATACATTTATACTTTTATTGGAGCACCTAACCCCACCCTTACCCTAAACCTACCCACTTCTGAACAACATAAAACACACACAGGCAAATATAAGTGCAGTCACATGTATTTATTGCAAAAACTGACCATAAACAAGCAGTATAAAAGCATTACAAACAAGTCGTGTTGCATTCCAAGTCTTCTGGAGCCATACAAAGTCTTTATGCGAAGAAGAGAGTAAAACACAAGGTTTTAATCGCTGAAAATGATCCCGCTCCGTTAACGCGCTCACATCTCATTCAAAAAGATACTCCCGTCCCGTAGTAGCATGGCGCAATTGGTCACGAGACACACAAGAGCCAATAGCATTTCACAACCAAGGCTGATTTAAGGCTTCTTCAGGCAGCATTTTTTAAATTCGCGCACAGACTGCAGCACAGGATCAGCTTTACAGCGGACGGAGACGGGGATCGGTCTATTCCTCTCACAAATCAAATGTTTTGCCTCGGAAGACTTGGAATATTAATATTTTTGTAATAAATTATGACGGTAGTTGTATCTTCCTGTTATATCTTGTGGTAGGTTTAGGGGCAGGGGTTGGGTTATGTGCTCATAAATGTGTAAATAATGTAATATAAATAAAACTGTTGTGGCTGTTTACATTGAAAAATCACAATCCCAACATGCAATAATGGCACTGTTATTACCCAATATATAATTTAATTATGACGATAAAATTCCCAGTATGGCGTCGGCATATTGACGGGTTTCCTATTTAAAGCAACGGAGGACCCTGCAAGTCGAAAAATGACGTATGGGTACCTTGAGCGTCAAAAAGCGACACCAAGTGGTCCTGACCAAGCTTCAATATGTGACGAGTTGGGTGTGAGAATGGGTTGCATTTGCCATGTAAGTGGGCGGATGAAAGGTCACTGTCCAGAGATCCTCACGGATGAATTATTTCAGAAAACGCCCTACAGATTTCACAGACACACTCCATGTTTAGGGGATGGGGGCGTGACGTCACTGCTCTAGCGCCGCGGTGGCTGATGGGAAATATCGCCATTTTGTGAGGCCACTTGTTGCGACGCGCCGAGGAAGTTGAACGTGTTTTAAATAGGATACAGAAATTGAATAAATTGTAAACCAACATATTAAAGTTATTCAACAAAACATTATTTATTCAAGAGCAGTGAGGGATTTCCTCTGTCTTTTGTTGTTTGATTAACATTAATGACAGACGGCACAGCTTTATTAGGCTGCTGTCACAAGACCTGTTTCACGGATCCAATACTTATACATATGCGTTCGCAACTTAAGACAAAACCGACAATGCTTATGCGGATAACGTTACTCGTTAGGACGACCATTTTGACGTTATTTTGTGTGTATTTGTCCACTTAAGCGTAACAAGCTTTGTTTGTTTGTTCGCAGCGCGCGCTTTGGATGTGACTGCACCGCACAGTAAAGCACCTCTGGAGTGCACGAGTACCGAAAGACTTAAAAAGACATTCAAATAATACATTTCTGTGACGATGCAACAATGACCGATTAGGCAATTGACAATTCTGTCAACTGTACCGAAACGCGAGCTAAAGTCTTGTATCGCAGCGTGCAGCAGCACTAGATGCGCTGATGTGAAGAGAAGGTCAAAGAGAGAAGACGCGGCACAGCTGAATCACTCGCGCTGTTTTCAAATGACTGGTTGTGTGAATTTATTTACTCATCTAACCTACACGCTATATTGAATAAATGTTTTGCAGGAATTTCCCTCATTTTAAAGTCGAAAGCTACGGGAAATATATCCAGCGACTACCAAACTGTCCCTAGCAATAATTTTGATCAAACAATTAAATACATGTATATGTTTTTGTAATTTCAGACGCATCTGAAAGGTCATACCATTGACTTATACCCTAAGACGTTAAAGTAAATACGTTAGAAAACTGCGCGCTTTCAAGGACGCGCATTTAATACATGGGCGGAATAGTCGCACACCGGACGAGGAGAGCAGCGCAGCATTTAGAACAACTCACAGGGATTGCACCCAGTTCAAGACAGCAGTCTAAAACACTACACTGTAAAAAGTAAAAGTTGACTTAACTTAAAAAAATTGAGGAAACCCGTTGCCTTAAAATTATTAAGTACATAATAATAATTTAAAAAAAAAAGTTAAGTGAACTTGACAATTCAATTAACTTACTTTTTTAATTATCATTTACTTAAAAATTGTAAGGCAACGGGTTTCCTCAATTTTTTTAAGTTAAGTCAACTTATCACTTTTTACAGTGTTTTTTTACAGAAGTATGGTGTTTGACAAAACAGAGCAAATGGAAAGAGAAAGCGCGACCTATGGCTATTATTAGATACAGACAGAAAGACAAACCTTGTGCAGAAAGATACACAATCTTTCAGCCTAGGATAAAGTCATTATGAACATTGAAAATAATTTGGGACAAATATAATGTGGATTTTATGGTAATGTAAGTGGCACTCTGTGGTGCAGCAGGATTTGGAACATGCGTCCTGAGTCGCCGCGGACAGTATTTAACTTTAAATTAATGTTGTTCAACTGAATCTACAAATCAAACTGATAGCTGAAATATCCACATAATAAAAAAACAACACTGAAATAAAAGCGTGCAGTTTATCTGTCAATCAAATGTGCATGAAAGTTCCGTTACTACAGCAACAGCAGAGTTTTCTTTCAGAATCTGGATCGATTAATATTAAAATAAAGTGATGCGTGATAAAGACACCCAGCGCTTGTGTAATTGTTTGTTAAACATATTAATTAAAAAAATATATTGAATTGAATATTGAAAAATTATGAATATGTTGGCTACCATAGGCTATAAATAAAGACTTTAGGTGACATGAAACAGTTGTCAAAGGTCTATCAAAAATGCAATAATGATTGGGTTGTTGGGAAAAACGATGAGGGGTTTTAATTAAATGATTAATATCAATTACGACGACAACATCAAACTTGAAATGAGAGAGTAAAACATTTTTAGGACCAACTGATTCACTACGGAATCAGACTTTATAATGCTACCTTGTTAGAGAGAACCGACATTCCAGTGCTACATAATGAGAGAGTGAGAACCATTTGGGACAAACCACTTCAATAGAATGAATCTCACTTTCTAATGTTACATATGTGAGCGAGAACTGTTTAGGATGAACCAATTCACTAGAATAAATCAGATGTTTCAATGCTACATGATAACAAGTGAGAACAGTTTAGGATGAAAGATTCTCTAGAACGAATCAGACTTTCTAATGCTACATATGTGAGAGTGAACCATTTAGGAAGAAATTTGATTACTTTTTGATTGCTTTTCTAAATTTCTAATGAATGTTTTCAACTGTTAATCATTTTTAAACATTTAAAGCAGGCAGGGTTAACTTTACAGTAATACTCAACATTAATTACTGCCAGACTTTCAAAATCCTTCTTCATTTGAATTAAGATTATAATAATTGAATTTTAAAACACAGCCACCACAAATTCAGAATTTAGAAACTCTTTTTACTTTGAGATTGTTTTGTGGTCAAATACAGATTTAAAATCATAACAAGAAATAGTAAATGCTAATACAAAAAGTATGTGACCCCTTTGTAATCGTTAACATTTACAATTGAATTAATTTAATTCAACTTTTTTTCTCTCAGTAACTGTAACATTACAGTTACATTTAGTCTGTAATTAAATTGCATAATACCATTACAAGTAATTAGTTACTCCCCAACACTGCATATATGAGAGCGATCCGTTTAAGACGAACCGATTCATTAGAATGAATCGGAAATTCCACCACCACATGAGCGAGTGAGAATTTAGGATGAACCGATTCTCTCTAGAATAAATCAGACTTTAAAATGCAACATGTTAGAAAGAATCATTTAGGACAAACAGATTAACTAGATTAATGAGAAAGTAAGAACCGATTCACTAGAATGTTTCAGAATTTCTAGTGTTACAGGCCTATGTAAGAGAACAGTTTAGGGTGAACTGATTCATTAGAATGAATTGCACTTTCTAATGCTACATATGAGCATTACACACACACACACACACAGGTGAGCAGCTGTGCAGAGCTATGAGTTTATCACACTGTTAGACATTTCAAAGGGTTTTACAGTAACTTACTTTACAGTAAGTTCCTGTAATTAAGATTTACAGTAGCACACTGTATTTGATTTACAGTTGAAAACTGTACTTAAATTAATGTAAATAAAATCCAATTCATCAGTATACTACTGTAATTCATTCATTTTAATATAGATTTCATTAGATTTTATCATTTTTATATATAATTCATTTTATTTTTACTCTACATATATTACTGACATTCAATTAAAACAGACACAATAATTACAAAATATCAAATTCTTTATTTAAAACATTTCATGTATAACACTTAAAAATACAGACTTCCAATGCTGGAACAGTGCATCTTCACTATTTCTCCTGTCTTAGGACGTTTTGCATTATATTGTGTCCTCTGGATTCATCCTTACAAAGAATCTTTAGGCAACAGAAACATAATGGGGGAAAAAGACAAGCAGCCAAAGAATACATAGCTATCTGCAAAACCCAGGTGCTGCTCCAAAACGTGGCCACCATCTTTGCTCACCATCCACTTTGTTAGTGACAGAAATGTCTTCTCTGAAAAACAAGAAGTAGAAATCAGGGCCGTCCTTTGGGCGGTGCAACTGGTGAGGGGGCCCCACGGCGAACGGACCGAGGGGGGCCCCGCTCCCTACCTCGCACCGGGCCCCGCGTCAGCCAGGGACGGCCCTGGTAGAAATAGCACACTTTTAAAAGGCAAACCTCATATAGAATACACAAATCTCTCAAAACCATAGTTGTTCTCTTGCCATGAATTATCAGTCTCAGGTTGGCTGGCCTGCTCATGTCTTTCTTGATGCTTCATTGCAGTTGCCTTTAAAACACAAATACAAAAAATGCAGTAAATCTTAAATTCTATTAAAAACTATAACGAACTAATTCTAAAACTAGAAAGGCAGCTAGCCATAAAACTAGTTTAACTTAGCTAACATACAATTTTATTTTCTCAATAGGCTACTGGCCAACATTAACTACTAACACCTGAACTAAATTTCACATTAGTTAACCTAATGTTAATATAAGATAAGCGTTGCTCGTTAAAAATAATTTTAATTCGGTAACTTAATTCAATAAGATGACAAAAGTAATTTGAAACGACAACGCAGTTTACCATGGTAAAGTTCTGTAACCGCCATGTTGACGAGTAAATGTTACTATGGGTTAAACTGGTGTGCAAAAATCTGACACAAACACACAGACAAACGTATATATATTTTTACCTTGCTTGCTGGTCTTATTCTCTCTTAAGGTGCATCGACACACAGCGTAGATGTTCTCCGGAGCTCTTCCACTCTCGCGGGTTCATCCCCGGGAAAAACCTGAGGCGCTGCCCCGCTGCTTCCGTGTCTTCCTCAGACGCAAGTGGCGCGGCGCGGTGCAACTCGACAACAGACAACAATATAGAATATATAGAACCCATTATATATATTATCTACAGTGAATGCGGACAGTAAAGTGATGTCCCAGTATATTTCTGACGTGCAGATGTACTCCAAGCTCTCGCGCTGTTTCTGACACGAAGTACCAAATGGATTTTTCCAATTATTACAAGGGATGTAACATCCTGTGTAATCAGTCCCAAGCTGTTGCGGCGTTATAGACACGGTGTAGGGCAAATCGTGTCTATCCAAATGTAAGAAATTAGGAAAATAAAACGACTTCAATAGAATGGCGCCAAAGAGACCCTTACAGCAAATACAGTAGTATACAACAATTAAAAAAAATACAGTAAGTCTCTGTATGTGGGGTCTGACGTCACAGAAAATTCCCATGATGCAAAGGGTATTACAGTTATTTACTGTAAAGGGAATCTGCAGTATTATACTGGGTGATATACAGTAAATAACTGTGGAAATTACAGAAATGTCTAACAGTGCAGTCACACACGCCGACAGTTCGGTTCAGTCAGAGGCAGGTGTTTGTGAAGAGAGCGGGCGGCTTTTGTGTCAAACTAAAGGATGTGAGGGGTAGAAGAGAACATAACGATGAACTGAGACGAGGCGGAGGAGGAGGTGTGTGAACATTTGGTGGGATGTTTATTGTTTTTGTGCATCGTAGGCAGTGAAAAGACCCTGATGCCCGTGGTGAAAGCACAGTGACGGTGTGTGTGTGTGTTCATCTGTATTTGTGAGTGACAGCCGAGGGACGGAAGAATCACAGACTTACATAACCTCGTTAGCGTGTAAATGACTTGGCATTACGCCTCAGACAAAAATGTCATCTTAGGGATGAGAGGTTTTATTCCAGGGAACTACCAGACTATTATCACACACAGCAGTCTAAATACACTCCCGCTGCAATCCAGGGCCGAACAGAGTAGTCGTTACGTGATTCCCTCAAGCCATGTGTGTTCTTAGAAACAGCTTGCTGCTTCTACTAATCAGACTAAAAGTTTATCATGTTGCCCAAAATTTGTTATACCCAAGTCTTATGGCCATAAGCAGAATATACACTTATACCTTTATTTTTCTAATCATGTTGGCATTTCTTGTCTTCATATGTTTACATGTTTACATCATGTGTTTTAGTTTAGGCCACAATATCAGTTTCTGCATACATTATATAATCTAATACACAGACAGAAAGAGACTGTGTAATTTTTCAAAAATGCTCAAAATTTTTTTTTCAGAGAATTAATTTTGTATGTTTCTTATCCCATTACCATTTTTTAATTATTTTAAAATATAAATATTTTGTTGCTCTTACATTGCAAAGAAATGATTGTTTGCAGTTAAAATAAATATTTTTGTCTTGTTTTACCTAGAAACACTATAAAAGCAAAAAAAAAAAAAAAAAAAAAATTCTTTAAAATTTCACGATGACCCTTTTCAAAAAGTAGTATACTTCAAGTTTATTTTATTAAGTATACCTAAGTAAAGTTCAAGTACATTTTTAAGTATACTTTATGTAGGAAGTATACAAATATCAGTGTACTAGTAGTATACTTGTAAGTGTACTATTTCAATACTCCTTGGGACTAAATTGGCCCACTTTCTAGTATATAAAAGTACACTTTTAAGTATACTTTAAGTATAACAGTAGTAAATTTTAAGTACACAACTAGTTTACATCAAAGTTTTTAGCTTGTACTGCAACTATACTGATACTGATATACTGATAGTTTACTAATTAAATACATGTAGTAGCATTTTTAGTACACTTTGAAGTATAGTCTCAGTAAACTACTAGTTTTCTTTAAGTGAACTTTACACCATACTTTAAGCATACTACTATGCACTATGTCCCTATTTAGGTATTAATTTGTATATATTTTAAAACATCAAAAGAAAGAACAGGGTATCTGCTTGTAAACAAAAACATTTTATTCTAGTTTCATGCATTCTTTTTTTAAACATGTGGGTAAGTTTCATAAATAAAAAATAAACAAATAAACAACATTTTGAACAAAAAGCTGAAAAAAGACTATGAACTGGATTCAGAATGATAATCAAAATGTAGATGGAGTCGATCAACACCCCAAAGCTTGACAGTCATTATTACCTCTTCATTGGTCGACATCCATTGGTAGACATACTGCCTAACGCAGCACACATAAAAAAGTTTTTTTTTTTTTTTTTTCTTAAAGAAAACGAGTAAATAGAATATAGAAAAAAGAAACCTAGTGTTAGTTTTACAAGAAAAGCTAGCAGTTAGAGAATAAATATGCAATTGATGAAGGGTCAAATGTGTATTTTTTTAAATAAAAAGAAGACCGATAGATAAAATAAAATTAGAATAGAGAGTGCTAGAGTTAGAGATTCCTAGAGTTAGAGGGTCAAATAAAGATGGAAGAGATGACTTTTTAGCCGTTTCTTGAAGATGGGTAAGGATTCAGCTGCTCGGATTGAGTTGGGCAGGCCATTCCACCAGATGGGAACAGTTAATGAAAAAGTCTGTGAAAGTGATTTTGTGCCTCTTTGGGATTGCACAATAATGCGTCGTTCACTTGCAGAACGCAAGCTCCTAGAAGGCACATAAGTCTGAAGTAAAGAATTTAGGTAAAGAGGTGCAGAGCCAGTGGTGGTTCTGTAGGCAAACATTAATGCCTTGAATTTAATGTGAGCAGCTATTGGTAGCCAGTGTAAATTGATGACCAGAGGCATGTGGTGCGTTCTTTTCGGCTCATTAAAGATTAATCTTGCAGCGGCATTTTGGATTAATTGTAGAGGTTTGATGGAATTGGCTGGAAGACCTGCTAAGAGAGCATTGCAATAGTCAAGTCTGGACAGAATAAGAGCCTGAACAAGGAGTTGTGTTGAATGTTCCAAGAGAAAGGGCCTGATCTTCTTAATATTGTATAATGCAAACCTGCAGGACCGGGCAGTTTTAGCAATGTGGTCTGAGAAAGTCAGCTTATCAATCACAACTCCAAGGTTTCTAGCTGTTTTTGAAGGAGTTATGGTTGATGAGCCTAACTGGAAGGTAGAGGGTGACACGGGAGTGCATTTTCAAACCTCTCCTGTCCCACTCCCACAAAAAAAAAAAAAAAAAATCTCGTCCTGTCCCAATCCCACGAAAAAACTGGGGGAAAATCCCGTCCAGTTCCACTCGCGGAAGAATTACTCCCATTCCCTCCCACTACGGTTTTGTTTTTTTTTTATTAATTTTTTTTTGGCCGAAATCTGTCAGTTACAGTAAAAATATAGTACAGATCACCGTGCCCACCTTAGTTGAATAAAAACCCAAAATGTAGTTTTTTGTTATTATATTGAACTGAAAGCCAGTTCATGCACAGTGTAGGCTACATTGCACACATTAAATTTTATGTAAATCATCCATGCTAACACACACGTTTTCTATTTGAATTTTGTTTTTTCATTTGAAAGTAGACATTTACATTTTTAGACATATTTTTCAAAGACGGAGTTTCGAAGTTTCTCACTCAGAGACCTAACGCGCACCCTGTTTGCTTTAAAGCGCTACGTTTCATTGTTATTCTGAGTGTACACAAATAAACGAGTCTTTACAGATTCGAAAGATGTATTAGGCTACTTTTATCTGTATGACCAAAAGAGATTACAGAGATTTTAAGAGCAAGTGAGCGCACCGGCGCCTGTCCTGCAGCAAGCGCGCTATTCAGCTCCACTCTCCACAAAAACACTTCAGTAGCGCACATTTCTCTAGGTTAACATCACATTGAGCGGCCATATAAAGTTGCTACTACATACATCTTTCAGATGAAAAGCCATATTTGAGGTCGATGAATGATAGTGTGTATTACCACATAGACCAGCCATTAACGATCTGTCCATCACGGACTGCGTCATTCACTTAACCAGCCACACCAAAGCAAAGCAAACAGGTGTTCTCTCTCAAAGCAATGTTTCTTTATGGTGCTGAAACCTAAAGATGTCCGAGTTCTGCTCCCCGTGCAACTGATACTCGACTGCCATTGGCTAGTCTGCGTTTGAGGGGAGGGGCTTACCGATAGGTCAATTGAGTTCAGAATTAAAATATACAGTTTATAGTTTATTTATATAAAAGTTATATTTGTGTATAAAGTTGGGTATCATTACTATTCCTGGTCCCGCCCACTCCCGATGACATTTTTTCCTGTCCCGTCCCAATCACGTGATTCGTAGAGATTTTGTTTCCCATCCCGTGGGATTCCCGTGACCCGTGGGATTCCCGAAAATCCCACGGATTTATGTCACCGAAAATATGTCAGCCTCTACTGGAAGGTGAAATTGTGATGAAGTGATGGGTTTGCTGAAACTACAAGCAGTTCTGTCTTAGCTAGGTTGAGTTGAAGGTGATGGTCCTTCATCCAGCAAGAAATGTCTGTTAGACATGCTGAGATACGAGCAGCTATCGTCAGATCATCAGGATGGAATGAGAGGTAGAGTTGAGTGTCATAAGCATAGCAGTGATATGAAAAGCCATGTTTCTGAATGACAGAACCTAGTGATGCCATGTAGACAGAAAAGAGAAGTGGTCCAAGAACTGAGCCCTGAGGCACCCCAGTAGCTAGATGTTGTGACTTGGATACCTCATCTCTCCAAGATACCTTGAAGGACCTATCTGAGAGGTAAGATTCAAATCATTGGAGTGCGGTTCCTGAGATGCCCTTTCTCAATAGGGTTGACAGGAGGATCTGGTGGTTGACCGTATCAAAAGCAGCAGATAGATCCAGCAAGATAAGTAATGAAGACTTGGAAGCCGTTCTTGCAAGTCTTAGGGCTTCAACAACTGAGAGCAAGGCAGTTTCGGTCAAATGTCCACTTCTGAAGCCAAATTGGTTACTGCCCAGGAGGTTGTTCTATGTGAGAAAGACAGAGACTTGGTTGAACACAACTCGTTCAAGTGTTTTTGCAATGAAAGGTAGAAGGGAAACCGGTCTATAGTTCCCTAAAGGAGTTGGGTTAAGAGTGGGCTTTTTAAGAAGGGAGGTTATACGAGCCTGTTTAAATGCTGAGGGAAATATTCCAGTGTGAAGGGATGTGTTAACGATGTGAGTGAGTGCAGGTACAACTGCAGGAGAAATGGCTTGAAGGAGATGAGATGGAATAGGATCAAGCGGACAAGTAGTAGGATGACTGGAAAGGATGAGTTTAGAGACTTCTGCCTCAGAGAGTGGAGAGAAGGATGTGAACGAGTGTATGTTTGCTGGTAAGATGTGTTTGATAGATAGTGGTGTGAAAAATTGTGCAGTGAGGTTTGTAATTCTATTAATGAAGAATGTTGCAAAGTCGTCAGCTGTTAGAATTGATGAAGGAGGGGGAGGAGGATAAAGGAGGGAGGAAAATGTTTTAAAGAGCATACGAGAGTTAGGCGAATTGTTAATTTTGTCATGATAGTATGTCCTTTTAGCAGTGGAAACATTAGCAGAGAAGTCAGAGAGGAGCAGAGGTGTAAAAAGTACTCAAAAATTTTACTCAAGTGAAAGTACAAATACTCAGTGAAAATTTTACTCAATTAAAAGTACAAGTATCTGGCCAAAAACATACTTGAGTAAAAGTAAAAAAGTACAACTTTAAATTGTACTCAAGTATTAAAAAAGTAGAAGTACTTTCTTTTCTGACAGACATTCAGAAGTTTGGTTAAAGGGAGAAAACGAAACAAAATGCAATGGTACAGGTCAAACATGTATATCTAGTGCAACAACAATTAAAATGCAGCACAGAGGAACACCGGGAAAAAAAATACAGGGAAAGGGATTAAAACGAAACTCCATCCTTTCCACCCTCATGCCATCCCATGTGGCTTTCATTTATCAGATGAACACAAACTAAGAGTTTTAGGGGGGGAAAAAATCACATGTATGGGACATCCAAAAATGTCACTTCAAAAACTACACAAAGTTAATATGACAGTAATGCATTCAACCCGTTAATGAATCAGTGTCTTCTTAAGTGAAATGATAGGCTTATGTAAGAAGGATACAAATACTAATATTTTAAATTTGACCATCATGTTCACTTTGTGTGGGTTCTGAAGTGGTTCTGTTTTGCATTATCTGGACTAAAAATCTTTGCTTGTGTTCTTCTTAAGAAAGAAAGTCATAAACATCTGGGAAGACATGAGGGTGAGTAAATGATGAGAGAATTTTCATTTTTGGGTGAACTATCCCTTTGAAGAGCAAGATGTGATGCAGAGGATGGAAACATATTCCACACAGAATACTAGAATGTGTTGAATTAATGAGGAGAGTCATAGAATTAAAACATACAACATTAACGTTTTGAAAGGCCACTTTTTTGTGTGTTGTTAATCTTTTAATTATTTATTTGGGGCTTTTAGATTTTTTTTTTTTCTCAGCAAATATTGATAAATAATTATTTGTTACTATTTAGATTAATTAATGAGCAAATCATGTAATTAAAAAAAAAAAAAAAAAAAAAAAAAACATTGACAGTCCTGATTCCTACTCAATGTGTCATATAATGACATATTATAAATACAACTTATCCACTACCTGGTAAGAACATCACTAAATATTAATTACAATTAATTTAACAAACAATGCTTATTTAAACACTTTTGGAGATTTTTAATTAATTAAGAAAATATTTCCACAAAAATATTAATGGTATTTAAATTTTCATCACTGATTTTATTTGCACTCAATCTTGTGCATTCAGCTAATATATTACACAGCTAATGGCTCTATCAAAACAGAACAAATAATGAATAAACATTTTTGGGGAAAATGCAACTTTGCTACCTCAATATGCTTCCTCGGATTTGATGGTGAACTTTTGAAGCCAGACATTTACCTGATGAAAGTCATAAATAAAGTAGAAATATGTGTGCTTGATGCATGAAACAATGATCATTGCTTCTCATGTCAAGCACGCACGTTTGAGCTTCCGTTTACCATATTTAATGTGCATAAGATAAAATAAAAATGTAATGTACTTTTCAAGATGAAATAAAATTGTAAGGAGTAAAAAGTACTCTTTTTTCTTCAGAAATGTAATCAAGTAAAAGTACAAGTAGTCAGTTTAAATTGTACTTGAATAAAATACAAATCTCCCAAAATAATACTTAAGTAAAGTAATCAAGTAAAATTACTCAAGTATTTTACACCTCTGGAGAGGAGTGATCAATATAAATTAAGGTCAGTTGTGTGGGATTACAAATTTATTTAAATGTTTAATTTAGATTCCAATGTAATAGTGTATAAACTGAAGAAGTTATATACCTTGTATTTAGCATTTAAGGTAAAAATGGTGACATGAGTCAGATCACTACATCAGATGCAAGAGGTCCCTGCCAGTTCCTGTTCTCCTATTGTAAGTGAAATGAGCCAAATGAGCCAGACTCGAATCTTTTGTTCTGCAAATGGCTTTCGGAGCCCCCTGGCCCAGACATGAATCGTTAGACTGATTGGATTATCAATGCAATCGAGTGTTGTTGATTGGGTCTGTCTTTCTCATTTGCATGCTTTGTTTAAGATCATCACCCAGGTGCTTGGTCTCCATTCCTAAGCACTGCCCCCTAAATGTATATAAACTACAATGTATCACTGCTTTAGTTAGACTTGATGACTACAGCGACGCCGCAGCGAGTTCTCAATAAAGAGTAACTTCTGGATGAAAGATATCCCAACGTCTCCTGGTCTCCTGCTTCAGAAGATAAAAGTTCACAACAGATGGTGCCGTGACCGGATAGAGTTCCAGCTTCCTCACCTGAATCCAGATTGAAAACTTCAAGCTCAAACAAAGATCTGCTTCCAGACTGCATCTTTTGGAATCGAGCGAAAACTTCTAGCTGAACAAAGATTTCCAGACTGAATTTTTCTCTCAACCAAGGTTGTGGTGAGTGCTGTCTCTAATCCAAAAGAACCTTTAAGACCAGTACAAATTTGTTTATCCTCTGCGCCGTCAGAGAAGAGTTAACAGACAGCTGTAGGGTTTGGTTAACTAAATTATCCTCTAAAAATGTACTTTTAGAGATGAAGGTTATCCTCTGTCCAGGCAGGGAAGATTAGCATAACGTGCTAATATTGTGTTACCCTCTGTTTTAGGCAGGGAAGAATTGGTTATCCTCTGTTCAGGCAGAGAAGGTTAGCATACATGCTAAAATTTGGTTTATCCTCTTTTCACAGAGAAGGTTAGCATTTCATGCTAATAATTTTGGTTTATCCTCTGTTCTTGTAGGCAGGGAAGTTAAGTGTGAAGTGTTGGTAATTTGGAAAGTTAACAATAGTTAAGCTGTGTTAACAAATGTACCCTCTGTTGATCAGAGAAATTTTTAGTGTTTTTGATTGTGTGGTAACAAAGTTAACAATAGTTAAGCTGTGTTAACAAGTGTACCCTCTGTTGATCAGAGAAGTTTTAGTGTTTTTGATTGTGTGGTAACAAAGAAACTCACAAAATGGTTAGAAGGAATGCTAGGCTGATTCAAACAACAGAAAAGGATGGTCTTGCGACTCCATTGTGGCCAGATAGTGAATTCAAAACACTGTTAGGGGAACAAATGAACCTAATAATCACTGAGAAAGTTAGACAAGAACTAACGCAGAAATATGAGATCCATCCAGACAAGACTTGGTCTGTAGATGAGTGTAAAAAGGTGTTAGGAGCATGTATTCGCAAGAACAATGTTAAAGGCATTATCTGCTGCCACAGAGAATTTGGTTTAGCGCTAGCTACACAACAATCTCAGCGTAACTCAGAGCTAGAGAAACAGAACAATGAGCTTCAAGCTAGAGTATCCTCTTTGACTAAGAAATTGAACCGCAACAAAGCTTCAGAAAAAACTGATGTGGAAGAAGTTAGTCAACCGGATAACAATTATCCTGATTTACAAGCTTTCTTTGAAAGAGATGTAGCTCAATCAGTAATTGATGTGCCTGTAGATTCAGTGAAGGTATGTGGCGTTAGATCTCAGGGAATTGAGGGAATTGAAAGTGTTGCTCCCAACTCTTCTGTTGTCCAAATACAAACTGTGGCCAAAGCGCTAGGACCTAAAGATATAGAGAGGCTATCCCAGAGCTTACCCTCAGCACGCACAGATTTTTCTGAATTTAGAAGAGCATTGATCAACAAAATGCGTCTCTCGACATGTCATTAGCAGAAGTCACACAGCTGATGTCACAAATTCTAACTGAATCTGAATTCAACAGTTTTGAGTCTGCTGTTACTTCTGAACTACAACATGCCAGTAAAGGTGATTTGAGAGAAGGTGTTTTGAAAATTCTAAAGAATATCATGGGACCCAAAATAGACTGGTCCAGAATCACTAACTGTGTGCAAAGGAAAGAAGAAACTGTGAGTGAATACACTGAAAGGTTTTGTCAGTCAGCTGTAACTTACAGTGGAATAGTGGATGATTCTGAAAGTGTGCTTGATGACAAAGGACCACTAGTTCGAACATGGTTTGATGGCCTTTTATCAGAATACAGATCAGCTTTGCCGTTCTTAGATCTAACATGGTCCACTGGAAGCTTGCAAAACAGCTTGGACAGGTTAGCTACTTGGGAAAGAGACTATGATGTTAAAGCCAGAGTAAAGATTGCAGCAGCGTCCTTTAAGGTTAACACAGAGAACCGACAGAAACGTAAATGTCCTAAGAAGGAGAGCAGTTGTCATTACTGTGGTAAACCTGGACACTGGATGAAAGAGTGTAGGAAAAGCAAAAAGACATTAGGAGAAATTAACAGCTTTACTCAGCTCCTACTCAGTCTACTTGGTACTCTGAAGCAGCCCCTCCCCGCTTCACCGAACTGTTGGAGCAGTTTGCTCAGGTGTTAACTGTTAGGGCTGTGAGTGCTTAATTCCCCAGTAATGTACAACAAAGCTGAAAGATTCTTTGTAAATAAAACTACAGGAAGGTTACTGTCACTTCCTTCCATTGAGAGAATGCTAGTTAAGTACACTCACAGCCTTCAAAGCTATACTATAGCACACTCCAGTCACTCACCTATCCTCTCTGGGTTATGATGTTTGTTATGACTGATGTTCCATTAGAGGATGGAGATGTCACACACTAAAGTTTGCACACCACCTACAGGGATAGGATAGGACACATGGACCAGTGAGGAGCCCCAGGGAAGAACCGGATGCAACAGGCTTCGGGGGCCAACCCTGTGGTGAACACACCCTCATAGGCCTTCCCCATCCACTAGTCCACCCTCACCTCACTGTTCTTTAGGTGTCACAGGAATTAAGAAATAGGGAAAGAAGGAACAACAATAGCAGACGCAGATTGAACAGAGGATACAACCCTAATGTTTGTAGTCTTTAGAACAAATACTGCTGTCTTTTTGTTTTCTTTCTTCCTCTGTGCAGATACCACTTGATGGCTGTCCTGAGACCCATACGCGCCGAACTCCTCACCTGTGTATGAAGCCACAACCTCTAAAAGACAACGAGACCCACTGCAGAGCCAACTGTCACGGAAGACAGAACAAAGAAAAAATACTCAACGCAGAGAATCACATACGAGAACTTCAGTCATCCAGCAACATGATCAAGACATTCTTGATCTTTCAGCAAAATTACACCTGATGGCTGAAGATAATTCTTCATGGTTCGGAAACCTGTTAGTATCAAGTGTTTCATGCAACAAATGACTCACGCCCATCACGAGAAATGACAGTTCCAACCAGAAAAGACCCGTAAGAACTTCACGGACCATAATTGCATGTTTTGTTTCTGTGTCAGCATGCAATTACATACAAGCAACACAGAACAAGTGCTATGTGCCTGTAACAATCACAAGTTACAAGAATAAACCTTTAAGTGTCTAAATTTGTATTTTGTGAGAGTTATTAGAACTCTCAAAGGGGGAATTGTGGGATTACAAATTTATTTAAATGTTTAATTTAGATTCCAATGTAATAGTGTATAAACTGAAGAAGTTATATACCTTGTATTTAGCATTTAAGGTGAAAAATGGTGACATGAGTCAGATCACTACATCAGATGCAAGAGGTCCCTGCCAGTTCCTGTTCTCCTATTGTAAGTGAAATGAGCCAAATGAGCCAGACTCGAATCTTTTGTTCTGCAAATGGCTTTCGGAGCCCCCTGGCCCAGACATGAATCGTTAGACTGATTGGATTATCAATGCAATCGAGTGTTGTTGATTGGGTCTGTCTTTCTCATTTGCATGCTTTGTTTAAGATCATCACCCAGGTGCTTGGTCTCCATTCCTAAGCACTGCCCCCTAAATGTATATAAACTACAATGTATCACTGCTTTAGTTAGACTTGGATGACTACAGCGACGCGCAGCGAGTTCTCAATAAAGAGTAACTTCTGGATGAAAGATATCCCAACGTCTCCTGGTCTCCTGCTTCGTAGAAGATAAAAGTTCACAACAGTAGGATTTTGTGATTTGCCCCATACCCTTTCTGCAGCCCCGAGTTTAGAACAATGTTCGCGGAGAACATCAGATAGCCAAGAGGCAGAAGGGGTGGTACGGGCTGGCCTGGAAGATAAGGGGAAGAAAGTATCTAAACAAGACGTCAGAGTGGAACAGAAAGTATCAGTAGCACTGTTAGCATCAAGAGATGATAACTGTTTAGGGGGAGGAAGCAAAGATGAAACCAAAGCAGATAGCCGGGAGGGTGTGAGTGAGCGCAAGTTACGTCGAAAAGTGACATGTGGAGGGGTATGTGATGTGTCAGGAATTATGTTGAGGTTAAGAGTGAGGAGGAAGTGATCCGAGGTGTGCAGTGGAGTAACCAGTACAGATCAGTGGAGCAGTGTCTTGTGTAAATAAGGTCCAGTTGGTTGCCTGATTTGTGAGTAGCCGTAGTTAACACTCTTTTGAGATCAAAAGAGGCAAGTAGAATGTGGAAGTCTGCAGCCTGAGGTTTATCTAGGTGGATGTTGAAGTCTCCAAGTATAACTAAGGGAGTACCATCCTCAGGAAAAGTTGAGAGCAATAAATCTAATTCTTCCACAAAGTTACCTAGTGGTCCTGGAGGACGATAAACAACTACAAAATGGATTTTTAGAGGGTAGGTAATAGTAATCGAATGTGATTCAAAGGAGCTGTTGATAATCAGAGATGGTAAAGAAGTAAATTTCCAGTTATTAGAGATGAGCAGACCAGTACCTCCACCTCTTCCAGTCAAATGGGGGGTGTGGGAAAAGGAGAAATTGTTGGAGAGTGCTGCAGGTGTAGCATTGTCCTATGGTTTGATCCAGGTCTCAGGGCCATGAGGTTTAGCCTTGAATGACTAGTAATGGAAGTAATGAAATCAGCTTTGTTGACAGCAGACTGACAATTCCAGAGACCAATAGAAAAAGAAAGTAATGTATTAGCAGACATAGGCAAAGTGCGCAGGTGTTAGGATTGCGCTGTCTACAGTGTGTGATGCGTGGTTTGCGACTGGTAGTGACAGTATTGATCTGAAAACACATAGTAAGATATGGTTATAAAAACTGAAACGGAAGTGAAACAAGTAGTAGGAAAGAGGAGAAATAAAAAGCGATACTTTTATCTCTTGCCGGTGTCCCTGTCCGGTCGAGTCGCATAGTAGAGTCGATGGTCTTTACACTCTTCGGTCTTCACACGAGGAGGGCTTCACAGGACGGCTGCCGCAGTATAATAACCTTTTTTATACCCGTCTAACAAATCACTATTTGAAATCAGCTGAACACACTTTCCTGTTTATCACAACATTTCATTATCATTTAAATGCTGTTTTTCCTAAATGCATTTAGACTTAGGGGTAGGACACTTGGGATTGCATTTTCATCGTGATACAGCGATAATTGTAGCAAAATGCAATGAGAGATGAGAACTCTCTGCACGTCCCAGGTGCCACGGAACACGCGCTATTTTACAGATTAAAAATAAAAGAGTAATAAAATATAAGGTAAGGTCGTAAATAAGTGTAGAATAGCACTGTCTGTTTGCTTATGTGCATCAATCCAAGTGTAAACGGTGAGAGATGTTCAGGTAGGTGAAAAGTGTTTGGTTAACGGTGAATATTGACCTATCGTGCGTCCTGTTGCCGAGCCCCGCCTTGATGTAATGATTGACAGGTAGGGGGCGTGCTCGGCTCGGAATGCATTTTCAAATCCACAATGACTTAAACTATATTCATCGCGGGGTATTTAATGAAAATGCATTTGAAAAGTCATATGTGTAAGTGTCAATGCATTTAAGAAAAATAAAAGACATTTAAATCACCATTTTGCTACTCTTTTGCTGCACCTTTGGCTCAGAATGCATTCTGAAACTCTCATTGCATTTTGCTACAGTTATCATGCGGTATCACGATGAAAATGCAAGTGTCCTACCCCTAAGTCTAAATGCATTTAGGAAAAACAGCATTTAAATGATAATTTTGCTGCAGTTTTTGCTTGGACATGTTAAACATATCTAATCAATTTGGGTAATACATTTTCATTTTGCAACTTATAAAGGTTTAAAATATGTTTTTAATTTACATATTAAAACTAGTGTGGAAAATGGCCAATTTAAATGATATAATTGAATTTTCATTTTCATTTTGCACTAAATGTTGCACATATGAATGGGAAAATGTAAATTTAAATACAGAAATACATTGCCATTTTACAGACTGCATTGCCATTTTGCATATTACATTTCAAATTGAATTTAGCTACACATATGCTTCCATAGTGTAGAAGCATCTGTTGTTTTGGTTTCTTCTTCACTTGTGTTTTTTTGGGGGGAAATTCTGTACAGAAGAAGTGTACTAGCGCCCCCTACCATATAACAATGAAAACACAGATTCTTGGAGCACAAGTAAAGCTCAAATATATTTAGACTTTTTTTAAGTATAAGTCAAGTATACTTAAATGTCATTTTAAGAATATTTATGAGAAGTACATAAAAAGTAGACAAAGTATACTTTCCTATTTTTAGTTTAAAAGAAGTATACTAATAGCACACACACACACATATATATATATTTATATATATATATATATTATTTATTTATTTTTGTTTGTTTGTTTGTTTTTAGTTTTTTTTATTAAGAGTGCAAAACATACAACATACGGTGAACACAAAACACAAAAACAGCAATAGAACAGCAATGATAATAACAGCAATGAAAATACACAGCAATGACAATCTGAATAATAGTAGTAGTATTTAAGTACTAATGGTACTAACGATGACGGTATATATATACTGTATATTTATATAAATATATATGTATATACGTGTGTGTGTGTGTGTGTGTGTGTGTGTATATATATATATATGATCAAAATACTTATTTACTGATAAAATAAGACAAAATATTGACATTTTGTAAGCTAATAAATGAATAAATAAATGCATGTAAGAATACAGCAAACTCTTGTATGGGCTTAAGTATAAATGTCTTTCTTGCCTTCAATGCACTGAGAAATTTAGGCCAGTATTTCTGGTGAAGACACTATATATGAATTATTTTTATGATGTCATCCAGTGCTGATGAAATGCCCTGTTGTTCTGGTGTAAAAGTAATTGTAAATCATGCATGCACATCTGTCTCTGTCTCGTTCACACACACACACACACATACACTCAACTTCATCTCGCAGACATTCACATTCCCGCACACCCACACACACAACCGTCCAAATCAGCTCTCAAAGTTTGGAGAGGTTGAGCCACACGAAACTGTTCCCATAGCAACAGTCTCTCCATGCAACTGTCTTTGCAGTAGTTTTAGATTTGCAAATGTACCCTAATGATACAAATTACTGGCACAGCCATCCTTCTTTACTGTCTGAGAAAAGATAAGAGGAAGAGAGAGGGGGAAAGAGTGCACTACTCAGAATATTCAAGATTCATTCTTTAAAGCTTGATATCTCACTGTCTCTGAGGTACTTTATACTAGACACACAGATAGATAGAGGCTGAGATGGGACTGTGGGTGAAACTGGGCTTGGACGGTGTTGCAGAGAGCAGCCTAACTGTCACCAATTACACTCTCCCCGAGGGGCTCGACTAATTAGTGATGATGAGGCCTCCAAATTGATCTGTCACAAGCAAATGCATCCATTATTTATGCATGGCAGCATTCACTTAACACACATGGGCAAACTTTAATTGTGTGAGTGTGTTTAGGAGCATGTAAGGGCTGGTGTATATGTGTGTGTGTTTAGGTTGTTTAGACTGCATGTATGTGAGTGTGTGTTATATCCAGTCTTACTCCTTTAATTCCATTACGGATATTGAGCACTTCTTCCTTAAAAAGAGAGAAAGAAAAAGATTAGTTCACTTCGGTCTCTCTGCTTTATCACATCCCTTTGATTTTAAAGGAACCAACATCTGCAAAATATCATGCAAGAGAGATATTCAATGTTTACATCATTGTTCAATGTTTACATCATCGTTTGTTTAGTTCAAGCCACATTATCAGGTTCTGCATACATTATATAATCTACATTAATACACAGACAGAAACAGACAAAGATTGTGTAAGTTTCTAAAGCATATTCTTTCAAATATGCACAAAAAGATGCACTTATTTTTTTAGTGTTTTTTATCTCTGTTTCCAGTATAAAAATAAATAAAAATACCAGAGAAATAAAATTGTGGATAAAATTAAGATATCATATATATATATATATATATATATATTTTTTTTTTTTTTTTTTTTTTTTCACAGAATTTATTTTTATTTTTATTATCCCATAGCATTTTTTTGTCTTCTTTTAAATATAAACCACACTGTATTTTGTTGCTCTTACATTGCTAATAAATGCATGTTCAAAATTAAAATAAATAAAACAAAGATTATTGAAATGCATTTTAATACATTTAAAATGAAATTAAATTTTTTCTCTAATTTCACATTAATTCAGTGTTACTTGCTGATTCTTTGTGAAATTTACTAACAATTTCTGAATGAAAATTATTTCTGCACCATTTTTTTCATATGTTCCTAAATAAAAAAATAGTTTCAGATTTAATGATTTGCACATATGCATTTTTTTTCATACAAACGTACTGCATTTGTGTGTGTTTTAGTATGTCCATTCATTGAGAATTCAGTAGGAAGAAAATGAGATTAAAGGGTTTACTGAGAACAGTCTGTCTCTTCCTGACCCATCATTTCCATAGAGGGAGAATCTCGGGGCCCATATACTGACACACAAACAAAATCACTGTACTGAGTACTGATGCACACATAGTTCCTCGTCTAGTGCTCTCACTAGTGTATTTAACCCCTGTAACAGCATTTACCACCATTATATTGGATTTTATATCTCAGAGGCAAAAGTACAGCCAAACGTACAAGCAGAACTCCTAGTTCTAGCCTGCATTGATGCCAGCAGAACAACTCTGTCCCTCATATAGCTGATCCCCTCTGTTCGGCCGATCCAGAAAGACAGCATTACAGGGCAGATTAAGACCTTCAATTTTCGGAGGAATGCTCTTGGGAAAAGCGGCCAGAGGTCTATTACAGTAAGAGGGGAAAAGAGTCCAGCCTGTGGTGTTACATCACCGATCCTGGGGGATATTTTAATCAGCGCGGACACGAGGCGGACCGGGCACTGGTTTTAGACCTACCGCCTGTCAATCAGGGTCTGTCGACCCACAGTCCCGGGTAAGCGTGGCAGATTATAGTCAAGGTTGGGACAAACCAAACATATGTCCAGAGTAAGGAATGACAAGAAAGGAGGTCAGAGAATTGATTGCAAACTGGGATTTTGACTTTCAGAATGTATTGTGTCCATGTGCGAGCACCTTTGATTGCTCAGATTTCTCTCTCGTTCAGGTGTAGCCTACACTTAGGTCAAACATAGACCTGTCAGAAACGCTTAAGTACCCCTTCATCAGCACCAAATCTGTAGCATTATAATTAACATTAATAATTAAAGTACGGTAATTTAGTTATTTTGTGATTCTTTTTCCCCGCTGTGTTGTGCTAATTTCATTGTGTTGTGGCTTGTTTCCGATGTGTTGCAGCTTGTTTCCATTGTGTTGTGCTAATTTTGTTGTGTTGTGGCTTGTTTCCATTGTGCTGTGCTAATTTTGTTGTGTTGTGGCTTGTTTCCATTGTGTTGTGCTAATTTCGTTGTGTTGTGGCTTGTTTCCATTGTGCTGTGCTAATTTTGTTGTGTTGCAGCTTGTTTCCATTGTGTTGTGGCTTGTTTCCATTGTGCTGTGCTAATTTCGTTGTGTTGTGACTTGTTTCCATTGTGTTTGTGCTAATTTTATAGTGTTGCGGCTTGTTTCCATTGTGTTGTGGCTTGTTTCCATTGTGCTGTGCTAATTTCGTTGTGTTGTGACTTGTTTCCATTGTGTTGTGCTAATTTTATAGTGTTGCGGCTGGTTTCCATTGTGTTTTACTAATTTCATTGTGTTGTGGCTTGTTTCCGCTGTGTTGTGCTAATTTCATTGTTTTGTGGCTTGTTTCCGTTGTGTTGCAGCTTGTTTCCATTGTGTTGTGCTAATTTTGTTGTGTTGCGGCTTGTTTCCATTGTGCTGTGCTAATTTCGTTGTGTTGTGGATTGTTTCCATTGTGTTGTGCTAATTTCGTTGTGTTGTGGCTTGTTTCCATTATGTTGTGCTAATTTTGTTGTGTTGTGGCTTGTTTCCATTGTGCTGTGCTAATTTCATTGTGTTTTGGCTTGTTTCTGTCATGGTTTCTGTTGTGTTGTGCTAATTTTATAGTGTTGTGGCTTGTTTCCGTTGTGGTTTCTGTTGCGTTGTGCTAATTTCATTGTGTTTTGGCTTGTTTCTGTCATGGTTTCTGTTGTGTTGTGCTAATTTCATTGTGTTGTGGCTTGTTTCCGCTGTGTTGTGCTAATTTCATTGTTTTGTGGCATGTTTCCGTTGTGTTGTGGCTTGTTTCCATTGTGTTGTGCTAATTTTATAGTGTTGCGGCTGGTTTCCATTGTGTTTTGCTAATTTCATTGTGTTGTGGCTTGTTTCCGCTGTGTTGTGCTAATTTCATTGTTTTGTGGCTTGTTTCCGTTGTGTTGCAGCTTGTTTCCATTGTGTTGTGCTAATTTTGTTGTGTTGGCTTGTTTCCATTGTGCTGTGCTAATTTCGTTGTGTTGTGGCTTGTTTCCATTGTGTTGTGCTAATTTTGTTGTGTTGCGGCTTGTTTCCATTGTGCTGTGCTAATTTCGTTGTGTTGCGGCTTGTTTCCATTGTGTTGTGCTAATTTTGTTGTGTTGCGGCTTGTTTCCATTGTGTTGTGCTAATTTCGTTGTGTTGTGGCTTGTTTCCATTGTGTTGTGCTAATTTTGTTGTGTTGCGGCTTGTTTCCATTGTGTTGTGCTAATTTTGTTGTGTTGCGGCTTGTTTCCATTGTGCTATGCTAATTTCGTTGTGTTGTGGCTTGTTTCCATTGTGCTGTGCTAATTTCATTGTGTTTTGGCTTGTTTCTGTCATGGTTTCTGTTGTGTTGTGCTAATTTTATAGTGTTGTGGCTTGCTTCCGTTGTGGTTTCTGTTGCGTTGTGCTAATTTCATTGTGTTTTGGCTTGTTTCTGTCATGGTTTCTGTTGTGTTGTGCTAATTTCATTGTGTTGTGGCTTGTTTCCGCTGTGTTGTGCTAATTTCATTGTGTTTTGGCTTGTTTCTGTCATGGTTTCTGTTGTGTTGTGCTAATTTCATTGTGTTGTGGCTTGTTTCCGCTGTGTTGTGCTAATTTCATTGTTTTGTGGCATGTTTCCGTTGTGTTGTGGCTTGTTTCCATTGTGTTGTGCTAATTTTATAGTGTTGCGGCTGGTTTCCATTGTGTTTTGCTAATTTCATTGTGTTGTGGCTTGTTTCCGCTGTGTTGTGCTAATTTCATTGTTTTGTGGCTTGTTTCCGTTGTGTTGCAGCTTGTTTCCATTGTGTTGTGCTAATTTTGTTGTGTTGCGCTTGTTTCCATTGTGCTGTGCTAATTTCGCTGTGTTGTGGCTTGTTTCCATTGTGTTGTGCTAATTTCGCTGTGTTGTGGCTTGTTTCGCTGTGTTGTGCTAATTTTGTTGTGTTGTGCTAATTTTGTTGTGTTGCGCTTGTTTCCATTGTGCTGTGCTAATTTCGTTGTGTTGTGGCTTGTTTCCATTGTGTTGTGCTAATTTCATTGTGTTGTGGCTTGTTTCCATTATGTTGTGCTAATTTTGTTGTGTTGTGGCTTGTTTCCATTGTGGTTTCTGTTGCGTTGTGCTAATTTCATTGTGTTTTGGCTTGTTTCTGTCATGGTTTCTGTTGTGTTGTGCTAATTTCATTGTGTTGTGGCTTGTTTCCGCTGTGTTGTGCTAATTTCATTGTTTTGTGGCATGTTTCCGTTGTGTTGTGGCTTGTTTCCATTGTGTTGTGCTAATTTTATAGTGTTGCGGCTGGTTTCCATTGTGTTTTGCTAATTTCATTGTGTTGTGGCTTGTTTCCGCTGTGTTGTGCTAATTTCATTGTTTTGTGGCATGTTTCCGTTGTGTTGTGGCTTGTTTCCATTGTGTTGTGCTAATTTTATAGTGTTGCGGCTGGTTTCCATTGTGTTTTGCTAATTTCATTGTGTTGTGGCTTGTTTCCGCTGTGTTGTGCTAATTTCATTGTTTTGTGGCTTGTTTCCGTTGTGTTGCAGCTTGTTTCCATTGTGTTGTACTAATTTTGTTGTGTTGTGGCTTGTTTCCATTGTGCTGTGCTAATTTCGTTGTGTTGTGGCTTGTTTCCATTGTGTTGTGCTAATTTCGTTGTGTTGTGGCTTGTTTCCATTGTGTTGTGCTAATTTTGTTGTGTTGTGGCTTGTTTCCATTGTGCTGTGCTAATTTCATTGTGTTTTGGCTTGTTTCTGTCATGGTTTCTGTTGTGTTGTGCTAATTTTATAGTGTTGTGGCTTGTTTCCGTCGTGGTTTCTGTTGCGTTGTGCTAATTTCATTGTGTTTTGGCTTGTTTCTGTCATGGTTTCTGTTGTGTTGTGCTAATTTCATTGTGTTACGGCTTGTTTCCGCTGTGTTGTGCTAATTTCATTGTGTTTTGGCTTGTTTCTGTCATGGTTTCTGTTGTGTTGTGCTAATTTCATTGTGTTGTGGCTTGTTTCCGCTGTGTTGTGCTAATTTCATTGTTTTGTGGCATGTTTCCGTTGTGTTGTGGCTTGTTTCCATTGTGTTGTGCTAATTTTATAGTGTTGCGGCTGGTTTCCATTGTGTTTTGCTAATTTCATTGTGTTGTGGCTTGTTTCGCTGTGTTGTGCTAATTTCATTGTTTTGTGGCTTGTTTCCGTTGTGTTGCAGCTTGTTTCCATTGTGTTGTGCTAATTTTGTTGTGTTGCGGCTTGTTTCCATTGTGCTGTGCTAATTTCGTTGTGTTGTGGCTTGTTTCCATTGTGTTGTGCTAATTTCGTTGTGTTGTGGCTTGTTTCCATTGTGTTGTGCTAATTTTGTTGTGTTGCGGCTTGTTTCCATTGTGCTGTGCTAATTTCGTTGTGTTGTGGCTTGTTTCCATTGTGTTGTGCTAATTTCATTGTGTTGTGGCTTGTTTCCATTATGTTGTGCTAATTTTGTTGTGTTGTGGCTTGTTTCCATTGTGGTTTCTGTTGCGTTGTGCTAATTTCATTGTGTTTTGGCTTGTTTCTGTCATGGTTTCTGTTGTGTTGTGCTAATTTCATTGTGTTGTGGCTTGTTTCCGCTGTGTTGTGCTAATTTCATTGTTTTGTGGCATGTTTCCGTTGTGTTGTGGCTTGTTTCCATTGTGTTGTGCTAATTTTATAGTGTTGCGGCTGGTTTCCATTGTGTTTTGCTAATTTCATTGTGTTGTGGCTTGTTTCCGCTGTGTTGTGCTAATTTCATTGTTTTGTGGCATGTTTCCGTTGTGTTGTGGCTTGTTTCCATTGTGTTGTGCTAATTTTATAGTGTTGCGGCTGGTTTCCATTGTGTTTTGCTAATTTCATTGTGTTGTGGCTTGTTTCCGCTGTGTTGTGCTAATTTCATTGTTTTGTGGCTTGTTTCCGTTGTGTTGCAGCTTGTTTCCATTGTGTTGTGCTAATTTTGTTGTGTTGCGGCTTGTTTCCATTGTGCTGTGCTAATTTCGTTGTGTTGTGGCTTGTTTCCATTGTGTTGTGCTAATTTCGTTGTGTTGTGGCTTGTTTCCATTGTGTTGTGCTAATTTTGTTGTGTTGTGGCTTGTTTCCATTGTGCTGTGCTAATTTCATTGTGTTTTGGCTTGTTTCTGTCATGGTTTCTGTTGTGTTGTGCTAATTTTATAGTGTTGTGGCTTGTTTCCGTCGTGGTTTCTGTTGCGTTGTGCTAATTTCATTGTGTTTTGGCTTGTTTCTGTCATGGTTTCTGTTGTGTTGTGCTAATTTCATTGTGTTACGGCTTGTTTCCGTCGTGTTGTGCTAATTTCATTGTGATGCAGCTTGTTTCCGTTGTGTTGTACTATGCAGGGTCAGAAAGCTCTTGGATTTCAGCAAAAATATCTTAATTTTTGTACTGAAAATGAACGAAATGAATGAAGGTGTCTTACAGGGTTAGGGTGAGTAACTAACCCTTTAATGCTGTGGTTGAAAAACAGACATACCAATCAGCAAGAAATATTGTCTGATCTTTTCTCAAAAGCACATGGTAATGGAATGCATCATATACAGTTCACTTTATTCTGCATCCTTTAGCTCATACTACAGTATCTGCAAGAAAACAGGTCAGTGTTTAATAAAAACTATTATTGTTTTATGTGCATATGGCCATACAGCAGAGCACTTTTACAAGGTGCAGTCCAGGATAAAAACGCTGTAGTCATAAAACCTTTTGCTAAACCCAAGGTCTCCTGTTTGCGTGTTTATATGTGTGTGTGTGTATGAACAGTGATTGGGTTTTAAAGGCTTTTATACTCTTGATGGCTGCTAGCAGATTTAATCACACACTGAAGAGGAGAGAGAACGAGAGAAACGGCGAGGGAGGCAAGAATCAGGAGTGCGGAAACATCAGATAATCTCCTGTGCATCTCTCTCTCTCTCTCTCTCTCTCTCTCACACTCACACACACACACACACACACACACACACACACACATACAACCTCACTGACCATAACCTCTTCCTAACTAAGATCATACAGTGCGGTCTCATCAGCACACAGTGTTCGTGATGACCTGATCTTAACCTGGCGCAGTATTATAGAGGCAGTTACTTTTAACCTTTTTTATAATCCTAAAACAGCCAATACTGCAGCTACACACTGCACACAGCACATACAATCAATATTATAATAACATGATTTTTGGGATATATCTTATGATGAATTCAGTGCTGCATTTTCTAGAATGAATGCATTTTCTAGCATTAATTCAACTGTATTTGTGATTTGGTGAACTTGGTGAACTGGTAAGTTGGCAAGTTAAATACAAATACAGGTAACATCAGGTGATTTAATCAATCTGCATTCATTATAAGTGCTAAATAATGATTGACTGTTAGTCTATGTCATCTGAGTTTCTTCTGGTAAGGTCCACAAGCATTCTAGTAAATTCTGTGATGTGTCTGGGAGGGGGAGCTGGTCTGTGAGCTGGGCTTTCATTAGTGAAACTCTGCATAGATGTTTGCCATTCTGCTTTGAAAGCTTATTAGGGGGTTTAGCTCCTGAACAGATTAGATTTCCTACGCTGTAAGAGAGTGGAAACGTACAGACTGTACAAACAAGATGCAAAAACCACAGGCAGATGTGTTCTCTGCTGCAATCCAGCAGATGCAAATCCATCGTATTACTTGTGCATGTATGCATGTGTGTGTGTTTGTGAGATTTTGAAGGTGTGTGCATATTTCTGGGTTGGCTTTACTATGCTTTTTTAATTTTGTGGTTCTAGATTTTGATGTACAGAAGTAACACACAGTGATTGCAGATTAACAGATAAATACATTAGAGAATGCAACATAAAATGATATTAATCTTCTAATCCAATCTATACTATATTAACTTGCATCTATCTATCTGTCTATCTATCCATCCATCCATCCATCCATCATATGAATGTTCAGAACAGACAGACCATGGTCATTTATTTTGTATCTAAGGATGAGCTCATGCCTCGATTACATCATCATGTCTTCTCAATTCCACAGACCTCTGTCCCACTAACCTGTGCTTCCCTGTGCTTCTCGGTTAACAGGGTGACACCATAATGGTCTTGAGGGGCATCCTTTCACTTCTATGGCCCTTAAAGAGTATATACAGAAATATCCCATTATATACACTCTGTAATATATATATATATATATATATATATATATATATATATATATATATATATATATTGGATGCTAGAAATTGACAGCAAAAATTGACAGCACTGGCAGCATTATGGATGGCTTGAAAAACAATTATACTTTTATATTTTCTATTTATTATTTCACTTTCTATTTTAATTGTTCAAGATTAAGAAAAAAACGGGAAAAAAACTAGCAGCTCTGGATGCATTATTGGTTTATACATTTTGCATTAATGATTATATTTTAAAGTTATTAAATATTAATGAATTTTTTTAAAAAGTAATATTTTTTTGCATTTTGTATTTATTATATTTGAATTGTTTATATGTAATATTTTAATATTTCAATTATTTAACCCACAATATTTGACATTTTTATTATATTTTAATTGTTTATATATTTTAATATAAAGAAAATTGTTAAAATATATACAGTAGTAAATACAAAAAGTAGTAAATACTAAAATATAAACAGTTGTGATGCAACATGTGTGTCTTTAACAGTACATTGTAAGGAAACCCATCTTTTACTTTTAAAAAATCTTAAAATTACAGTACTTCAAGTTAATTGCCATATTAAACCTAGTAAGGTAACATACCATTGATAAGTTTAATATTGCAACACTGTTTTTTTTTTTTGTTTGTTTTTTTCATTTTGTAGTTAGATTTTAGTATTGACACTAAAGCTTTCTCCTGTTGCAAATGATTAAATGAATAGGTGAGAACAGCAATTTAAGAGATAAATGTTAACATTCTATTGACACAGCTCGCTTCCTCTTTCAGCACAACCCTGTCTCTCACCTGGGCTCTATTGCCCAGAAATAAGGGATTTTGGATGCATCTCACGAACTCACTGCATCCTCCCTGCAGATGGAAGCCTCCCACTGGCTGTGCTGTCCGTGCACATGCAAGCCCAGGCTTCCTTCTCCTTCTCGAGTCGTCTGTGACCTGAATGCAATTGGATTCTTTAGGGGGAGACTGTGGAGCCCCTTTGCCTTCCATTCAACTCTAAATCTCATTCATAAGAAGCAGCAGAACTACACAGGGGAGGGGGAATCGCCCCGGCTCTCTCTCTCTGCTGCAAAACACCAGCAAAACATCAATGAGAGCGCAGAGGGCATACCGAACCCAAGCGTGCACCTGCATACTAAGTAGGGGATGAAAGAGAAAGCACAGATAATGTAGTCTCTCTCATCATACAGATAAGTGAGGAAGCATTTGGATGATATTTTAGAACATATCGAGGGTGCTCAGACACACTGACACACACAGAGAGTGCAGTGGATAACAGCTCTTGAGTGTAATTCATGCTTTGGCATGCTCATGGATATTTCAGCAGGGTGAAGCTTCTTTGGTTTCTCTCTTTCTCGCTCCCAGCCGCAAGGTGTATATGAATGTGGGAAGCATTGCTGGACACAAGCTAAAGCGGTCTGGCTTGTTGTGATGTATATCATGTGTCCACAGGGCATGATTGAAAACACTTTTCCTGTCAGGTACAATCAAATGATCACCCAAAACATACTTGGAAATATCAGCATTGTCATACTTTACCCGAAATGTGAAGAAATTGAATAGGAATATGTATGTACTCTATACTGTAAAATATAATAATATATACAAATGGATAGAAATTTTATATGCAATTTTAATACTAAATCTTAAATCTAAGCCTGTAATGTTTTAGATTATTAGAGTAAATAGATTTTTTAGAGAATAATTAGTATTTTTTTATAAAGTAACATTATATAAAATAAAATTATATATATAGAGAGAGAGAAAGAGAAAGAGAGACACATATATATATATATATACAGTGCCGTGAAATGGTTTTTACCCCCTTCCTTTTTTTTTTTTTTTTGCATATTTGTCACACTTAAAAGATTCAGATCATCAAACAAATTTTAATATTACACAAAGATAACCCAAGTAAATACAAAATGCAGTTTTGAAATAATGATTTCATTTATTAAGGGAAAAAAGCTGTCCAAACCTGCCTGGCCCTACGTGAAAAAGTAATTGCCCCCTAAATCTAATAACTGGTCGTGCCACCCTTGGCAGCAATCAAGCATTTGCGATAACTGGCAATGAGTCTTTCACATCGCTGTGGAGGAATTTTGGCCCATTCTTCTTTGCAGAATTGTTTTAATTCAGCCACATTGGAGGGTTTTGCGAGCATGAATGGACTGTTTAAGGTAGGGGTGACCCCGATTAGTCGACAATTTGATGCTTCGATTCGAGGAGCCCGATTCGACTACCAATCTCACAGTCGAATATTCGCGGGGTGTTATGATCATGCCATTTTGGCTATATGGGGGTGCTCAAATGTCTGATTTCACATAGAACTACCGGTTTTCTCCCAATAAGTTAATATACAGCTTATTATGATAATGCTGTAAATAAGAATCTGAAAAGAAAAAAAAGCTTTAAATAAATATTTTAACGTGCGTGAATAAATCCAACCACCATAAGTTTCACTTTCCGTAATCCGTGACCGACAGAGGAGCATCTTGGCGGTAAGGATTTAAAACTTTAACAAGACTCAAACTGATGCAGAGTGAAAGACTGGATATTTTTTGATCAGGTAGGACACAAGTGTGTGGCGAGGGGGGCGTGGTTCAGCGAGGTCTGCAGCGGGAGAGAGAGCTGGGAGAAGAGCGGTGAGTAAGTGGGTCAAGTGCAAATGACAAACACCTGTGTCTCGTTCCAGTAAGTGGCGTGGGGAGACCGCATAAAAGACACCTGGGAACGTCAGAGAGGGAGAGAGAGAGACCTACTGCTGACTGCGGGCTGCTGGCTGGGGATTGTGCGGGTGTGGAACCCACTATTGCTCAGGAGAGCAGGACTTTATACTGCGTATGCATTGTGTTATATTGAGTGCAGATAGCACGACTTTATTGTTGAGAAGAAAAGCTAAATAAACCCCAGTGACAGCCCAGTCGACCTCGTCCTCTTCCTTCCTGCACATTGACTTTGACTTTGTTACACTGGTGCCGAAACCCGGGAAGGAAGCAGGAGGGACGCTGCCATCATGCAGACTCCAACAAGCACGCCGTTTGCGGACGTCATCTCATCTCTTGCGGTCCTCCACCAAGAACAACACCAGGTGCTGCTGGACATGCGGACGGACCAGGAGCACCGCTTCCAGGCCGTTTTCCGGGTGCAGCAGGAGGACCGCGAGACGTTCCGGAGCTGGATGAACCGGGAGGTTCGGGCAGAAACAACCGCACGGGCAACCCCACCCCCCCCACCTGCCACTGAACAAGATGGGGGCTCAGGATGACCCCAAAGCTTTCTTCGATCTCTTTGAGAAAACCGCAGAAGCTGGGGAGTGGCCTCATGAGCAGTGGCCGGTGCGTCTGATACCACTGTTATCTGGGGAAGCGCAGGTGGCTGCACAGCAACTGCCCGTGCCGAACCTCCTGGTCTTCGATGATCTGAAAAGAGCCATCCTCCAGCGGGTCGGCCGAAGCCCAGAGTAACATCGCCAGCGGTTCCGTTCGCTGGTCCTGGGCGAGAGCGGCCCGGATGCACCGGGTCCCAGATGCACCGCAGGCTGCCCCCGGTCAGGCTGGCGGGTACCAAATACCTGTGAGTATTAAGGGGGGTACCTATCAGGCTCTGGTGGATTCAGGATGTAACCAAACCTCTATCCATCAAAGCCTGATTCGGCCCGAGGCATTGGATACAAGCCGCATGGTTCAGGTACGGTGTGTGCACGGGGATGTGGTGAAATATCCTTTAATGTCCGCGGTGATCCAATTTAGGGGACAAAATCATAGTGTGGAGGTCGCAGTTAACCCGCACCTCTGACATCCGCTGATTCTGGGAACTAATTGGCCTGCTTTTAGTGAATTATTGGGATGTTTTTGTGCGGATGTCTCTTGGGGAAAAGGAAAGCAGGGAAGGGGCGCGATTGTACAGGTGGGAGAGGTTGAACCGGGACCACTGAGTACTGAACCAGAGGAACAGAGTGGGATCGAGAGGCTGATCCTCTCGGAGCGCGATGACTTTCCTCTGGAACAGACTCGGGATGAGTCATTAAAACATGCTTTTGAACAGGTCCGTTACATCGACGGTCAACCTCTCCAGCCTGCTCGGCCGCTCTCCTATCCCTATTTTGCAATTGTAAAAGATCGGTTGTATCGAGTGACCCAAGACGCTCAGACAAAGGAAGATACAACACAGTTGTTAGTGCCAAAAAGCCGTCGGGAAATGCTTTTCCAGGCGGCTCATTGTAATCCCATGGCTGGACATTTAGGCCAAACGACAACACTAAATCGTCTCATGGCCCGTTTTTTTTGGCCGGGCATTCACGAGAACGTACGCAGGTGGTGCGCGTCTTGTCGCGAATGTCAGCTGGTAAACCCACCGGCCTCCCCAAAAGCGCCTTTGCGCCCTCTACCGTTAATGCAGGTCCCCTTCGAAAGAATTGGGATGGACCTCATCGGGCCATTAGAGCGGTCAGCGAGAGGACATCGTTTTGCATTAGTCCTGGTGGACTATTCAACCCGATATCCCGAGGCAGTGCCGCTCCGCAACACTTCAGCCAAGAGTGTTGCGGACGCGCTGTTTCGCTTAATCTCCCGAGTGGGGATCCCGAAAGAGATCCTCACTGATCAAGGCACGGCGTTTATGTCACGTACGTTACGCGAACTATACGAATTATTGGGCATTAAATCGGTTCGCACCAGGTTCGCACCAGCGTTTATCACCCACAAACGGACGGACTGGTGGAACGATTTAACCGCACATTAAAAACCATGATTCGTAAGTTCGTTCACGAAGACGCCAGAAATTGGGATAAGTGGTTGGAACCCCTCTTGTTCGCTGTGCGGGAGGTCCCGCAAGCCTCCACAGGGTTTTCCCCCTTCGAGCTTCTTTATGGTCGTCAGCCCCGAGGGGTTCTTGATGTCCTAAGGGAAACTTGGGAGGACGGACCTTCTCAAAGTAAAAATGAAATTCAATATGTACTGGACCTGAGAACAAAATTCCACACTCTGGGGCGGCTATCTAGGGAGAATTTGTTACAGGCCCAGGACAGACAAAGCCGGCTATATAACAGGGGAACCAATTTGCGGAAATTTTCATAGGGAGATAAAGTGCTTGTATTGCTCCCAACTTCGAGTTCCAAATTACTTGCGAAGTGGCAAGGACTGTTTGAGGTCACACGGCAAGTTGGAGATCTCGATTATGAGGTGGTACGAACAGATAGGGGTGGGGCACATCAAATCTATCACCTCAACCTCCTAAAAAAATGGAGCGAGGCGGAGTCAGTGATGCTGGTGACGGTGGTGAGTGGGGAAGATGATCTCGGGCCAGAAGTGAGCATCAAACCGCAATCTCGCTCTGGCCCCGGAGGAGATCATCTCGCCTCCCAGCTCACTGACGTGGCCAGGTTGCAAGCAGAATTTGCTGATGTGTTCTCGCCCCTACCTGGTCGAACGAATCTCATTCAGCATCATATCGAGACTGAGCCAGGCGTAGTAGTACGCAGTCGGCCGTATCGCTTACCTGAACACAAGAAAAAGGTGGTTCAGACGGAATTCGAGGCAATGCTCGAAATGGGAGTAATAGAAGAATCTAATAGTGATTGGGCGAGCCCGATAGTCTTAGTTCCTAAGACGGACGGCTCAGTCCGATTCTGTGTGGATTACCGCAAAGTGAATGCTGTGTCGAAATTCTACGCGTATCCAATGCCGCGAGTCGACGAATCGCTTGATCGGCTGGGCACAGCTCGTTTTTATTCGACACTGGATTTAACGAAAGGATATTGGCAGATCCTCTTATCGCCGGTATCTAAAGAAAAGACAGCCTTCACAACGCCTTGTTCGGGGCGCCGGCTACACTCAAAAAAAGGAAATTAGCTGGTTATTACATTAAAACAAGCCTAACGTGTAATTCTAACAAAATTATTTCATGTTTCAAAGGTGAACGTGATAAAATAATGTAGGATAAGCATGAAATTCAACAAATTAACATTTGTTAAATTCAGTCATGTTGAGATAACGTGATTCAATATAGTCAGACTGATCTTGCAACGAAAATGGATTAGCGAGATCACGGGAGATCACGCGAGATGACAAACCGCGTGCTTCGGAAAATAACGACATTATCACATGAAGAACTTGCCTGGCGTGCCTGGAGTTCATTTGGAAAAGGTAAGATAAAATCTGTTTTCATCCATCTACAAAACGATGTGTATAAAGTCATCAGCAGACTGTCCATCATTTTCAGCAATATGCTTGTTTGTTATTTTTGTACCGTTAATGTCATGCTGGCACATTCATGCTAACATACGTGACGATAGTTGGCTCGCAGTTAAAGGATAATTCCGGTATTTAGCACTTTGAGTCTCTTTTCTGGTTTATGGATGAACTAGAGTAGTGGACACAGAAATGTTGACGATGGGTCCTGTCTTGACTTTTTGACTCGTTTAGATTGGCCTTTGACCGCTTCAGAGTGGCTGGCTACCGGCATTCACAAACATGTCCTTAAAACAACCCTTAACATTAGTTTTTAAAACTGTGCAACTCACTGAGTGGTTAGTGGTGTTCGTTGATGATTAAAAACAAGTAGCGTAGCGAAATACAGTTTCTGTCGTGTTTTATTTGGCATTTTGTAAAATCCCATTGATTTCTGTTGGAGGACTCATTGCTCGTTGATATTACTGCGCTTCAGACTCAAATATCGAACGGAAGTTTATACGCGGTTGTGAGGTATCTGAAAAAATAGTTCCACTATAGCAAATAACACGGATTGAAATCATACATTGCGCCGATATATTTGTTTTTAATCATCAACGAACACCACTAACCACTCAGTGAGTTGCACAGTTTTAAAAACGAATGTTAAGGGTTGTTTTAAGGACATGTTTGTGAATGCCGGTAGCCAGCCACTCTGAAGCGGTCAAAGGCGAATCTAAACGAGTCAAAAAGTCGAGACAGGACCCATCGTCAACATTTCTGTGTCCACTACTCTAGTTCATCCATAAACCAGAAAAGAGACTCAAAGTGCTAAATACCAGAATTATCCTTTAAATAAAAACTCACTACCACATAAAAATTATTTGGCCTGTTTTTTTTCATCATGTAATTCTTCTATACATGAACAAAAACAGTGTATCAAATGTCTGTTTGCGGTAAAGTAACTTATTACTTGTCTTTTTGGAAATAACCGGGCCGGTTTGGGAGCCTCTCTCCTTGTCTTTCTCTCAGACAATAACTCACACACACACACACACCCCATACTTCTTTCTTTTTTTCCTTTAATAAGACGATATACCTTTATTCGAATGGAATAACTAACACTGAACTCATGATTACAACAGACAGGCCCTTGGTATGGCTTAGTTGAAGTATTTCACCGACTCAGCTAAACAATTTTAATGTCAATTGGTTATTTGATTACATTTGCATTATTATATTATGAATATGGATCAAGTTAGTGATGGCTGTTTTACAGTAATACTGTAAAGATTGTGTGCTATAAATATGCATGTAATGCACATCAGTAAAAAAATCTTTGTCCTTGTTCATTTTATTTTTTGTCACAGGATGTCGATGAAAGCACTCAAATGGCCATAGCGGAGACAGTATTTGGAATCTTTGTCATTCGACAAGAAGGTGCAGAGCCTGGCGATGACCCCGTGGATGTTGGTATTGTCCTGGAGGGGGTGGAAGTGATGAGTGAGTTGGGCAATGTAGCTTTTGCTGTGGTGATGTTGCTGGGGCTTGTCTACGCGCTAAACCTGAGCTACCCCCAGGAGCTCAAGTACACTTTTGAGGTTCTGCAGAAGATCATTATGGAATTGGATGGAAACAACAAAGGAAAAGTTCTCAAAACACTGCTTTCCCGTTAAGAAACATCGCCATAGCAAAAGCTACACCAGAAAACTTGTACCTTCTGTTTTGTTGTTTAGGTACTCCAGCACATTAAACTACAGGTGTAAGTGCAAATCTTGAAGGGGAATATGAGTATAAAGACAGGGCCCCATTTCCCAGTATATCAGTGTTCAGTTCATCTGGGGGTTTTTTGTGCTCTGTTTTTATTAAAAAATGTTCTCTCTGATGCAAGGTCCAGTCTATTGGCACTTAAGGAAAGCTGTATGCTGAATTATTTTTTCAGTTTCTCATAAAAAATTAAAGGGATAGTTCGGCCTATCCCTTTAAGACTAACCTGTTTAATTTTTTTTTTTAAAGGAACACTCCACTTTTTTTGGAAATAGGCTCATTCTCCAACTCCCTCAGAGTTAATAAGTTGAGTTTTACCGTTTTTGAATCCATTCAGCCGATCACCGGGTCTGGCGATAGCACTTTTAGCTTAGCTTAGCATAGATCATTGAATCCGATTAGACCAGTAGCATCGCATTCAAAAATGACCAAAGAGTTTCGATATTTGTCCTATTTAAAACTTGACTCTTCTGTAGTTATATCGTGTACTAAGACCAGCGGAAAATGAAAAGTTGCGATTTTCAGGCTGATATGATTAAGAACTATACTCTCATTCCGGCGTAATAATCAGGAACTTTGCTGCCGTACCATGGCGCAGCAGGCACAGTGATACGCGGTGCCTGCAAGTAGTCCCCAGCCAGGTAACTGGTTATAATATAGCTGGGGACTACTTTCAGGCGCTGCGTAATATCGGCAGCAAAGTTCCTTGATTATTACTCCGGAATGAGAGTATAGTTCCTAGCCAAATCGGCCTAGAAAATCGCAACTTTTCATTTTCCGCCGGTTTTAGTACACGATATAACTACAGAAGAGTCAAGTTTTAAATAGGACAAATATCAAAACTCTTTGGTCATTTTTGAACGCGATGCTAGTGGTCTAATCGATTCAGTGATCTATGCTAAAAGTGCTATCCCCAGACCCGGAGATCGGCTGAATGGATTCAAAAACGGTAAAACTCAACTTATTAACTCTGGGGGAGTTGGAGAATGAGCCTGTTTCCAAAAAAAGTGGAGTGTTCCTTTAAGTTTAAACATTTACAAATTTCGGGAGTTAAACTTATTGTAAGATCTCCATTTGTCTTGTTTTTACCCTTGATGCCAACCATACTGTAGACATTGTTGAAACTTGTTTAAAAAATGTCCCTACGTTTCAATGTAAAAAATTTAAATATATATTTATGCAAAAAAATTTCTAACTTTGGTAAATATTTTTTATTAACTTCTGTGTGAGTTCACCATCACATAAAACCACAGGTGCAAGATGTACAAAGTGCAAATGTTAAGAGTAGATTAAGTGGGATGCGAGTGAGAGGGCCCATTTCCCTGTATTCTCATAACAAACTTGAGATATATTTCCTTGTGTTATCAACAAGCAACTCAACTGTGTAAAACAATGTGCATTATATTTTTGGAAATACAATTTGATTGCACCTTTTCTCATTTGTTGTGTGTTGTTTCCACCATTAGAGTTTGTTAAAAAGGTTTTAATTTATTCAACTCAAAAGCTATTCTTTGAAGTAATGTAATTAAAACATGGAAAGGATTTCCATGTGATTAAATGGCTTTCTTTCAGCATTAAGCACTTTTGTTAGGCTAACTTAAATAAATTAGTTGGTCCAAAACGTTGCTAATTAGTTGGGCTGACACTATTAAATTAAGTTGACCCAACGTAGGTACATTAAATTGGAATAACAGAATTGCATAATGCTGAAATAAAGCAAGTTAATCATGTGGAAATCCTTTCCATGATTTTTTTATGTTCATTCAAAGAGTAATTTTTTTGAGTGTACTTTTCAGCGACTCATGGACCGTATTCTCCGGCCCCATGCTGCATATGCCGCTGCTTACCTGGATGATATCATCTATAGTAATGATTGGCAGCGGCATATGGAGCATGTGAGGGCTGTCCTGAGAGCGCTGAGGATGGCCGGTCTCACGGCCAACCCGAGGAAATGTGCGGGTGGAGGTCCGGTATCTGGGCTTCCACTTGGGTCACGGACAAGTGCGTCCCCAAATTAATAAGACTGCAGCCGTTGCAACTTGTACAAAACCTAAGACCAAAAAGGAGGTGAGACAGTTCCTGGGGCTGGCGGGATACTATAGAAGGTTTGTGCCTAATTATTCGGACCTCACCAGCCCGCTGACTGATCTCACTAAAAAGGAAGCACCTGATCCGGCCCAGTGGACGGAGCTGTGTCAGCAGGCTTTTACCCAGGTAAAGGCTGCTCTGTGTGGCGGGCCGCTATTACACTCTCCTGACTTTTCTGTCCCCTTCTTGTTGCAGACTGACGCGTCGGACAGGGGGCTGGGTGCAGTCCTGTCCCAGGAGATAGAGGGGGAGGAGCGGCCGGTGCTGTACATTAGTCGCAAGCTCTCGAAGAGGGAGACAAAGTACAACACCATAGAGAAGCGGGAGAGAGAGCTGGGAGACGAGCGGTGAGTAAGTGGGTCAAGTGCAAATGACAAACACCTGTGTCTCGTTCCAGTAAGTGGCGTGGGAAGACCGCATAAAAGACACCTGGGAACGTCAGAGAGGGAGAGAGAGACCTACTGCTGACTGCGGGCTGCTGGCTGGGGATTGTGCGGGTGTGGAACCCACTATTGGGCAGGACTTTATACTGCGTATGCATTGTGTTATATTGAGCGCAGATAGCGCGACTTTTTTGTTGAGAAGAAAAGCTAAATAAACCCCAGTGACAGCCCAGTCGACCTCGTCCTCTTCCTTCCTGCACTTTGACTTTGTTACAAAGTGATTTCAAAACATTTCAACCGGTTTATTTATATCGTGTATATATTATTTATCTCGTATAAGATGCATTTGGTTGAGTCGCTGCAGTAAAGCGCTTTATTGCACAGTGATTATCTCTTCAGTGTGCAGCGCGAGCAGGACAAACCACTATGCAGAACATTAATGACTATGACTGGGACTGTCACATACACATAACATTATAATGAAAACACTATTATAATAAAACGCTGTGAATTTTTAGAGTTTAGTTCCCGTGTTTCTGCACGTTGTTGTGTCAAGAACGCGTCCACAAAAGGAGTTCAGAGCCGCGCAGACACGTTCATGCATTGGGGCATTTTGTGCATATAGCCTATAAGTTGTTATATTAACATTATTATATAATTATGTTGTATAAATAATGAAGCGTATTTTATATGAGATAAATGAGTTAAATCCCATTGATTTAAAAACCTTCAATCAAATGCTTCATTCTACTGGTCATTCAGGGCGCGCAGCTCAAAACAGAAATGCAGAACATTAATAACTGTCATATACATAACGTTATAATGAGAGCACTATTGTAAAAAATGTTGTGAATTCTTAGGGTTTCCCTGACGTTTAATGTTAACTATCTTTTAATCAAAACATAACACATTATTGCAAATTAGCCTTCGGCTAGAAGCCTATATGTGGAGCATCGGCTGCTTGAAATTGTAGCAATGTTATACTGCATTGTCCCTGTTAAATAAACTAATAAATAAATAAATTCACTCCGTTTGTATCTGCGAGGCGTCCATTACACATTTTCTCTGTGTATTAATGTCAGTATTTCTGACTGTCGAATGTCTGACTTGACTCTTGGTAATGTATTTTGCCCAGTCTCTTTCTTATTGTTGAATCATGAACACTGACCTTAATTGAGGCAAGTGAGGCCTGCAGTTCTTTAGATGTTGTTCTGGGTTCTTTTATGACCTCCTGGATGAGACGTCGTTGCGCTCTCTGAGTAATTTTTGTAGGCCGGCCACTCCTGGTAAGGTTCACCACTGTTCCAAGTTTTCTCCATTTGTTGATAATGGCTCTGACCGTGATTCACTGGAGTCCCAAAGCCTTAGAAATGGGCCTTATATCCCTTTCCAGAAATCCCTTTTGTTTCTCATCTGTTCTTGGATTTCTTTAGATCACGGCATGACCACTATCGTCAAAGATGATTGACAATTAGCATACAGTTTGGATTGGCTGTACGGTTCTGTTCTGGGCAAGAACTCCCTGCACATCCATGCAGCCTAGCATGGATGAGAGCAGGGAGAGCAGCGATAGGTGTCGTATTCCTATAGGTAGATGGGGATCAGCTGAGAGTCAGCTGATGCGAGCTTGACTAACGTGACTGCCAGAACTAACACTACGCTAGATGTGTTGCTCTTTAAGCATGCTTCACTTTGTCAGACAGGTCCTATTTAAGTGATTTCTTGATCTAGTCTTAGTCTAGTCCTTGTTTACGTGATTGCGTCCACCTGATCCTCATGTGCTCAGCTCCTTTATATTGTGCCCCTTTCCCTCAAGTCTCTGCTGGTTTGTTGCATTAGTTCCTTGTGTGTAAGAGAATTCATTGTCAGTCAACTAGTTGTATTAGTAGTGTTGTAGTTTACTCTCCTTGTCAGTCTAGCTTTGCATTTAGTTCTCTTGAAGTTTATTAGGATTTCTTTGCTTTTGTTATTTTGCTCTAGTCTAGTTCCTGTCTTTATTTTTGATCTAGTTTTCTCTAGCCTTTAGTTTGGCTTCTTTCTTTATTTTGATTTTGTCTTAGCCAGTTTATATTCCAGTTATCGATTCCTGGAAATTGCCTTTTGGTTCGTTCTTTTGCTCTGTCCAGGTTGAATTTGTTTTTCTTTGTTTTGTTTTTTTCTTCTTTCAAGTCATAGCATGTAGTTAGTGTCTTATTTTGTTGCTTGTTCTGTCTTGTGGTCTTGTGGTGTTTGTTCCTGTTCTGTGTCCTGATTCCTCCTGGCTGCTGTTCTCAAGACCTGGCTATCTGACTGGACTGGGTTCACTACAGCTCAAAGTATCAAGCCCTGATTGCTCAAGCTGCTGCCTGAGGATGTCTGCAGCGACCACCCTGCCCTCCTTCCTCCTTCGAGTCAAGTCCACGATGAAGTCCTTCTGACTCCCACTGAGAACTGAACGAACAGAAGAAAGAGGGCAGCTCGAGTTGCTGCATCTGCCCCGGAGTCCGCTCCAGTGTTGGCTCCAGCCCCTGAGTCCGTCTATAGCAACCAACCTGTTTCTCTACCTTCACTGAGTCAAGTCCCAGATCATCTTCTGACTCCAAAGAAGTGTAAGTCGAGAAGGAAAAGAGCAGCCCATAACACCGCATCAGGTCCAGAGCTGATCGAGTCTGCTCCTGCCTGTCCAGAGCCGGTCAAGTTCACACCAGTCACCCCTAAGTCTGTCGAGTCCACCCAAGTAATCCTAGAGTCAGTCAAGTCTGTCCAAATCCTCCCAGTGTGGGTCAAGGTATCTTCAGTCATTCCTGAGTTGATTGAGAGGGTTGCAGTCACCCCAGAAGTGGCTAAACATGCACCTTTGAGCCCTCAAAGATGTAAAAGGAGGGCACACATTGTGCAGTCAAATGCTCTTCTTTCAGAGGTCCCAAGCACATTGCCCCAGGAGGGCCTGAGTCAGGTGCCCCCGAGTTCTGTGGTTCCAGAGGACCCGATTCTGATGGTCCCTATCCCAGTGATCCAGGAGGACCAGAGTCAGGAGAGCTCAAACCCATTGGTTCAGGAGGGCCTGTATCAAGAGGCCCCCAGTCCAGAGGTCCAGGAGAGTCTGAGTCAAGAGGTGCCTAATCCTGTGGTCCAGGAGGACCCGACTCTGTTGGTCCTGTATTCAGTGGTTCCAGAGGTATACAGTCTGGAAACCAACCCCTAAGCCACCTACTCCACCAGCTAAGTCTGTGTTGAAGGAATCTGAGACTGCACCGTCTGAATTATTAATGAGACCCGTTTTGTCCAAGGTGGGCACTCTAATCAGCACTGATACCTCAACAGAAACTGTTCTTGACCTGGCCATGGAGATCATTCCAGAGCATCTCACCCTGTCTGTTATGGCCATGGAGGCTACCTCAGAACAGCGAGCCAGTCCTGTTGTGCCCACAGAAACCAATCCTGTTTCATTACCCACAAGTGCAGTTATGGCTCCTGAATTTGTTCCCAAGTATTTCCCTAATCGAGAGACTGCATGTATTCGAGACTTCAAATCCAATTGGGAGTTCTCCCCAGTGAAGAGGCCCCCTATCTCTAGAGGTGTCACTAATCAGGTTTCTATCCCTCCCTCGGTATTGCCTGGCTGTCATGCTCCTGCAAAGTTATCACCTTTTTGGGCAGTCCCAAAATATTCCTCTGGACTATTTTCTGCCCTCCCTGTTTCCTGGCTACACTGGACCTCCAATCTTTCCTTCCCACCTGCCCCCCAAACTTTGTCCAGGTCTGACTTCGGCCATCCTCGTGTTCTCCAGCAGACTGCCCTTTCCTACTGTTTGGACTCACATCAGCCCTGTTAATTCTAGTCTTGTCAAACCTCACTCCCTTGATCATTCTGCATCTAGGTCTTTCTCTCTCTAGTAAACATTGACACAACCCAGACACATTTTGTATTGACTTGCATTATCTTCATGTAATAAAATTTGTTTTATGATCTGAATACAAGCGTGACATATGCAAAAAAAAAAAAAACAGGAAGGGGGCAAAAACCCTTTCACAGCACTGTATATGGTAAATGTACCTCTTAAGCTCATCAAAATCTACATTGAGACACTTTTAGTGCACAAGATATTGGTTTCAGTACAAAAAGTAATGCAAAAAAATATTAATCTCTCACACAAAATTTTATTTTAAATGACAAAAGCATTTCAATTAAGACAGAAATTATTAAATTCAAAAAGTCTGGCTGTGCTTAATGGGTACATTTTTGTACCCTTTAAGCATGCCCCTGTTCCCATTAAGCTCACATCATGTTTTATTAAAACTTCTTGTTTATTTTAAGAAACTAAAGAATAACTGTAAAAATATATTTTTTTTAAGGTACAGTCAGTCACAAAAAAAAAAAAAAAAATAGAACACTAAAATCAAGCAACAAGGCATTCAATTTGATCAGTTATATATTCATAGTGAAGTGTCATTTAAGCACATTGCAACATCTATAGTCCACATTCAGCTAAGTAACACATTCAAAAATCAAATAAAACATTTAATTCATGGGGATGAACACAGAAACTAGCCTCATTATGAAACCTCTTGTTAAATGGATATTAACTTATCTATAGTCTCTCATGGCTGGAATACACTACACGTTTTTTGCCCCGATTTTCCACCTATTTACAGTCTGGAGAAGTTGATGCTAGTTGCCAAAGATCAGAGACAGTCTGCAGATTTTAGTTGACAGAATCCATAGAAAATTGATTAACTTAACTTAAAGTGACAACCATCAGTTAATATTTAAAGTCTGTTTATGAAGTATTTACATAGACTTTCAATGTGGAAGAGCTTAAAGAGAGCACACTGAGCTTAATTGGAGCATGAACAATTTGTAATACATTTCATGTAATATTTATTAAAATGACAGGATTTTGCTAAATAAATAGTCTAGGTCATGTATTAAGTTCATACATATTTTAATATGAACAACTATTATTAACAATATCTATGAAATTCTACTTTTTCTTATTGATGTCACACTGAAGCTGTGTGATTTTCATAGTAGTGCACCCTTTAAGCTCACCTTAAAATAATATGAAATATTTAAAAATTACAGCACTGTAAAATGACAGACCAGCAATAAACTGTCAATTTATAATATTATGGATGTAAAAGTACAAGCCAATAATGCCTGTGAAGTAATATGTTAGCATAGCTCACATTCTTATACAGCGAGTCAGCTAACTGTGTTCTGTAGCATCTGCACTATGTTGCTAAAATGTTGCTATCTTTTGGATCTAATGTAATTATTTCCCACATCCACGTTCCAGGTTATAATATGCAAAAGTCTGAACATTAATCTCTTAATTTTACAATAAGTAGTGAAACTTACCCAAATAAAGGCTTAAACATCTAAAAAAACCCGCACATTTAAGGGGCTCCTCTTTTGGTGAAAGTTTTTAGACAGCTTTCAAAATGGCCGCCAGACAGTATTAACACATGGAGACCCATATATCTCAGTGTGCAATGATCTGATTGACTTGAAATTATAGGAGGTATATAGTAACAAACATATCAATTGTTTAAGACATCAAGTAGGAAAATAAATGATTTTTTTTCTTTTTATAATCTGATCTCAAAAATGGAAGTGTGCTTATGTGAGCTTAATAGGTACGTTTACCCTATATTTAGATATTTTCACACCATTTCAACATAAACTAATAAACCTAATGTGATGCATTTGTTATTCATACATAAGATTTTTCAGGTAAAAACATCATGTTGCTTAGAATCAGCAAAAATCTGCTCATTGTGAAAACAATTAGATTAATATAAAAGTATGAATAAAATGTATTAAAAAGTAAGTACATAGTTAAAAATATGGCATATATGTGCAACAGACAATATTCAGTTAATTAAAATGTGTGTAATTGAAACAAATTTTATTTATTGATTATATAAACCTAGATATGGCGTATCTAAAACACATTAAGTATTAGTGCTATCACATAAATATTATCTGTTTACATTATTATTATTATTTATTTACTTGCTCTATTCATTTAGGCTTTGATATATAATTCCACTTTAAAAAGTATTTAGGCTTAAATTTAAGATTTATGTATCTGAATTTTGAAAATGTATTTTATTACATAGCATTGTATTTTCCACTTAAATGTTTATTTAGTAAGAGCATAAAGCTACTTTTGAGTTGCCAACTTGCCATCAATGGAGAAAGATGCTTTTTGCAGCCAGATGGTGTAGTTACACAATTTACCAGCAGGGTCTAACTGGACCATGCTAACCAGCCTTGACTGTTTGGTAGAAACTATGGTTACCATGGTAAATCTTAGTAAGGGGTACAACAGATTGCATCAATTTTATTTTAGAGGTACTGAGCAGGTAGCAAAGCATGCAATGTGTCTCTGGAATCACAGTGTTGTCCATATAATGTGGGTAAACGTTAAATATGTTTAAATATGCAGGAGTTTGGTTATGTAGGGCATTACATTAAACACGCATGTGTGGAGAAGCATAAAGACACGTGTTTCTCTCACTGAGTGCATGTATATCCTCCTCCTCTCCCACCCTGCACCTTCTTCATGGATTTCAGACCATATTACATGCGTGTCAGTGCAGAATGGAGGATGAAAAATGACACAGCTTTGAGGGTGGCTGGCCTTGGCTGCCAAACTAAACACGCATAGGACAGAAACTCTGTATTCAATTAGAAGTGGAGAGACAGTTGCGGTGACTGTCAGGGATTCTGCAGCTGTAGCTGCTGCCGTGCTGGTCCATTAGAGCGGGGAGAGTTCCCGTCATTCCCTAACACAGATTTCCAAGCCCCACAGGTGATGCTGTACATACATAAACTACTGCGCAGTTCATCTTTATAGTGCAGCACAACAGTGGCCCCTATGGGCTGATGAGTGTATAACATCATATATTTCCATTATGTTTCCCATACACTGTGTGTGTGTGTGTGTGTGTGTGTACATTAAGCCATATATGCTCTCTCTTTTATTTCTAAAATAGCAATTGTGCCTTAAGTCATGCCTCATGCCACTGGTTAATTTTTGCAGGGAATTGCATTTAAGTTTTCTGATTGACTAACATGTAATTGCTGTGACTGTCAGACTGTCTTTTTTTGCTGTTTAGAGTTGACAACTTTCACATAAAATGTGTGATTTAGCAGGACACCTGAGGCCTATGGACGTTTTATGCTTGGAATTTGAGAGAATCACTTACAGCAGTTTTATTTGGACTGCTCACAGTAAAGCTATATTTTCTGTCTTATACTGACACCTTCTGGTTATGTAGCCTATTTGAATTACATGACCACGGAATGCTTCTGCTGACTACAATCATCCAGCGTTTAAATAGCCTAAATTTTCTTATTGTACATGTACTGCATTAAACGTCTCAAGCCGTCTTGCCAGCAGCCAGAAGTGATATTTTTTTAAAGGAATCATTCCTTTGTTTACCCTGTGAATGACATGTCTGTTGAGACGAAAGAAGACAACTTGAGCTTTTGGCAGCTTTCTAAAAGTTTTTGTAAATATCAAAAAGTTGGTTAAAGGTTAACCATATCCATACCTAGGGGGGCTTTTCTAAAAAAAAAAAAAAAAAAAAAGATTCCACAGGTCTGAACAAAACACCTTTTCCTTGTTCTTGACTTATTCCAGGTAATTCACATGACTCAGAATGAGGAAGCCAAATTCACCTGTGGGGAAACTCTCTCTCACCCATCCTGCTGTTTTGTAATATCGCCTTCAGTCAAAGTGCCTCAGTTTGCTATCCAAAGTCAGCTGTGCTCGTACTTATGGCCTAATATATATACCACGCTATACGTTCATATAGTCGCACACAATCTCATTTATGGACAACAAAAATGAAGGCCTAAACTGAAGCTCATTCAAATGTAACTTCTTGCGTATTTATGTGCGCAGAAATAATTCTAGGTTAAAACAGGTAAACCTGTAAACACATGAATCTGTTCCTATGTTGATGAAAAGTGCTGGGAGCTTATAATTTGCATAAACAATCCCAAACCACGTCTATATGACAGTATTCCGTACAACTTCACCTTTCTCTCACGTTCGCTGGCGTCCTCTTGCGCGTAGTTTTGTCTGAGCGCATGCGCAGAAAGCTTTACCAGTAAAGCGAAGCGTAGGCTACCATTCTCAAAACAAGTTAAACAGTTTTTATATCGACTACATTTGTTTTGGATCTCTCATTTAAATACGCCTGGCTGCATTTTGCCCTATCATTTTATACTGTTGTTTAGAAATACTCAACTTTTGTAGTCCCTTATTTCGTTTCTAACATAGGCTATACATTTTGAAAATAAAATTGTTTAAAAAAACCACTTATTCCTAAAGCCATCAGAAGAATTTTTGTGTACATATGGTTTTAGTTGGTACAAAATTTCATTGTACAGTTCTGCACATATTGCAGGCTAATGTGTATCTTTAACACATTAAACACATCTTTAAACGCCACTCTTGTTTTTACTCTAAAAGCAGATACTGATATTGCATGTCAGAATTCTATGAATTATTTTTGTTTTTCCAGTAAAACTAATCATCATTCATTCAATGATCATTCATTCAGAAGTCATAGCCTTAAGCAAAATCCAGTTTCCACACGTGTTGTACCATTTGCAACATGAGCAGTATGTCCAATTGATACATTTTCCCGTGTTACCTGTGATGAAGGTTATACAGTTCCTCTCTTAATGGGGTTCTGTGTACAGTAGCTCCATTTGGTGAGCACTTATTATATGAAGGTGGCTCTGTAATTCAGCATTTTATCTGCGTGTTGTTTGACTGGTGTGGCGTGGCGTTAGTGTCAGTTAGCAGACGGTTTTTATTCAAAGTATCTTAGTACACAAATTAATGCCTCAGTACACTGGATGGAAACCAGGGCTTAGGTGATTCTGGCAATGCTACAGCAGAAAAACATGACCTGACAACTTAACAGTACTTACCGTTTAGGTTAAGGTTTCTTAGAAAATACGAGTAGTGTTTACCTGTGAAAAACTTACCACAGTGATGCCAGGGTATTGCTTTGAGGTTGCCAAAATATTCAATATCTGAAAGATATTGTGGTCTTTATATATGACTCTGGTTCCCTTGTTTAGCATAAGTATATTGGATTGGAATCATCTTTGAGGCGAAAACTGTAAATCTGATCAGTTTCGAAATATAATAGCACGCCTCACAATAAGAGGTATTATACTTGTTTGTATCAGGATGAGTTTAATACCTATACTGTTTTAAAAAAAAATCCCACACCATTTTTCAGTGTATTGGTTTCATAGAAATTTGGGGTTCGAGAAAGAAAACAAATAACAAACAAAAAAAAAAAAAAAAGTGTACAAATACATATTAAAAATAGCTTTATTGAAGAAACGTATGCATGTACACCACATTAAGCACTCGTACATTTCAGGTACTCAGAACATGAAAAATTTAGCGACAGTTTTACACATGATGACATAAAAGGCTTGCAGTTTCTTTTACAATATTGTCCTGGAATTAACGCAGACAAAACCAATCACACATCTTTGGCTAGTTGTCAAATGTGTATAATTCCCACACAAGGCACAAAATAGTAATTTCATTTAATGCACTTAAGTAATATTTTCTTATGTTGGCACTTTCTTCTGCCAAACCATCACTAATTAGCACTAAAGGCGCATCCTTGCCATAACAATGAGTTTTTTGTTTGTTTTTTTCTGACATACGAGTTAAATAATTTTTGGCATGCACATATAATTCAATACCCTAAAGTGTGTAAGGACTCATTCAAAAAGAAACGTGTCAAATTAAAAAAAAAAGAAAAGAAATACTCATTCTGTATATGGCTTTTAGCAACTGAAATTTATCAGAAAAAACAAGCCTATATAGCAAAAAGACACCAAACTCACACCATTTATTTACACAAACATGCGGTCATAAAACTACACACCAAAAAGCTACACTCAACGAGGTTATAGAAAGGCCATGTTGTGTTATGTGCATATTGTATGTGTGCAGGTTCTTGCAGTTACATTGTACAATTCTCAGTAAAATGAACAATGTGTGTCCTCTGTTGTTCTGGTCTTGCAGCTGATAAAACTAAACAATCCTGCTAATCAAAAGCAGGCAACAGAGCTGACATCACTGCTCTTGGAATCCCCAGCGCACAAACCCACAATCCTTTGCTGCTATGTCACTGCACTGTACACACAAATACTGAGCTCAGATTATTGTGAGAACAAAAAAGGAAGAGTTTTATGGGAGCGGAGAGTGTGAACTGGCCATTTGGCCTGATGCTTCACCATTGCAAACACTTACTGATACAGTAAACCTGAAGAAGGATCATCAAAATTCATATTTACATCCAGGACACTGCAATATATTGACTTAAGTGCCTGGTTGGGGCTTTCGGATATCTATAAAGAATAAATAACTTGAAAAAGTGAAAGAACATAATATGATTCACTTTTAAACAAGACATCACTGCTTGTATTCTACATGATATGCAAGAAAGCATGTTGCTAAATGATACGGAATAATAATGCAGAGGCTAATCGACATACGGAGTAACGCTCCATATGGATGTCAATACTATATGCAAACACGTTTTGTTAAATGTCATGATGGCCACAATTTCTACTACTAACTACAATTATTATCACCCAAATACATACATACATGCATATGTAAAGAAATATTAAAAGAAACAATAATTTTCGGTGCCTGATGGATTTTTGTGAACTATTTACCCATTAGAAATAGGAGCTCAACAAAAAGTGGTTCCTGCATATTCTTTGTCTGTCTATCTCACACACACACGCACACATCTAGTTGAATCTTTTCAAACACACTTATATACACATGGATCCATCACAATCGAACACTCTATCCACCAGACACAAATAATCACACTATTCACCCACTCAAAACAACCACTTATATTAGAATACAATGCAATAATAGTAATGTGGAAAAAAAGTGGACACAAATAAAGACACTTAATCAAAGGGAACAACAAAGTGAGGATGAGGGATCAGAGACAAGCTAGAATTCACAGCCAATCAGCTGTCAATCAGTTTAGAAGTACTTAGGTAACGGATTTGAAAATATGCAAATTCATACACAATCTGTAACTGTCAATCAGGCTGGTAGAAAGCAGATTACAAATGTCACAATAAACATCAGTTGGGGTCTGATTTTGTTTTGGCTAAAATATCATCTTTTGTTTTCTTTAGAAGAAAAGTCATATGGGTTTGTAATGACGTGAGGGTGAGTATATGATAGAAAGTTTATACTGTACACTGAAATGAGTTATTGTGTAACTGTCAGTTTAACTGAATGGTCTCAAAGCTTGTGAACTGAGGGGTTTGGGACTCACCTTATCTATCATAATGCTACGTTATCTATAGTAAGGCTCAGTTTATCCATGTCCCTGTGTGAGTGTGTTTTTAATGTCATGAATGGTAGAATTTCTCATTGTAGCGATGGATGGTGACGCAGCCATGGTAAGAAATGGGGCGGGGCATGGCGGCCACGCCCGTGATGATACCAGTGGACGGGTCATAGCACAGGATGTTGTCTGACGCCTCTCCGTTTTCACCACGGCCACCCAGGATATAGATCTTTCCGTTACATACCGACATACCGCAACTTTCCTGAAAAACAAGAGCGAGAGCATAAACATGCTGGTCCGTTTACTCAAGCGTGTGTCAAGTGAGTGCAACACATGAGTTCAGGAAGTTAATGTGAGCTGGGTAGATTACTTACAAATTGTAATCCATTACTTATTCCAAATTACATAACAAAAATTGTAGTTAGTAATGTAATCCATTACATGTCACATTTTAAGTAATCAGACTACTTTTTGATTACTTTTAGATTACTGTTGACCTAACTCATTTATTACACTGATTTAAATAGGATAATATTGTACTATATTGATATAAAAATACAAAGAGTAAGAAAATATATTCCATTTGTTGTAATTAACATTACGTCAAGGTTTCCCAAACTGGGGTTCGTAAAGAAACTTAATGTGATAATTATTAAAATATTTATTTTTAAAACTCAGGGGTACAATCTCAGAATTGTTTTCAAGTAAATATATTAGGTGAAAGAGGTTTGTGACAAAAAAAGTTTAAGAATCCCTGCATTACACGTAAATAAGAAATAATGTGAATTTGTGGATTTTAATGTGTTTGAAAGACAAACGCCTTCCAAAGACATAATAATCCATGGTTAAATCATAGGCTATATATTTATACCATATATATTTTGCCTCCAAATTTTGCAATATTATAAACTTATATATTTGTAATTTTTAGAATTAAAATTTAAAATAAAATAAAAAAAATCAATATTTTTCTTAGAACTTGTTTTCTTGTTTCTTAGAACTCTATTGATTTTTTTTTAATTCTCTACTGAGAAAGTGAATAAGAAAAACCCTTCTAGAGGCAAATCCACTTTTTAAATCCGCATTTTAAATCTTAACTTCATAACAGCCAGTACCTGCTTGCTGAATGTGTGGACTACATGCATCCAGTAATCTTCAGTGGGGTCATAGCAGTAGATGGATTTGGTCAGGCCTCCAGAAACATAGATGAGATTGTTCAGCGATACCGCTGTGATGCAGCGCTTAGCAATGGGGATGTTGGCCCTTAGCAACCAGGTGTCAGACTCTGGGTCATAGCACTGAACCTGGGGAAAACACAAAGCTGACGTTAAAAAAAAAAAAACACTTGGACTATGTAATGTCTCCTCAGGCTGCAAAACAGTTCCCGGAGTCACAGACATCTATCAATCCCCCTGCCATTTTAGAAACAAGGGAGCCGATAACAACTTCAGTCTTTTTATGGTCTTAAAAATATGAAACTGCCTTGAGGAAATGCGAACTCACAAAAACAGAAATCAGCGATAATGTGTCCTGATAAAAAGGAAACATAATCACACACAGACACAATATCTCCTGAGAAAAGCCTGAGTGCATTTTTATCTCCCTCTCTGTGTGGAGTATGTGATATGGGAGGGGATGGTATTACAGGGGCTTCACACATTTTGGAAATAGCAGACACTTGTGCAAAACAACGCTCTGGGCACCAATGATCCGGGAGACTAATAGGATAGAAACGTGACTACAATAATGGTAATAGTCAAATTACACACACAACACATGCTTTAACCAATCAGAGTTAAGACAGGTGGCATTATTACCATAAGAACGTCTTATAAGGAAGCAGGAAATGCTCCAACTGTATCAAATTCCCTCGGGCCGTTTTCTTCATTATCCTAACCATCAACAAATATTCTAAAAATACAACGTCAAGCTGTCCTCAGTGGAATTATGGGTCCAAAGAAGTTTTGTTTGGGAATTAAAGGTCAACTAGTTCAGAACCAAGATACTGAATCGCAGCTAAATCCATTAAGGGAATCCAATGAAATATCTGCGGCTGAGTGTTTCTCTCCAAAGAGACACCTGGAGAATGCATCAGAGCGGGCTGACAGATCCAGGTCAGATGGTCGTAACTGTTGATTTCCATTAGGGGGCAGTGGACAGCTCATTCAACGTCTCTCCAATCTATTGTTCAGTTAAAGCAAAGTTAGGCTATGATGAAGGGAAAAACTTTGTCCAACCACAGTGTATAAAGTAAACAAGCTGCCATCGTGTAACAAAGGGGAGAATCTAACAGCTGGCACACTCAAGGTATAAGCAATTAATGTCTTTTTGGTCACACACAATGTCGTAGTAACCATAGTGGGCCTTTGTATACTTAAACAATAGCAACAGTTTTATACTCAAGCTGACGAATGACAGGAAGTTTAAGGAATAGTTCACCCAAAATTGAAAATGTTGTCATCATTTAGTCAACCTCATGTTATTTCAAACCTGTATAAGTTTCTTTATGTTGAACACAAAATATGATATTTAGAAGATTTTTCAATAACCAAACAGTTGTTGGTCCCCATTGACTTCCATAGTAGTCAAAGAAATAATTGACGAATTGATTACCAACATTCTTCAAAATATCTTCTTTTATGTTCAACATAAGAAAGAAACTCAACTTTGAAAGACATGATGGTGAGTAAATGATGACAATTTTTTGCGTGAACAAGCCCTTTAACTAGACCTAAAACTATCAAAATCCATTTTCGTTAAATAAAATAAAGTTGAAATAGAATTTTAAAAATGCTAAATTAAAAACAAACTGAAATGAAATTTAGAAATATAGCCTTGGCAATTAACTGAAAAAAATATATTTAAACTACAAAAACTAATTAAAAAAAAAATAAATGTACCTATAAATAAAATTACTTTAATTTAAACTGAATTAGACTTTATATTTAAATTAAAATTTTTAATTTTAATGTATTAATAAATATGACATGAATAATACTAAAATAAAAGTGATTTTAATAATGCTAATTTTTTATCCCTCACATTGTTCTAAACCTGTATGACTTTCTTCCTTCTGCAGAAGATGTTTTGAAGAATGTTTTTTTTTTTTTGTCCATGCAATGAAAATTAATGGGGTCCAAAACAGCAATGGACTTTTTTTCTTTGGTTTATACAGCGACATTTTTCAAAACATCTTTTCTGTGAAGCATAAGAAGTAGTAGTAGTAGTACTTCTACTAAGTAATGCAGATGACAATGACAAAATTTTCATTTTTGGGTGAACGGTCTCTTTAACTATCCTACGTGATAGCTAACAGACTTTAATAGGACATAAGGATTAAGGATTTTCTATAGTAACAGCATAGCAATACAAATAAAGACAGCATCACCCATATCTCAATTTAAACTATATAATCAGAGCTCTTTTATTTACTGTGGCTGGGTTTATAGTCCACTGCACTGCTTAAAGAAATCCCAAGATGACTACACTGGAAAACAAAGTTTGTCACACCCTCTAGTAGCTTGACCCAAAAATAAATGTAATGTTTACATGCAGTAAATACACAATGACATGCAGAGATAACTAACAGGGCGGTTTTCAAAGACGCCCTACTCCTCAACACCATGCATCATACTCTTCAACAAACCTTATCTGAGCATGTGTTGTCGTCAGGTCCTCCTCCAATCACAAACAGCTTGTTAACACAGCTGGCGACGGCTGGCGAGCTGACAGCCTCCTTCATGGGTGCCACCTCCGTCCAGCGGTTTGAGAAAGAGTCGTAGCATTCGACGCTGCTTAGTCGTGATTGACCGTCATATCCACCAACGGCATACACCTGTAGATGCACACAATTTAAGTTATGGAACCTGTACACAATTCATTTCAAACACCATATTAGTGTTGCGTAATGTAGGTATGTTCAAATTGTTTTTGTCTGTTGTGAATTGTATACATGACGTTTCTATGGATGACACAATGGAGGTGGATGGAGGTAAAATGAAGAGTGAAGATCTAGCCAAACAAGAACTACTGTTTACCCTTTCATATCGCGATTCTGAAATTGATGTAATGACAAAGGGATTGTTACAGACACACGCACATGCACGAACCCCGAGGCTAGCACTGCATTAGCGACAAAACAAATCTATGATTATACCTGTTTTTTTATTACGTATGTGGATTAAACAAACCCAATCCAGACAGCTTGATGACAAATGGCAATTCACAGGAAATTCTACATCCAACTGAGTTTGCATTATAAATAGTCATGAGGTGAACACATAACTTCTGATTGTGTCAGCGGTTAGACTCTTGAGTAACCAGAGGCAAGTACTAAATACTGTGCATCTGAATACACCTACTTTCCTACTAAATGATATGTGTACAGCAGTATGTGGAATAAGTAGTATGTATGAATTTATTGTGTTCATAAAACAGTGTAAAGAGAGGAGTTGAGAATGCCAGTGAAGCATCACTAGAAGGTCACATGACCATTAAGCGAAAAACAAATATTGTTGTTCTTTATTTAAAAAAAAAAAAAAAAAAAAGGTTTCAAACTTCTGTTAAGGTAAAATATTTATTTTTAGCTAACATATTGAATGTGATGTTTTTTATGGGGTTATACCATTTGACAATGAAAAACTGAACTAATCTTGGGGTTATACCATTAAATGGGCTTATACCATTTGACATTTACTGAACTAATCTTGGGTTTATACCATTATATGGGGTTGTAACATTTGACATCTAAAACCCAGAGATGGGACCAAGTCATTGTTTAGCAAGTCACAAGTAAGTCTCGAGTCTTTGCATTCAAGTCTCGAGTCAAGATAGACAAGTCCCAAGTCAAGTCCCGAGTCAAAATAGCCAAGTCCAAGTCGAGTTGCAAGTCATCAACTTTTAGCTTCAAGTCTTAAACAAGTCATTAGTGCTCTTTGCCCAAATTAGTGTCTCAATATTAATTACCACATCAAATTTATATCAGGAAGTCAGGTAGAATATGTTTTTACATAGTTTAATTTCATGTGAGATGGGTGCCCTTAGTAAAACTACTCAAGTTCAATTTAGGGATTGTGCCAAAGGACAAGGAGTGAAAAAAAAAAAAAAAAAAAAAATTTTATTAGTAAAAGAATAGCAAAGACAACAGAATTTCATAACAGCTGCAATACTTTGCATGTGTGCATAAGAAGAATATATGCTTCTAGGTGTTATATCTAAACCAATGAGCCATTATTTGGAACCTCAATGAAACAGATTTAAAAACCATGTGAGCAGAAACGCAGAAAGAACTGTTTCGAAAGAACTATAAGAAAAACTGCTACCATACTTTACAAGTGAGAGGAAACATGCGATATTGATGCAGACAAACTCATGAAGACAGTCATTAAAAAATGATGTGCTACCATCCTTTATAACTAATAGTAACAAAGACAAAATTTTGTACGTTAAATGTTACGTTTATAATATGCATAGTTGATTGCTAAATTTAGGGTCTATGTGCGCTATACAGACTGATTTACAACACGTGAATTCAATTATTTATCCCGAAAGAAATAAAAGTGAAATGAGTGCCTGGTGAAGAGGGAGAAAAATTTTGTATATTTTATAGTTATATATATAGGCTACAATTCACAAATCATTTTGTGAAAGAAACACTTCTTCAAATTATATTTGAAATGATCATTAGGCCAAGTGCCACTTTTTTTCTTTCAAATTATAGCTAAATTTTTTGCAATGATTAATTTTTTAAATCTAGCTTAAATCAAGGTTTATCTAATAATTATTTTGCACTTTAAACCTTTAAAAATAAGCAGGTTTACATTTTAGCATCATTTTGATCCTGGATTTAAGTAATATTTAAGATTAACTTTTATCATTTTGCACCATAACTTTAAACTGATTTAAATCTTTAAACTTAATGGAGGTTTAAATAAAATAAAATGCACATGCAATTAAAATATGCAACTTATTGAACAAAAAGTGGGGATCTGACAAAAAAAAAAAAAAAAAAAAAGGTCTCGGAGAGGTGATTACAAATTAAAATTAAACTACATCGAGTTGACAGAGTGCAAGGATCGTGACAGGATGATGCACCTCGGTGTCGGACAAACAAAAGAAGTGAGAAATATGTTTAGCATTTCACAGCAGCGGTCACGGTGATGGTACCAGCACCAGTGATCGCGGCAGCGCCTCTGGTTTCTCATGCCCGCTCCGTGTGTCTGCTGGGCGGCGATCAAACGGGCAGGGCAGCGCTTTTCACGAGCGGAGATAGCTACTAGACGAATCATGTAATTTTTTTTTTTTTTCTTATCTTGGTTCTTTTGTCGAAAGTTATGCTATTACTCCATTAATTTATACTGTATATCAAGCGCTCCCTGAACACAGTCTCTGGCTTACTGTCAGTCAAGCGCAAGCACGCTGCACCCATCTAGAGTGATAACAACGCTGATCTGATCAAGTCTTTCCGAGTCACAGGGCTCAAGTCCAAGTCAAGTCTCGAGTCATTGCTGTCAAATTCTAAATCGAGTCTCAAGTCTTCTATAATTATGTCGAGTCGAGTCGCAAGTCATCAAATTTGGGACTCAAGTCCGAGTCAAGTCTCGAGTCCACACCCCTGCTAAAAACCATAGGTGTCTTCGACTTGAAGCGGCGCTGCACAGAATGATCAGTGTATGACATCAAAGTACCGCGAGAGCCATTCGAAAGAATAAAGCCTGGTTTATACTTGACGCGTCCGCAAGTTCGCTTGAGTGCGCGCGCCAAATACATTTGCAAAACACTGTAGGTTTCAACTTATATACATTATAACATTAATCTTGTATTTGAACAGTTACACGTACTTGAGCCTCAACGTGGCAATATTTTTGTCTAACTTGTACTCTAATAATGTGGTCTAATTTGAAATGTTAGAATAAGAAATAAGCTGTAAATTCCAACACTGTCGAATAACCCACATACCGTTAGCTATACTGCAATATGTAGAAATGTGTCTGCATTATGCACAGAAATGAAAGAGTGAAATTTTATTAAATCAACAAACAAGTCCATCTTGAATGATCTGACGTAATTCCAGTAAAATTCCTACTTCTCTTCTACTTCCTGCGGATTTAAAGGACGATTTCGTTTGCGCGCCCCCTGTCGTTTCAAAGAATATCTCAACTGCGAACGCGTCAAGTATAAACGCCTCGTCCGTTTGGGGAGGTGCGCGCGCAGTCAGCGGAGGCTCGCGAAGCGGAGCCAGGCGCGAGTATAAACGAGGCTTAAGGATCCATCTGCTCTCTTATCACTCTTGCGGTACTTTGATGTTATACACTGATCATTTTGCGTAGCGCCGCTTCAAGTCGAACACACCTCTTAACTAACCCATGGGGTTATACCATTATACCATCTGACATTTTAAAAACCTGAACTTTTTATTTTTTTGGAGAAACAAAGTGTAAATTCTAATAATATTTTATATCAATACTGCTTCAGTGTAAATATTTTAAATAAATAAAATTTATTATGTAATGAAAAATTATTTTTCATTACAGCCTTAATGAGTTGTACTAATTACACACAAAACCACAATGCAAGAAAACCTGGTAACACTTTACTATAGGGACTAGGGGTGACACGGTACATGTATTCGTACCGAACCGTCACGGTACGGGCGTCTCGGTTCGGCGCAGGAGGCCTTACGACGAATACAGGCAATTCACCCCCAATCCAGAAGGGGGCGCCCGCAGTAATGCAACGCTGTTTGATAACCGCCAGCAGAAGAACAGCGAATGCAGAGTTGCGCGCGAAAACAAAGCCCACTAGACAGTGACCATGTGCTGATTCTGAACGCTCTCTCACATGGACGAACAAAGGAGTATACTTTAAAGGCTTGCGCACTCAACTGTTTGCGAAATGGAGCTTTGTGCTCGATATCCTACCTCACTCATTCGGCACAAATCCAAATATTCTGTAATATTTCCATATTTGCTATGTAACGTATCTGAATGCTAAACTATTATTTATTATGTAAATGATAGGCTTTGTACTTCAGTCGCGTTCCAACGGTGACACAGAGGCGCGCTGATGTTTGGCTCACTGTATTTTATTTTGATAAAGTACCAACTGTGCTGTCAAGTTAGCGAGGCTGCAACTGATGTTTTGTGTGTGTGTGTGCGCGTGTGTGATAACTTCAACTGTTTCCTTATACCAGCAGAATCAACTTTAAACACTTATTGTCTTATTAATAATCACTGTATAAAGGTCTGCTTTTATTTGTGTACACTCACAATGAAAACAAAACAGATTTTATATATATATATATATAACATGTACATTAGATATTATAGGAAGTGTTGCTGCTTACCCTAATTGGTGCAGCATAAAGATCCTTTAAGAGATTTGAATTATAGAAATGTGATAGTGTGTCATGTGTATGGAAGGTTAAAGAGATGGTCTTTTAAACTCACAGAGTGTGTCTGCCTCCTGAAGTCCACCCTTCAGCTGGAGCCACCTCTTCATAGTCCCCTTGACCTCCATTTCAGCAGCATTAGCTTGAAAGTTTTTCCAAATTGCAGCCTTGAAATATGTACAAATATATATTGTAAGGTAATTATTTAATCTTAAGCATTACAGCTTTTACAATCATTAGGACCAGAGCCAGAATTCGCACCTTATATGTTTGATGAATGTTCATGCAGCAGCTCAGAATTTCTGTAAAAAAATTAAATGAATAAGTGTCAGATTGCATATAACGTTATATAGTGTTCAGATTAAACTTTTAAGTTTGTTTGCTCATAATAATCCCCACCACAGTAAAATAAGTATGATTTTAATCACATCATACGGCATATCTATGCTTCAAAAGTTTTCATTCACTCTAAAACTGAACCTGCTCAAGTGCAGCAGACAGATTAGGCCTTCATTCAGGAACAAAAGATGATGCACTTACATTTTACGGCTCCCTCTTACGTATCTATAGTGTTTTCTCTGTCAGAGCTTCCCACACGGCAGTGTTACCACAAAATAAATATTATTATTAAATTCAGATTGCACATATTGAATTGTCTTAGCAGGTGTAATGCTACAACAGCGTGCTCAGTTTGATTCACAAACAAATGACTCATTTGAATGGTTAAGTGAATCGAATCAGAGAGTCACTCGTATGATGTTTATGGCGCCTCCAGCGCGGTCCGACTCCTTTGATTCAATAGCAATCACTCGTTGAAAAAGACGAATCGAATGAATTCTAGCAAACAAAATAGAATTTAACTCATTAAAATGTAATTACTTAACATGATCGTGCACTGGATACAGCTAATTGGTTTTCATATTAAAAAGTACATATGGTTTTCCTAAAGAGACCGCGCCTGACAGTTAGGCCTAACGTTACTCATCAACACTCAATCCGGGACCGAACGGTTTTTAACGCTGTTATCATCGCAAACCTAACAGAACCATCTAAAACTATACTCTTCGTGGCATTTAAATATCAAACAACACTAGATTGATCATTAAATAACTTAACTTACCTTTTTGCAGCTGAAGTATTCCTCTTGAGAACTGTGTCCGCCGAAATCTCCTGAGGATTAACCGCCAAATCTCTCTCTCAGGCGGCTGATCTCCTTCATTCTAGCAGCGGCCGCCGGAGACAAAACCAGCTCGGGCCGAAGGTAGAGACACACAACTACACCGAGTGCGGACCTGCCGCACGTACAACAGCTTTCAGCCGAGATCGGCCCAGAGAGAAAAAGCGTCTGTCAGCCAGAAGTGTTTTGTAGAGTCGGCGCGGCTCTGGCCCATTATCTTCTCACCGACGTCGTGACTGAGCCGACAGTGCCGCATTTCAGCCAGAATCGGCCCGAGTGTGCTTGCTATGTGGGGAGTGATGACAACGCTGATCTGATCAAGTCTTTCCGAGTCACAGGGCTCAAGTCCAAGTCAAGTCTCGAGTCATTGCTGTCAAATTCTAAATCGAGTCTCAAGTCTTCTATAATTATGTCGAGTCGAGTCGCAAGTCATCAAATTTGGGACTCAAGTCCGAGTCAAGTCTCGAGTCCACACCCCTGCTAAAAACCATAGGTGTCTTCGACTTGAAGCGGCGCTGCACAGAATGATCAGTGTATGACATCAAAGTACCGCGAGAGCCATTCGAAAGCATAAAGCCTGGTTTATACTTGACGCGTCCGCAAGTTCGCTTGAGTGCGCGCGCCAAATACATTTGCAAAACACTGTAGGTTTCAACTTATATACATTATAACATTAATCTTGTATTTGAACAGTTACACGTACTTGAGCCTCAACGTGGCAATATTTTTGTCTAACTTGTACTCTAATAATGTGGTCTAATTTGAAATGTTAGAATAAGAAATAAGCTGTAAATTCCAACACTGTCGAATAACCCACATACCGTTAGCTATACTGCAATATGTAGAAATGTGTCTGCATTATGCACAGAAATGAAAGAGTGAAATTTTATTAAATCAACAAACAAGTCCATCTTGAATGATCTGACGTAATTCCAGTAAAATTCCTACTTCTCTTCTACTTCCTGCGGATTTAAAGGACGATTTCGTTTGCGCGCCCCTGTCGTTTCAAAGAATATCTCAACTGCGAACGCGTCAAGTATAAACGCCTCGTCCGTTTGGGGAGGTGCGCGCAGTCAGCGGAGGCTCGCGAAGCGGAGCCAGGCGCGAGTATAAACGAGGCTTAAGGATCCATCTGCTCTCTTATCACTCTTGCGGTACTTTGATGTTATACACTGATCATTTTGCGTAGCGCCGCTTCAAGTCGAACACACCTCTTAACTAACCCATGGGGTTATACCATTATACCATCTGACATTTTAAAACCTGAACTTTTTATTTTTTGGAGAAACAAAGTGTAAATTCTAATAATATTTTATATCAATACTGCTTCAGTGTAAATATTTTAAATAAATAAAATTTATTATGTAATGAAAATTATTTTCATTACAGCCTTAATGAGTTGTACTAATTACACACAAAACCACAATGCAAGAAAACCTGGTAACACTTTACTATAGGGACTAGGGGTGACACGGTACATGTATTCGTACCGAACCGTCACGGATGCAGGCGTCTCGGTTCGGCGCAGGAGGCCTTACGACGAATACAGGCAATTCACCCCCAATCCAGAAGGGGGCGCCCGCAGTAATGCAACGCTGTTTGATAACCGCGAGCGCCAGCAGAAGAACAGCGAATGCAGAGTTGCGCACTTGAAAACAAAGCCCACTAGACAGTGACCATGTGCTGATTCTGAACGCGTCTCTCACATGGACGAACAAAGGAGTATACTTTAAAGGCTTGCGCACTCAACTGTTTGCGAAATGGAGCTTTGTGCTCGATATCCTACCTCACTCATTCGGCACAAATCCAAATATTCTGTAATATTTCCATATTTGCTATGTAACATATCTGAATGCTAAACTATTATTTATTATGTAAATGATAGGCTTTGTACTTCAGTCGCGTTCCAACGGTGACACAGAGGCGCGCGCGCTGATGTTTGGCTCACTGTATTTTATTTTGATAAAGTACCAACTGTGCTGTCAAGTTAGCGAGGCTGCAACTGATGTTTTGTGTGTGTGTGTGTGTGTGCGCGCTCCGGCGCGATAACTTCAACTGTTTCCTTATACCAGCAGAATCAACTTTAAACACTTATTGTCTTATTAATAATCACTGTATAAAGGTCTGCTTTTATTTGTGTACACTCACAATGAAAACAAAACAGATTTTATATATATATATATAACATGTAATAATATTTAGTATTTTCACATCTAGATGGACATTTTTTTTAATTTGCACTACTGTCTGTTCAAAATAAATGAAAAGAAACTGAGCATAGTAGATTTTTTCCCCCCTGTTGTACCGAAATCGTATGGAACCCTGACCCCCGAACAGAGGTACTTACCGAACCATGACATTTGTGTACCGTGCCACCCCTAATAGGGACCAATTCTCATTATTAACTAGTTGCTTATTAGCATACCTATTATTATCATCATATTGGCTGTTTTTAGTACTTATAAAGCACATATTCTGCAAGACAATATTCTACATCCCTAATCCTACCCAATACCTAAACTTAACAACTACCATACTAACTATTAATAAGCAGCAAATTAGGAATTTATTAAAGCAAAAGTTGTAGTTAATTGTTTGTTAATAGCAAGCATTGGACATTAAAATAAAATGTGACCAAAATATTATTTACACTTTTCAGGTTTTCTCTGGTTTTGATGTCAAAACATAAACAGATATGCCCTTATCAAATAAGTTCGCAGGATGCCAAGTAAAGATGTTTACATGCAGAGCAAAATAGGGGTAATGGGGTGAAAGTCAATGTGAACAAATCAGGTTTTGCATAAATCATTTAAGACAGTTGAAAACTACAGTTGAAGGCATTTCTGTGACCTGGGTTATTAACCAGTCAATGTAAGATTCATTGGCAGCATCCAATAGATGTGACCAAAACATGACCTTTCTGAGTGCAATGCGTTGACAGTTCTATGTTGTAACGCATCACTCAATCACTCTTGTTTTTCCAGTCCCCAAAGAGATTTTGAGAAATTTCTCGCTAACTCTCAAATGAAACCACGTGGACCACAAAAACCCTGAAGAGTTTGTCTCCTCCCTCTCCTGCCTCATGTCTCCATAAAGAAGAAGGTAAACATGTTTCCCTTAATGGAACAACCAAGAAAACCGGTTGGACCAGTGGCGATGCACGAACATGCTCAAACACAGAGGGGCCACTTGCGCAAAAACAAAGCCATGTGCTTTCTGGTGAGCTCTTTGTTCAGACTCGGATACTATTGAGACAGTCCTTTCACCCCTGGGACTGATAAGATGGTATATCAACAAAATAGCTATAAAAACCATGCTTCATCAATTCAGTGGAATTCAGTTTCCAGTTCACTGTGTGCATAAGTGAAAAGGCTAATACATGCTGACAGAGTGCGAGTCATTTTCATTTAAATGTTAATTAAAATTTTGTATCACACATACACAATAATAACATACAGTATATCTAACCAGTGTCAGCACGGCTCACATCACATTACTGCAGCATAACCCTGTGGTAACTTTTTTTTTTTCCACGTTGTGACTTCAGTTGATTAGATTTCATCTGTCAGTCATGAATCTTTCGTATCCAATAAATCCTACTGCAGTCAAAAGAATCCATATGTCTGAAAGGCTGCTACTCAAAAACAAACCCAAATGATCTTTTAGGGTCAAATGAGTTTGAGTCCAAAACTATTATCTGCCTGAACAGAAACACAAAAGAGTTGGAGACTATAGCAGACACCCAGAGACAGGAAGCTGGGGGAAAAATATCTGAATAAGCCGCAATACAAAGCATCAAACAAACAAACCAAGAGAAAGAGGCGTTCATGCAGACAGCTGGCTATAACTTACAGCGCATGTTAATTAGATATTTCACAAGTAGCTTTTGTTGGCTCGATTCATTCCATTCAAAAGACGACAGTCTAATTTATTGAACCTTTGAGCTGGTTCCTCACTGAGTACATAAAATGCAGCAGATCTTTCGCAAACAGAACAGAACAAAGCTGTTTTACCCCCTGCCAAAGTAAATCAGATCTCTGGAGCAGATTACAGTTGTTAAAAAAAAAACCGTTGAAAACAGCCTGATATGAGTGATGCAATATTAACTTGAGTATACAGATCCAAACGCTTTTGGCAGAGTCTTTCCTTTATGGTACGGGCCGTTCACATGTCTGATCACTTCAACATCAGTTACTGATTATTAAATACTGCACTATAAGCAAACCAGCTTCAGGGGGGAGGTTAAAAATGATGTCATTGTTGAATAAAAACAAGGAACAAGTTCCAAGTGGGAAAAGAGGGACAAATGGAGGCTTTGAGGACAAGACAGAGAGCAGTAAATGACAAACAGGCAATTAGTTATGGGTGGGAACAGCTAAATATGGGTTAAGATACCCCAACAACACCCATTTCTATAAGTAGGAAATATTAAACATGGTTAGAGTTATGTAAACCACAGCCATCATCAGAACAGGAAGCATCTTCTTCAATGTGGCATGACTAACTGAGCCAACAAAAACACCCTTAAAAGTTGGAACTAGGGATGGGTACCGAAACCCGGTATTAAATCGGTCTCGGGGCTAAATTATGAAAGACCGGAGTATCGATAAGCTCTGACGTTATCGGTTCTGCTGTCGGTACTGGAGAAATCAAGAAAACACACATACATTTATTGTTACTATATATACACATTATTTTGCAAATTATATTTCACCAGAGTTGCCAGCTGTTTTTATGTGCAATAATATTCAAACATCTGTCTATGATACATATGATACAATTCAGAAACGAGAACGCGCTTACGCGGAGGAGTTTCAGCACGTGCAACATGAAAGCCCTGTTTAATTATGATAGAAGAGAGAACTAACTATTCAAACATCTGCTTATGCTTTAGGCCTGTGGCTGTTATATTAAGCTTAGTTTATTTTATTTTTATTTCGATTTTGGCTTCTAAGTATTATAGCCGCGTTTCTTCTAGCACAACTTCCTTCCCTTTACAGCGGTGCGCATTCGTTCCTCCCTAACCAAAACTTAACGTCAGAATCAGCTCAATCGGTGATTATTGTAAAGTGCTGTCTTTACTGCTGCTACATTGCGGGACATGTTTGATAATAAAACGTTGAAAGCACAATCAGCGCGAGAGACGCTGTTCCCCAGGATGAAATGTGTGTGCGCGCCGCGCTCCAAAACGGACAAGCAGATTACACTTTGAGCTTCACAAAATGTCAAAATGGCCAGCTACGAGAGTATTCACTTAAACACAGTTTATGTCTTAAGTGGACGAGATCAGTTGGGAGAAAATCCGACGTGTGTCAATATTTTGTCTTAAAGGCCGCATTTACACTGCATGGTTCAAGTGACCCAATTCCGATTTTTTCCTCCCATGTGGCACAGATCGGATATGGCCCACGACCGTGTAAGCAGGAAAAAATCGCATGGATTCCGATATTCTCCGATCGGTTTCAGGCCTCATTCATATGTGGAAATAAATCAGATATGAATCAGATACGTGCATTTGCGCCTGCCGTGTAAGCGGTCAGATCGGATATTCCCCTGTAAATGCGATCCCTACGTCATTGAAAAGTGAGTTTTTAAAAACATTTCAGGGTACAGACATACCTGTAACAAATGAAACATCTCTAGTTGAGTAGCAGAGTATTCATTTCGTTTGTTTGTGTTAAATAAAAGGCGATCTGACGCTGAATGTATTGCTTTTGAAATCATGCAGAGTGCTCGTTGCTGCTGCTGAGCGCTTCAGTCCTGTTCGTTCCATTGAAACCACAAAATAAATGCACACAAACATGTCCCTGCCTTTGATATACAATCACTGATGAACGCATTTGGTTTTAATTACTAAAAAACACAGTCGATGTGACATGTTTAACATTATCTACCACCTGGGTATTATTCCACTCGCAAGCTTTCAGCGGAGCTGCGTACATCACTGTCCTGAAGAATTTGTTCTATATAATCATTTTGATGTATAGATGTAACTATTGCATTAAAAACGTTTCTATATGAATTCCATGCCAATAAACTAAACTCAATGTACTATTCAAATTGATTTGTGATGTCATATGCTATTTTTGGCTTGTTTCACCAAGTGCAGTGTAAAATGCACACATCGGATACGGGCCACTTTTAAAAGAAATGTAAGCACGTCGTCCAAAAAATCGGATATAGTCACAAAATCGGAATTGGTCATAAAGACTTGCAGTGTAAATGCAGCCAAAGTGACAGACTGGTGCTTGGGCCATCAATGTTAAATAACAAAATGCAAAGAGAAAATCACCCACAGCTCTTAATCTGAATAACGTTATAGCTTTAATAAGCATTAATCTATCAATACATACAGTGAAAATTATGCAGTGTTATTTTACATTTTAATTTTTTTGTTTTACGTTTGATTACTTTTAGATTTCTTTTGTAGCTATTACTTACCTGAACATTAATGTTAGTAGACCTTCATGGAAAAATGAAAGCACTGTTTATTTAATTTCATTTAATTTGTATATTTGTTTTATTGTATTTGTTGGTTTGTTTTACTTTGTTTCTTTGTTCATGTTCTTACTGTATCTTATGTATATAAAACACTAAAAATGCCTGCACACTGGTGCCTTTACAAATTGATGTTTTATATTAATTTAATTAAATATTTATTTTACATTTCAGAATATAAAGCAATGTTAATCCAGCTCCTAATCTGTCTCATTCATATATATATATATATATATATATATATATATATATATAACAAAAAGTACCGATAAGAATACCGTTAAAGTACCGGATCGATAAGCAGTATCAGTAAGAGTAGTAATACCGTTAATACCTTAACGATACCCATCCCTAGTTGGAACGTATTGGTTTCAGTCAACTGGTATTAAACAGAGTCTGTGTAGTCTACTTGTGTAGTTTTGTTAATAGTTGAGAACATGTTAAACAACCTGTCCATGTTAGCATGAGCCAAATTTGGCTAGCATCTATAAAGTGGCACATGAATTTATGCAGAAATACTCTCGTTTCATTGGACGCGTTGCCTTTGATGTCAAAAACAAAATATATGGGAAGCATTTTCTCCTACCTTTTAAAAGCTTATACACCAATTCATTATTTGTGTTCAGCATCATTTCGGCTACCTTTCAAAACAGATCTTGGAGTGATTGAACTCACCTTTCCCAACAAAACTGCCATTTTGTGTCTCCAACGGCCCTTGTTCAAGGAGGCAACCCTGATCCAGATGTTGAGCTGGGAGTTGTACATCCAGACATCCCTGCTGTTGATTCTACCACCTGAAATTGCATCACCAAACCATCACAACCAATTTTTATGTCTCATTATGCACTTATTATGCAATAATGTAAATAGGTAAATGACCAATGACACACTTGGTGAATGTTCCTTGTTATCTCATATAAACACATGAATGATATGTGAATAATAAAACTATAATTGCAGACATCTTGCCCCAGTTCTGAGATGATTCCCGGTGAAGCAACATAATTAGAGACCAGCTGAACCAGAAATATGCTCTTAAGAACTTATTAAAAGAATTATGCAACACAATGAATAACCACATTCATTATTGACATATACACTACTATTCACAAAAATGACTGATTTTTATGATTGATTTTATACTTTGAATTTGTTTCTCTGAAACATCTTAAAATCCTTTGCTAATACTTCAATGCTTAAAATATGTTTTGTACAAAAATATAAATAAATAATATATGCATTTCTTTACCAACAAACATTTTAATTACATTTTACATAATTGTATTTAATTTCTTTTTTTATTTTTACAACAGATAGTAAAGAAAAATCAGCCAACAAGTGTCTGGCATTCTACTGTTTAGAAAGCATCCCAGGATGCACCTCACAGATTTGTTTGAAAAACTGACCAGAGCTATAATCTAAGCTACTTTGAAAAACTAAAATTATAAGATTTGTATAACATTCATTTAGTCAACACATAATTCCCATACTTCCATTTTTCCATTATTTCATAGCTTGAGTGTCTTAACTACAACTACACAATGTAAAAATAGTAGTAATAAAGAATGACTGGGTAAGTGGTAAATGTGAGCAAACATTTGACTGGTATTGCATCGGTTAACACGTGTGCATCTGTGTGATTATGCTAACAAAGGCTAATCATCTACAAAACTGTTCCAGTTCTTCAGGAAACACCGGCAGTGTGGAAAGAACACACTGGACTCAGCAAAGCTGCTCAACCTGAAACTCATCTTTCTATTGTGTCAATTTCCATTATTTTCTGACTCACATATCTTAGTCTTGAGTTTGACACACAGATATATATATATATATAGTTTGACACATATACAGGCTTCCTGCCTTGGAAAAGCCTGCCTGGCCCTGGCTAACTTAAACTTCAAAGAAGGAGAAGAGACAAGATGTGTGGGGAAGGAATGAACTTAAAGGAGGTTGAAACTAGAGAGACAGAGAGAGAGAGAAGTGCTAACTAGAAGAACTATTCTCATGGAAACACGTGAGTGCTTGGCACATGCAGAATGCAAACCGATCGCTCAGGATTCCAGCCCCCTCACTCACCCTTGCGTTCTCTCTCCCTCTCTAACAGTCTTTTCTCATGAGATAGCTGGTAGTCCTGGTCTCTTTTAATCATGTCTCACAGTCTTTTTGCTGAACCTGCTTGCTGTTCAAAGCGAGCTTCTCTGTTAAAGCGTGGTGCCATGCTGTGTCTAACAAATCCCTGCAGACTAAACCAGCCAAGAGGTAAACATCAAACTAGGTCATCTACAATAATTGAGAAATTAATGACAGAGGATACAAATGATTGGTGGATTAAGGGCATACAAAAGCAAGCCTTAGATATCAAATGAACACAATCAGTCTTTCACTTTACAATAAGTAATTCTCATATTAAATACTTTATATTTCTGTTAGCTTTAATATCATCTATATCTTAATGTACCTTTAAAAACTGACGAAATTAGCAGATATACACAATCAAAATTTATAGTCAGTCAAAATAAAAATATTAATAGCTCATATTGCACTGACAAGATTTTCAAAATTTTATCCAATCAAATGCTGTCTAGAATGAGAATGTACCTCGCCTTAATACTAGCATTAGCAAGTAGCAAATCATCTTCCTGACTCAGACGTAAACAAAAGGCTACTGGCGTTTTCAAAAGGGAAAAAGGGCTTTGATATTTCCTGCCTAAACTTCATGATAGGAAATGCATAAACACGTGGAAGAATACCAAGCCATGTCTTTCCACCACTGCCTGCGAAACAATTTAGCATTCATGAAACATTATTACAAATATCCATGTTTACCTGAGACCAGAATGTCGTTCCTGAGGGCGCACACAGCATATTCTGACTTGGTGAACTCTGGGAGTTTGGCTAAGGATTTCCATTCCCCAGTTACAGGATCATAGCATTCAGTATAGGGCAGGTTGAAACCCCCCATCCTCTCGCACCCTCCAACTACCACAATGACTTCTGAGAATCCAGTAGACCTACAGGGACACGACAGGATGACAAACTTGGACACATGGACAAATGTAAATCATTATTAGTCATGAAACATGGAAAGGGACATGCTCAGTCATACATCTAGCACTGAACAAACTCATTGTTTACATTTTGTTTTCTTGTCATTTTTAGTCTATTTGTTCTCTGCAGTGACACTGAAATGAGAAGAGTTAAGAACCCGTTCTAAGAATAGCAGTAAACAACACTGTCTACTAGAGCCCAGAGCACAACGTGTATCTCTGTGCAAAGAACCAATCCACAGGCAAACACAATTCATCCAGAACTAACTCCCCCCAGTTTTTTTCCCTGAAATCGTCAGCCTAGAAGACTGTGCTCTCTGTGTAAATGATCAGGGGGTTGGAGAGTGCATAAGCGAAGACGCTAAAGTTAGAGTTGAACTTTGAATACACTCTCCGGGGGAAAGAGATTAGAATGTATTGAGCCAGTCGTCCAGTCAATTCATGCAAACATGGAAAATTCAGATCAGCCTTTCATGTGTGATGTAATTAGTCAAAATGCACCACACCCACACAATCCCTGAAAATAATTAGGGGAGATCGGCCAGGCCCTATCCAATAATTCAAATTTAAGATCCATCCCAAATCTGCCTGGAAACAGAGGTGGACTTTCTGCCAACTGTAAACCGACACCCGTCTGAAAACTCTTAACACAACCTTCTAAAGCTGAGGAGTTGTTTTGAGAGTGTCCTTTTTTCACCAAACCAAAGGAAAACAAAAGGTATGTTGAGTTGTAAACAAAGCACCCTCTGAGGTTTTGCACGAATATATAGCAAGCTTTTGTCAACGTTTAGCTGGTTGCGTGTGACTAGGGCTGCAGTTATCCTAATGACTGTGCTACACCTCTCTGCACGCAGTCTATAATGAGGCTGTTAATAAATAAGCCCTGCAACGTTGCCAGATCCTTCAGCAAATCGCGTTGAGGCAGATTGCAGGTCACTATACATTCGGCTTTGAGAAAAACACAAGTGTGCAGTTTCCCCTCCCCCTGCTCTCTCTCACCCCACGTTTCTCCAGACATAACAAAAACAAAGAGCGCACGCCGCAAGCAGGATCAGGTCAACAGGAGCATGTTTCGAAACTCAGGTGATTGTGTGTTATGAAGTTTGTCGAGGAAGAATTTTTATGGGCAAGCCCCACCAAGACGTTATTTTCCCTCCATGCACTGCAATACAGCGGGCCTGAAGGGGCCATCTCTTCTTGCTGTACTTACAATGTGGCTTGGATTGTTCTATATTCACAAATTTATGCAACGGTTTTCCCAATGCTCAACTACAGAGTGTGAAGCTATAAAAACAAGCCTTCAAGTTACTTCACTTGTTGAATCATGCCTTCACGGTTTGAGCACGACTGAATCTATAATTGTAGCCTTTATTGAAAAGGTTCCAGAAGTATCTGGGATCTTTAAGTACTTAGAAGAATGCATTTCAACTAAGCTAGACAACTATGACTAGTAAACCACCATTTGCTTGATTCTGTAAGGTCTTGGTGGCCAATTATTTGAAGTCAAGTCATGGTAAACAAAGTCTTTGATAGTGAATTGGACAAACAGTTTAGGGTAGTAAACCACCATTTGCTTGATTCTGTATGTTCTTGGTGGCCAATTATTTGAAGTCAAATCATGGTAAACAAACTCTTTGATAGTGAATTGGACAAACGGTTCAGGACAAGGCATGGAAGACTCTTCTGTACTGCTAAAGATTAAGCCTTAGATTGGTGCTTGCATCAGTGAACATTTCTAGATAATACATTTAATAAAGACCTTCAGGGTACAAGGTAAGATGCCAGTAATACCTGCGTGGACGGGTTCTAGGTGACATCATTTCATTGCCCAAGACATGATAGCGTCTTGCTTCGTGCAGAAGCTGGTAGCACTCTGGTGCATTTTGGATCAACTGGTCACCTTCTACTGTCTGCACGAAATAATTTGGATGCAGCAGGGGCAGGCGGACATGGGTGAGAAGGTCTCTAAGCATAATTCGGCGGTGGTCCGTGTTGTAGTACACCCAGCGCATGACTGCCTCAAACACTGTCTCCTCCTTTCCAATGACTAGCTCGTCACTAGCAATGTACTCCTCCAGTTCCTCCTTACGCAAGTCCAAGAATTCTTCATGCTGGGCCACATCCGTAAAGCTCTGCAGCGCGTAAGAGCGGCAGCGGCTGGCCAGCTGCTTGAGGGAGTGCGCGTCGGCGAAACGCTGGATGCCCAGGCAGTTGCAGGGATCAAGTTGGTCTTCCAAGAACTTGGCACAGGCATCACGCAGAGTGCTGATCTGGAAGAGGCTAGAGGTCTCGAAGAGGAACTGCACGTTATCTGTAGTTATGCGGGCACGTCCGGTGTAGACGTACTGCAGGAAGGTGTCCATGGCTTCAGCACGGATGCCGTTGATCTCCACTAACATCTCACGGCTCTCCCGATGGTCATTGCAGAACATTGCACGGAAGTAGCTACTGCAAGCTGACAGCACGGCGCGGTGACACGGGAACTCACGACCCTCCACGCTGATCACCACGTCTGTGAAGAGTCTGCCGTCACGGAACTCATTAAACATCTGCAGAATGCTCTCAGAGTGGCACGGGCCGGAGGAGAAATCAAACACATCGTGATTGCTGAGGGACTTGTTGTCCATCTCCAGAACCTTTCTCTTGACTGCTGGGGACTCACGGACTCCAGAGTCCTCCCGGTTCAGTCTTCTGCCCAGAATAAGTACCATTGCTTTTAGATCAATGAGGCCCAAGGCCTTGTAGACAATAGAAGAAAATGGTGCCTCAGCTGAAATTAAAAAGAGAAACATTATTTTAATCAGGAAATTCATGAACTTGTTATAATTATATAAAATGAAAAAGAGTCACATTTCTGAGTCATAGCTTTTGTAACCTTTAAGAGGTGATACATAAAATATAAAAACATGCTTTATGAAATTAAAATAAGCTTGAAACAACAACTAAAGCTTATGCAGCTATTCAGGCTAAATGCACAAAACATGAAGTAGTAGCTAATGTCACAACCACACAGTATCATATCAACAAAGTGTAGCCATGTTGCCAGTAAACGTGATACACATTACCTATTTAACCTATCTTTAAAAAAGGTTAAAAACTGTTGTTGTTTTTTTACATAAATGTACTGTCTAACATTTTATGTACTTTATTAACCCTTTATTAGCTTTAAGTTGACATTGTACAGACAACCTGGCAACCTTCTGTTTGTCTCACATCGCCCTCTCAATGCTCCAGGTGAATTCACCTTTACACTAAGCATGATGCTTTTCTGATCCTGCTGCCCTCTAGCGGTCACTTCCGTATTCAACAAGTGGATCAAAACAAAGAACTTAGGGAACGTCAACAAAATCTACTTCAAAAAAGGACCTGCCAGCACGTGTAGACTGACAAATTAATCATATATATATATTTGTTATACCACTAAATCGCGACTAATGTCAGGCATAACGAAATTATTAAGTCAAATGACATTAACTTAATAAACGGTTATTAAAAACATATTTATAGCATACTGAAAACTTAGCCAAAAGTCCCAAAAGGGCAGACCATAATTTTTGTGTCGCAGTTATGCCTCACTGTTAACAACATATACCTCAATATGAAGAATTTTAGATAAAAGTGCACAAATAATATTTTTGCATTGCTTGTGCGGGACTCATGTGTAAATACATACATTATAAATAGGCCTACATATTTTTAAAATGAAATGTCACAAAATGTGTTTCATGCTTATATATTTTAAATTATCATAGCTACAAAACTGTTACTGAATAGAATAGAATAGAATAGAATAGAATAGAATAAACTTCATAATATAACAATCATAAACTTACCAGTTTAAAAAGTGAAGAGTTTGTTATGAAAGTCTCGTCAGTAGCCTATGTAAAATGTAAAAATCAGTCAAGGAAAACTGTGCTCGTCTACCCGTCGGCGGTCATCTCTATTTCAGCAGTGAGCCCAAAAGATCGTCTGGAAAAAAACGGTCCGCTGGGTGCTTTATTGCCATCACATCCGAAAACACAAGCGGCAATCAGCTGATGAGGGGGTTCTGGGAAATGTAGTCTGCAATGCGGGCTGAAGGAATGACGGGAGAGGCACAGGAGACTACAAGTACCAGAGTTCTAAAAACGCCACATGGCCACAGATTGTTTGTAAACGTTTCAACAGTCTCGAGAGTGGCGGAGGTGAATCTCATGTCCGAAAGATGTTCCGTTTTCCTCTTAAAAGTTTCATAGAAGGTTATACATGTTATAAAATACATTTATATGCCTTTTGAAACTTGAAAAAGTACATGCACATTTTAGTAAACAATCACCAATGTAAGCATATCTAATAATCACGCACACATGACTTTCCATTGACGTATTTTGTTATTGTAGTCTACTGCGCAGATGGTATTTTCTATCCCCTAACTCTAAACAACACAGAAGACTTTAGGTTTCTTTTTATTAAAACATCGCTTAATGTGTTAATTTCGCCGTCCGAACTGCAGTTTTTGTCCATAGTGGTAAGATTTTTTACTTTCATAATTTACTGTATGTGAAACAGAAGCACAGACGTTTGTGTTTAATTTAGGCAACGTTTTTTTCTCGAGTAATTAACAATGAGTTTCAATGCTCTTTCTCGCCTCCATTGTATGAGGTTCAAGACAAAGATTTCCTCCTGCCAGTCCTTTCAACAGCAAAGGCACGGTTTAAACAGAGACACCTGGCTCTGTTGGAAAGCAGGCGAGGCGGTTGGACTTCCTCTCTTCTTCTGAATGCCTGGAGGCTACACTTATCTGTACAATACAGTTTGTGAATCACTAGCATGTTCAAGTAGGCTAACTAAAATATACTATTATAGATTTTGTTTTTTGTTGTTTAATTACTTTTGAGTTAGTTTTATTTTTTTATATTTTAAAATTTCAATTAAAATTTAGTTAAAGTTTTAGTCTTTTTGTTGCGTGTTTTGTCATTTTTATTCTTAATAAGAAATGTAGCCTTGGCAACTATCTAAAATAAAATATAAGGTCTGATCTTGCAGTCATTTCAGTAGAACAGTAGCCTAGATATTTTTTTTTTGGAACTCTAAAAAAAAAAAAAACACAAAGAAATCCAGTCCATCAGTTAATATCTTGTAAAGTTAAAAGCTTTGCTTCTGGCCAAAATACGAGCCCGAAATTTATAATAACACTTGTTCAATGAAAAAGTCCATCCCCTGTTATCCTCTCACATTAAAATCCACTGACATATTTGTCTCGAATGGTTTTAGACTGTTTTCATGGATCTGTGCATATTTCTCTCCTTGTTCAGACAAGATGACTTTTTCAGTGGAGAAAGCAATATTTTGAAAAGAGGACTTGAACATAAAAACATCTTGACGATGGATTTGTTTATTACAAACAAGCAGCTTTTTTTAATTTCACAAGATGTTAATTGATGAACTGGAGTAATGTGGATTACTTGTGATGTTTTTATCAGCTGTTTGAAATCTCATTCTGACGGCACCCATTCACTGCAGATGATCCACTGGTGAGCAAGCAATGTAACACTAAAATACTCCATATCTGAAATCTTACTTTGATATTGAGTAGACTGTTGGGACTGTGAAGATAAACAGCCAAGAAAGAATGGAATGTTGATGCCTAAAGCATTCTCTGGCAGACTTTTTCTTCCTCTTTCAGTGCTTTCACCTGCAGTCTGTCTCTGTCCTGTTTGTGTTCTGTTGCTATCATGTGTCTCTGCTCTCTCTTGGATTCCACACCATTAGTCCACAGCAGCTGACTGCACTTTCTGCTGTCTAAAGCACATTCCTCTGTCTCTGTGTGTTTATGTGATCAGTAGTCATCCCAGCATTTAATAGTGCTATAATAGAGCTTGGAACCAGTCAGTTAAGCCACACTAAAACACAAGGCAAAAGCCCAGTGCAAGTTTACTGACTTAAGCCAAGCAGAATAACACAAGAAGTACTGAAAAAATAATAATATTTTATATTTGAATATTCATTAAGGAGGCATGGCCAAAAATGTATTCAAACTGGCATTTGTATCCTAAACTAGCCACAGGGTGGCAGCAGAGACTAAAGGAAACAGTATAATAGGAAATTTGCAAACTCGCACAGGTTAAATGGATCATTTGTTTTAAGAACAGTAATTTAGAGCTCATTTGTAAATTTATATGAATTCACGCTCTATAATATACCTGTAATTATTGGCCAAGGTCCAATCAACCACATTGTTCATATAAAACAACATTTTATATACGGGTGAGTTGTAACAAAGTCATTTAAGGAAAGAGTAGTGTTCCAGGTTGTAACAACATCCCTCTATTTGACATTACACAGTTTAGAAATAAGTAGTAGATATAGCATACAAATTTGGGAATATTACATCAAAATTTGGCATACAGTTTCAGACGTTTAAACAAAACACTGCCAAGTCTCCCTATGTTTACATTCCTTTCAAACATTTTAAAGTTAAAAAGTAACCAAATATGCTAAGTGATTAAGCTCTATAATAATCGCGTAAACCTTAATCTAAAATCAGTCCATATGGCCTCAGAAGGACATCATCTTTTTTTTAGAAGCAATTACCTGCGATTTGCAGGCCCCAGGTATTTGTTTGTAAAGCAGCGGAAAATCCCGTTCGACGGCCTCGATCATAACAGCGCATCCCTCCAGTTCTCGCGAGAACTTTCGGTTCATGAGCGCCACTGAGCGCAGTGACGGCAAGCTGGAGTTCGTAAAGCGACGGAGGCAAAACTGTAGTGAAGCGCTTCACGGCTGGGGCAACATCCACATCATCTCTTCCCCCTCTGCATTGTTGCCCCTGCCTCTTTTTTTGCTCTTTTTAATGAGGGACAGAACAATCTATAAGAAATATGCTCGGAAGCCGCGTTCCTCTTTTATTTTAAGTGATTATTTGCAGTATTTCCGACCCGAGGGCTGCATCTCCCGAAAGTAGCGGATTTCTGTCTTTTTCTCTACATTGAAAAACATCCTACACAAACACGCCGCGTAAACAAGTTCATAAATGGGTGAGTACAACAGATTTGTGGAAAGTCAGGTTATTTTAAGCCAGATATTGACCTGAGTGTGCTATTGATGTGTCATTTAAAACATTAATGAAACTGAAAATCATTGAAAGTGTTTGCATCATGCATCCGTCGCACTATTATAAGTACATTGAAAGAAGATCTGATGATTTCAAGATGTGGACACGTTTGCATGTTTCCCTCTTCTCCGCTGCTCGGAGATCATGAAGAGTTAAAAGCTGAATTTCATTTCCCTCTGAGGTTTCCTGCTCTCCTCCAGCTGTCTGTTATGTTTCTCTTCACAGATGTGGCTTTTGCTACATTGTTTCATAAGGATGAGGAGGAACGCTATTTTTAATAGCCTATGTAGTCTATATAATTGAATTATGACCTTACAGTATAACTACTCATCGTGTTTTATTTGTTTGTCTGTTTGGATTATAGTTTTCGACCGATATAGTTTCTTTATATAGGCCTATAGATAGAAATGTTGAACTCTCTATTTGTTTTCTAGACGATAATAAATACAATTAGACTACAAAATGAATAAATAGTTTTAATGGTCCATAAATAGTAATAAATTCATATATCGGCAGGGTGATTGATCGGTTGATATTTTTACATTGTCAGTGTCAGCATTAACTGTACTCCATTGGCTGTTAATAAGTCTTAATGCACATTTTCTCTTTTCAGATATTTGAGTGAATTTCAAGTAAATATTTATGTAAATTAAGCGTTAATTTAAATTCAGTGACATTTTCCCAAAAGGGAACAAAAATGGTTTTGAAATTCAATTATGACTAAATTCTAAAGTTAAAATGCTGTGTGGAAATAAAATAAATAAATATTCACCTTATCTATTTTCTAAAGGCGTGTTATTGTGAAAATTCAACCATGATATTACTCAGAATGTCATAATTTGATCATCTAGTACTTTTTTTTTATTATTAATTTTCTTTTTTCATTTTGCATATTCAATTTGTACTCTGATGTAGGTCACAATACGGAAGAAAAGGTTGGTCGCTATTTCCGTTTCATCATGACCTTTAAATAGAAAAGTGTGAATAATATCAAACCGATTTTCTGTCTGTTTAGTTCAAAAAGCCACAAATGCTTCTCCCACAAGTTTGTATCTGTTACCATCATACTACATGCTGTTCTTTAAAAAGAGTTGAATTAGTTTGGATGTTTGTTTTTTAAACAGACAGCCTCCCCTGACGCCCACAAGCTTATCACGGTCAATAACTGGGCAGCTGCAGCCAAAGCTGTTTTTAGCATCTCAGTACAAAAAATAGTTGCTGGTCTCGTTTTCTTACATTGCACTGATGAGAGAACAGGATGACAAACATTTTTGAAGAATGCCACACTATTGTGGAAGAGATAGTCAGAACTGCAGAGTCATCACTGTAATCTCAAATGTAGTGTCATACTAAGCAGATCAGAGCCTATCATTGACGTTGGATTACAACCATTTATGATTTACATTAAGCAACTAAAAACAACTTCTTATTGACTGAAGCACTTGAACAGATGTACAATCCTCTTATGATCCATTATGTTCTATGCGCTCTCCTGTGATGAGCTCATCAAAAGGGGAGCATCTTTGACAAAACACCAGCGTTAGACAGTCGCACACGTGTCTCTGTACTTTTGGCAAGATTTATCAAAGTGTTTAGATCAACAGACATATGTGTTGAAAATTTAAACATGTTTTGTGCACATCGCACGGCACCTTTGGTTACATTCTATAGTGACTAAAGCCATGCGTGTATAAACCCACCAGAGTGTTTGTTAGGAAAAGGTTTTGATTGTTTCTGCATAAACATAAACGCTAACGGTTATTAATGACTTGGGGCCAGCTGTGTGTACCAACTATTTCAAAACATAAATCAATGTTTGACACAATGACACGAACAGGACTGCAGGAATGATATGATCTAAAATCAATCTGAGAAATGATCCATGCTCTGCTCTAAATTAAAAAGCGAGGAAAAATCGTTTCACTGTTGGAAAAAAATGTGCAAACAACTTTGTATGTTATCAGTGCCTAAAGATTGCATGTTATTACCTAAAGCGATACCCAATTATCTTCTTATTCGCTGACTTTCATGTCATACCAAACCTGTACAACTTATTTTTTCTGTCGAATTGTGTGGTCTATTTCTAGAAATATTTCAATGTTTTTCACATATACAGTGTAAGTCAGTGAGGTTCAAAACAACACTGGAGCCCATTAACTTTTATTGTTGAGACAAAAATGCAATGAGACATTTTTTTTTTCTTTTGTGTTCTGCAGAAGAAAGAAAGTTATACAGGTTTGGAACAACATGAGGGGGAATAAAGGCCTGTTCACACCAAGAACAATAACTCTAATAACTATAAAGTTCTATAAAAAACATTTAAAATTTAAGAGAGTAGCTGGGTTCTCACCATAACTTTAACGATTACGCCACAGTGGAACAATATCATTAGAATCAATTTCAGAATGTATTTTTCCTGCTGATGAACAAATAAAAACATTGACAGCCAATCAGAATCCATCCTGCTTTTAATGAGCTCAAGCATATAAAGAGGCAGACGACAAAACTACAAGCTTATAATAAACATAATGTTATTGTGCATTGGTGTAGACGCTAATATAGTTATATTTAGGCCTTTAATGATGAACTATCCCTTTAAGGTAATAATATGCACCCTTAAAGGGAAAAGGTACAAAGGTTCGCAACATTAATATGATAAACACTTTGCAACATCTTCATTAATATTTTAAGTCAGCGATTTCATGTGATGCTCCCAAAGACATGCATGAATGAAATATTTGTTGACTTATTTAGTGATTTAATGAGCATTATTAACAGGCCAAGCCTCAAAAGGAATAATTTTCAGACTAGTATACATGACCAACCCGTGATTTCGGGTTTAGCATTGAACATCCCGACTGGCAGCATTCTTTTGGCTCTTAGTTTTGAATTAAACATGCTATCAGTAAATGAATTCATAGTGATCAAGGGCTCCTTTTGAATCCTCATATCGCATGCAAGTTAATGAAGCCCTGGCTTCCTCTGTTACTGTTTTCACTGCAAGCTCAAGCTTTGCTTTTCCTCCCAAGTGAGGTGGTGCGCTTTGGATTCTGGAAAGTGTTGCACTGTACTCAGGTCTCTTTACTATCATGACTGCTGTGTCATGCTCATTCATTGCCCTTTGGCAGAGAACAGGGAAGTGGTGAGAGAGGCATGTTTGTATGTGTGATGAGTTCCCGTTATATAGTGAAGCATTTACACATCTACCTATGTTCCTCCATATTATGATAGTGGCTCTTTTATTGCCAGTGGGAACAGTGTAGGGGAACCAGTAGTAGTTGTTGTACTTACCACAAGATTTGGAAGATCTACACATCTTTTGTTTATGGTTATTAAATATTTTGGCTAATCTGATTATTCTTTCAGCTTCCAATAAGAAATTTTTGCTCCGTTTAACACATCTTGCCATGTTTAAATCTATTACTGCTGATTTTTCCCTGAATGCAGCACAGAAATCTTCTGCAGATGCCTTCTGGGCATCCCTATGTTGGATAATAGTATTCATAGATCTTTATAAAATATTCCAGAAGAGAGCTACTTTAGATGGAATCAACGTAATAATTTTCTGTGCATAGCACCGTAGGGAAATGCACAATATGCAATAATAAAAACCATAAGGTTTTGTATCAGGAGGAAAAATAATAAAGCTTTCCTCGTAAAAAAAAAGAAAGAAAGAAAAAGAAAGTTATGTGTTTTGGAGCATGAGTAATCGTTGATTTCTTAAGTCTGCAGGAGATTGCTCCATTCAAGAGTCACCTCATGTGATAATAGAGAAGTTCCACCACAGCTAGTGTGTGAATTTTGTACAAAACTGTGCAATAGCTCCAGATTTATTCATCACATACAGTTGAAAAAACATCTGCTGAAAGAGCTTTTGTAGATTAATAATTGAAGTTTTGTTACACTCGCTGAACATTTCGCTTTTAAATCATGCATTTAAGCTACGATGAAACTTTGCGAGAAATCTGAACTCTGCAGTTTGTTCTCGTATATCTGCAGTAGGACATACAAACAACCGAGTGCTTTGTACCTTCATAATTTATTAACGTGTCTGAATTTGGAGCAGTAACTTTTAGAGAGAGTTGTAAGGTTGTTGAGTGTTGGCTTTAAGGAAGTAGTGTTAGACTTTGTGCTCAGGAATTGAGCGCAAGAGTGTCTGTCCTACATACTACATCATTTAATGGCATGTTAACTGCATGTTTTATGCTTCTGGGAAAAAGTGCGTCATTTTGTATCTTGCACCAATTGTTTGTAAGTTTCTCTGAATTTCTGCACATGACCCAAGTCTAACCCACATAGTCCTAATCAGTGGCTTGGCTGACACGATTCGGGAAGCCGGGACACATGGCGAGCCACATGCGTTCATGCGTTTAAGAGGATCTTCCCTTTTTCTTCTGTAAAGGTCCTGTAAATTTGTGGTTTGTCTGCCAGAACTGGTTGTAGCGGTATTGGTATCGTATATAATGATATTAAAATTGATAGTTATATACCATGTAGGGTTGGGCGATATGACAAAAATCATGATATGAGTAATTTTATTTCTCGGTAATTACATATATCACAATATAGTTATTTTTTCCTAAATAAGGTATTTATGACATCAAAATTTGATACCATAGAAATTTCATAATTCTTGCCACCGGTGTCAATATCCCCAAAAAACTAATACTAGCCTAAAAAAAAACAACTCGAGCTCACTGAACACAAGTAAGTGAGTAAATAAGAATAAGCAACCAATTACAAGCAATAGGATTAAAAAAAATAAAAAATGACAGTAGAACAAATAAAAAACAAGTGCTATAATTTGTATAATGTAATCAAATGTATAAAACCACTGCATATTCTTAACAGTGTAAATGAAATGTATATTTTTTCATACTAAAGTTACAAAAATGATTTAGTCAAGAGAAGTGAGAGATTTTCTCTATTTTCTTTTTGACTAACATGAAAGACACACAGCAGGAATATTAGACTGCTATCACTTTAAGAGCTGCCTGGATCCAATATACCATTAGGTTCTCAGCTGTTTGCTTTCACTTAAGACCTAAATTACTGTGTTTACAAGGATACTTGCAAAGACAGGCATTTTGACACATACAAGTTAGAGGTCTGCAAGCTGAGTCCATTCGGGCCGGGCTCGGGCCATTAGTTTTTTTTTTTACAGATCGGGCTCGGGTCGGACTCGGGCTCATTTAGCTTCTCTCCTTTTATTGTGCCCATATACGCGCAGAGCACACATGGCTACTGTATTAAATACTGATTATATTATAAATATTATACATCGCCTAAGCAATACGCAACGCATATATACGCACACATTAGCATACAAGTGACCATGCAGAGCATCAGGGAGAAGTTGGAGTGTGGAGTTACAAAAAGTTCCCAATGCTTCGGGAAAAGCTGCATTTTTGATCAGCCATGCATTTGATGATGATCCTGACTGCCTTCTCCTCACTGGATGCGCCTTTAGAGAGAAATGCATCTTTAGGGATTTTATAATGAAAGAGTTTTTGTTTTCGATTCGAAGTATTTCGTTTTAAAGTAGTAATTCAAAGCTTTCTATAGATACTATATTTATCAAGCCAGTGAGGCAAGTATATGCTGTGTTTCGGTTTTTCAAAAACTTACATTTAACGAATAAAAAAATGCTCCAAACGTTTTTCTAAATTAACTTAATAAAATAACAAAACGAAATACAATCACTTAGCCATTTCATACAAAACTGAACTATTTTAATAGCTGAAACTGTAGTAGATAAGCTGTTTTGGGAGAAGGGGGAAAAAAGACGGGCTCGGGTCGGACTCGGGCCGAGAATTCTGATGAGCTGTCGGACATGGGCCGGGCTAGGGCCTAAATTTTAGGCCCGTGCAGGGCTCTAATACAAGTGTGTGTGTAACCTTTCAAGGCAGCAAAAATAACTCAATACTCCCGCACTCTAACTACGTGTGCGCCTCTTTGACAGCACTCAGAAACAGTCTCTTAGACAGCACGTATATACCGCGAAATTAGTTTTAGTCTTAGTTGCTGATTGCATTTCAACGGCTTAAAATCACTTGTTTTTAAACAGCAGTATTTAAAATGCATGCAAAGGATAAGTTTTAGTGATCGCTGAGCACAGCAACATCACATGAGCGTGTAACCACAATAGAGACGATAGTCCAAAATCTGTACCGGTTAATCGTGTCTACCGGTATATCGCCCATCCCTAAACATTTGCTTACTTCGTTATAATGCAGCAGGGCTCGCAAAATCGCTAGCCCGACATTCCGAGGCTATTGTGTTTTCCAGTCGGGCTACCAAAATGTATCACCGCCTGCCCGACGGGCTACCTTAAATACAGGGCTCCCACAGGTCCTTAAAAACTCTTCAATTTAGTTGTATCAAACTTAAGGCCATAAAAAGTTTTAAATACGTTAAATGGAATAAGAAATGTCTTAACTATAATTTCAAAAGGTCTTACAGTTGGGGACGGAAAGACAAGAATACCGATACAGCTGGATTAAACTTCAAAAGACAATGATGCAATTGAATAAATATGAGCACTGCACGTTTCAAGTCAAAACGCGGCACAGATGTCTTAATGTGAATGTATCTGAAGGGAACCGACTGTCCTCAGAAATGTGACGTTGGCATTTTTATTTCATCTTACCTATAATGCCTGATAAAGCAGCGTTTATGAGCGCGGACGGTGCTACTTTGTGTACAGCCGCTACCGGGGAATTTCCCTGAGGGAAACCGCTAAAGTGCCACCTCGTGGCAGAGAATGAATTTGCATTTCCAATAAGCCTTTCTTGCTGTTTATGGTCAGATCAATGCAAATATCAACCCATGTTTTTACGCAGCAAACACATAGAGTTGTAAATGAGAAAGAAGTTAATGTGCCTTCTAAAAATCTAAACAATTAAGACAGTAATATTTATTAGTTTAAATTAATATAATAATTTATATGCTGGATTTATCCCTCTTCATAAAAATGGTCTAAAGGCTGAAATGCTGTTGTATAAGATTTTTGTTTTTGTGAAAACATGTATCTGTAAATCATGTCATTTTATGGCTTAATACTGTTACCATAGACTTTGTCCAACCCCGCTCTGTGTTCGTTTTATTTGTGCAGCTTTTAAAAATTCTGCAGATACCCTGTAAATAGTGAAATAAAATTCCTTCCTTCATATTTGAAATCTTCCTTCAAAATCTGAAGAGTAACTACCCGAAGGGCTACCAGGGATTTTGAAATTTTGCGAGCCCTGTGCAGCCAAACAGCACATGCACATTCCCCTTGACTGCCAGTCAGAGTCTCAACTTGCACCCCACGCACACATATATGCAGCAGAGAAAATGTCTGAGAGAACTGAGGCTGATGCAAGGTAACTTTAGATATCCCAAAAGCACTCAGATGCTCCTTTTAACATTAAGTACATTTATATTGATTCTTAAATCTCAATATCAGTCTTTTAGGCTATTCTGTTTTAAGTTGATGCGTGAATAAAGCTTCTCTAAACATATTTGTCGACACTCCTCCCATCCAATAATTGCCATAAGCTTATATTAATGTACTGAGAGGGTTCCTTGTAAAGTTTACAGCATTAGCTGCTTTTTTTTTTCTACTGAGATTTTTTTTTTTTTTTTTTTTTTCTTAAGACTATTGACATGAACATGAAATATTTAATAAGTAATTAATATCAAATCACATTGTGTGATATCATATATTGGGAAACCATGACATTGTGAAATGGTTATCATGCTTTTTTTTTGACAAAATGCAAAATAAATACATATAACAAATAAAAACCTTTAAGAATATAGCTGTGTTTTTATTTATTTAATCAGTTCAGAAGCCTAATTTTCCTGTCTTAAATCTTAATTGTAACAGACTTAACAGATTTTTTTTTTTTTTTACCTACGTTGTATTAGTACAATCAGTAATTTTTTTTTTTTATCAGTATAATATTGTATCGATATTGTATATTAATTGTGCTTGTGTATTTCCTATTTTACAACTCAATTGCCATAATTTAACACACAAATTTAATCTTGAAAAATGCTTTTTCAAAATGAGTATCCATTTTCACACTGCGCATTATAATGTTGTGATGCCTAAATTCAGTTGTAGCATTTAAATCTGTTTATTTATCTATTGAGCTTTAATGATTTATTTAGACAAATAATATAGAATTTACATTCAGCACATGGGTTCCCATGGTAATGTTGACAGACAGCTCTAATAGTTATGTCTCTGGTCAGGTGTGGTTGAGATTGCCCTGACGAGTGACGACAGATCTGACTTCAACTCATACGGAAGGACATTGATGTGTCTTTTAACCAGACCACAGCGCAGTGTAGCAAGTGAAATGGGTCAGGACTGCGCCTGTGATCACAGCACAGCTCTAAATGTAGTATGCTTGTGTTGGAATCTGCTATATTTCGCAGTGGTTGTTTATGCCTGGGCCATTTTTGCAGTGGTTATATGGAGTTATATTCGGCCTGCAGTTCAATCTGAGGTGTGTAATGGGTCAGGATGGCATGAAATGGTTTGGCTGCGAATAAAATCATCTATGTTCTTTTTTTTTTTTTTTTTTTTGACTCATCTTGCAGTCATTATGAGCCGTTCGCACCTAATGCTCATCCAGTCAGACTTAAGCATGAGCTCTTTGCTGAATAAAAATACTTTCCCCATGTAATTAATTTAATTCAAGTCCGTTCCATTTAATGCAATCTAATACCGCAAATTTGATTAACCTTTTCGAAGGAGAGGCAGTCGGTCTGAGTCAGTATGCGAGAATGACCAATTAAAATCATCTGTAAGTCACAAGCTCCCCATAGACGAGAACAATGAAGGATTTTTGTTCAGCTCCATCACATCATTAGCCAAAAAGGTTGTTCGTACAAATGCTGGAACATTATTGATCTTGTTCTGAATCAATGAAACCTAACAATAATGCTTGCAAGTCTTAACTTATGCAGTGCATTATGGGTATAAGGCTTATATGACGGGGTAATGGATCAGGCCTAAATAAATTTAGTCAGTATTAAAAATCGAGTGTGTTGATGTTTAATGCATGAGCTCAGAGAGTTATGCTTCCATGAAAGCGCTTCCTCTAACGCAGACAAACACTTGACTCGCATCAGTGCAAATCAGCTGAGTCCAGGAACACAGGCTAAAGGAGCTATTTAAGAAGAGGAGTATTTATAGCTGCTCAGGAAGATGACCAGCACGCAATGACGCTGGTTTAAACAATACCTCTAATCTTAATGCGCACACGTGGTGCATAGGTCATTTTGAACATGAAATGAGGAATCACATGACATCAGAATCAGGTGGTTGACTTGTTAAACATCCACAGTCCTTATTTAGCTCAAATGTTGTTGTAGGAGTTATTCATTTTATTTATTTATTTTTTATAGATTTTCTAGAGGAAAAGAGGGTGAGTGAAAAAAAAAAGTTAGTGATGTTTGCATTGCATACACTGCAGTGCTTCCAGTTAATGGACACTATTTGGCCTTTTGAATTAATTTTCTTGTATATTTTTACCTTTATGGGGACTTTTAAATTTAAATTAATAAAATATAAAGAGTAGTTAAATATATTTAAAATATTGTATTATATTTAAAATAATATATTTTATTTATAAAAATATTGTTACATCAGTTACAGTTACATCAGTTAATTACACAAATAAAACATATTATATATATATATATATATATATATATATATATTTTTTTTTTTAAATAAATAATCTATTATCCTTGATGTCAAAGTTCAATATAATCAATTCACTAACACAAATTCTGAGTAATTATTTTGAGAATATAGTTCCTCTTACAGATGAATTTCAATGAACAAAATATATTAATTTATATTTTATTTAAAAATGTTCTGTTACATCAGTTACTTTTAATATAATTAATTACACAAATAACAGAAATGTTATATTTTATTTTATAAATTTGTCATTTGTTTAATAATCTGTTTTTCTTGATGTCAAATAGTAATATAATATAATAATGAATTGATTATAATATAATATACAATCAATTCATTAACACAAATTCTGAGTTATTATTTTGAGAATATAGGCTAGTTGCTCTTTTGAGAATATAGTTCCTAAAATTCAATTAACAAAAAGCAGTCTCCATATTTTGAATTTCTTACTCTGGATGTATCATAATATAACTATCAGTATCAGATGTATCAGTAATATGATAACTGGATCCTGGCTAATACTGGTCCAGTCTCTCTTCTGACCAATAAAAAAGCAGAAGAAAGACAAGAATCATCAGGAAACAGCTTTGTTATTTTATGTTTTTGTCTGTGTTTTTGTGTTGTGTGTAAATGTGTTTTGTGGGTCAGTTGAAGAAAGGTCCTGCTGAAAAGTCAGACAGAGGCTGACATTTGTGGGTGTGGCAGAAGGGCCAAAACAAACTCAAGTATTCTCTGTGCGGGGGTGTAAGGCTTTTTTGGAAGATGTTTCACCATAAACATGGCAGCTGTGCTTTGTCACATCTTTAGAAACTCAAACAGCTGGAAGATGACAAAGAGATTGAGAGCGAGAGAGAAGACATTGCTCAAAAGAAAAACACAGATGGACTGACTTGATGGTCATCATTCAGAATGTTATCAAGGTCTAGCACACAGTCCTTTAAAGAATAAAAGATCCAACATTGTGTTCCAAGCCTGTGAAAAAGTCAAGGATGGAAAGTTGTGATTTAGGTTGTACAGGATGTATAGGTCCTATGCCCGCAAAACTCCACAGAACGCAACTGATTTCTGGTAAAAATGGAATGCCCATCATTTATAAATTGTACACATTTCCCAATCCTTGTATGTTTGTTGTTATATTATAAATATATGTTAATATACTCATTTTATATATTATATTGATATTAATTTTATATATATATATATATATATATATTCCATTATACATTTTAATTTAAAAAAAATACTAAAATGGAAACTATTAGCTTTGTTAGTTCAGGTATCACAACATTATAATGTGCATTATGAAACATAGAAAACTGTTCTTTTGAGATATTGGCCAGTAAATATTTAGTACTGACCAATACAACGCATCCTACAACAAATATCATATTATGAAAGAATCAAATCTTACAAAACCACATGATATGAAAAAATAGTCAGTCATATTGGATGTTAACCAGTCCTGTCCCGGTATATTGTCCATTCCTGTTTGTTTTATGTTTTTGATTCATTTAAGCTTTTTAAAACCGAATTCTACACTTTTCCCAACAAAGCAATGGAGGAGGAAAGGAGAGAAACATCTGCCGAGAGTCTGGCTGGGTCTGATCAGCCATTAGAGATGATAAATCTCCATAAAACAATACAGACTGTAGCATTTCTGTATTTATGTGTGTGTGGGTTTGTGCCTGTAGGTTTTTTTATATCTGTGCATATGCGTAGGCGTGTTCCACCAGATGTTTGGAAGTATTTGTTACCTTTGTGTTTGTTATGGCTGCAGGCTGACCGATTTCTGTTATACGACCTCATGCTTTCCTCCCTGCACAGCTCAGCAGTTTCCAGAATATTCTGCAAGGTCATCTGAGGGATCAGATAGACCATACATTAATGTATTTTTGAGTGTCTAATGGTAGGTTATCGATACCCTTGTGCATGGAGTGATAATCCGGGTGGGTTGGTAACCGATATGAAACCTATAGTCAGAGCTGCCATATAGATCAAACATCATACAGAAGTCACAAAGGACATTTGCAGTGTCCTAGTGTGTGTGTGCAGTGTGTGCAGTGTGCATTGCATTGGAGCGAGGCGTGGGTGTGATCTCGTCTTGTGTGGCATGACTTGATGACTCATAAACGCATCATTGTGATGTTGTATCTCCATCTCTCATCCCCATCCTCACTGTAAACCCTCCTCACCGTCATGATCTCATGCAAACACACAATTCAATTTAAATCCAAAGCTGAGAGGATGACATTCTCATCTTGCACTTTCCTACCAGAAATAGCACATGTGTAGTTCACTAGAGTTCAAAAAGCTTCTTTTTAATATTATAAGCTGTAACGTGAAAATATCTTGTCACTTTAATTTTTCGGATCCTTGTTTTGTTGCGTTCACTCCTGCCTTGATCTCACCTAGAGTAATCCTCCTATCAGCAGCGAAAATATGATGCCTGCTTATGCTCCAGGGGCCTATTAGCTCTTATCCCTATGGAAGGACTCATATCTTTCTCTTGCTATCTCAGTAAATGTTTTATTGCTGTAAATATATGATTAAAATAAGTTATGATGTTGTCAGAGCACACATGATAAAGTATTTTTTGTGGTAAGCATCACTATTTCTATTGTTCATTTGTGGATTTGCATAAACCTTAAAGGTGCAATGTGTAATTTCTACACCATAGTGGCGACAAATGAAATTGCAATAAAAATAAATCATTCTGATTAAAAGTGATTACACTTACAATTTTCTCCAACAGGGACAATAAAACGGGTGAAAATGTCCCTTAGAGTTATATCAAAGGAAAGTCCCAAGCCATATCTAGAGACCAAAATATCATAGTGATTTGGGAATGGGCTCTTTTGACTTGAAACAATAAGCAACCGCTCAAAATGCCATAAAATAACACCCAGGACATCACTTAACAACACCCTAGAAACCATCCAGAACTCAATAAATCAGCAATTAGCAACACCTAGAAACCATCTAGAACACATTAGTCACCTAGCAACACACTAGAAACCACCCAGAACACTAGAATTATCAATCAACACCTATAAACCAAATAAAACACAATAGTCACCTAGCAACACACTAGAAACCACCCAGAACACTCTAGAATTAACAAACAGCACCTATAAACCATCTAGAACACATTAAAGTCATCTAGCAACACCCTAGAATCAACTCTGAACACATACAAGCATAACAACACACAAAAACCTTTCAAACATTTTAGTGCCCACATAGCAATGCCCTGTCAACCATCCAGAACTCCCTATAATCACCTAGCAATGCCTTAGAAACAATCCAGAATACATTAAAATCACTTATCGATGCCCTAGAAACATTTCAGAATACATTAGAATCATCTGGAAACACCCTGTAAACAAACCATAACACACAGCAGCAACACTCAAAAATGCCTTAGTGCCAACATAGCAATGTCCTAGCAACCACCCAGAAACCGCTTTTATTACTTAACAACACTCTAGAAACCATCCAGAACACCCTAGAATTATCTAGCCATGTCTTCGAGTCACCTAGCAACACCCTAGAAACCAACCTCAACACCCAGGAATTACATAGCAACACACTAAAAACATTTTAAACATCTTAGTACTTGCATAGCAACATCCTAGCAACCACCCATAACAGCCTAGTGTTGTTGTTACCAAAAACAGGGTCTCTGTGGGTTGCATATGTTGCATTACAAAAGCCAATAAGCCATCTTTAAAATGTGTTTGCATTTTCTATAAGGTCAAGTGTAATGATCACAATTATATCTTGATTTTTATAAGGGATATAAATGGATGTTGTATAGGTGGTGCTGTCATTTTCATTCAGTGGTGAAAGTTACGTGTCTGTGTGAGTCTTTTACAGTAATACTGTATATCCTGCTTCCTGCATGTAACCATGACCTCTACATCACTCTGTTTGTTTTCCTCTCTCTCTCTCAGTGGAAGCCATTGTGGAGTTTGATTACCAGTCCCAGCACGATGACGAGTTGACCATCGCTGTCGGTGACATCATCAGTAACATCAGGAAGGATGAGGGCGGCTGGTGGGAGGGAGAGCTGGACGGTCGGAGGGGGTTCTTCCCCGACAACTTTGTCAGAGTAAGTGCTGAACTCAGCATTTCCCTTTTGACCTTTCCCTGCAGGAGGTACTGGACGGATTCACAGCCTAGTCTCACCACAGGCCATTGGTTCTTCGCCTTAATTTAGCATGACCAAGCTATCAACACTTTTTTTTTCCAGAGTGTGAGTGAGTGTGCATAGAGTGTTAGGGCTGAGCGAAATAGCAAAAACACTTCTATCTTGAAATTTCACACTTTTGACAGTATCCAATACATATCTCAATTTGTATATATGTACTTTGAAAAGGTTTTTTTTTTTTAAATTCAGTCAAACACAGAATATGACCAATTACACTTCCATTCAAAAGTTCAGGGTCAGTACAGTAAGATATTAAGTTTTATTTAAAGCTGCAGTCCGTAACTTTTTTTGGTTAAAAATGATACGAAATCAATATTTGAGCAAGTACATAACCAGCCAGTGTTTAAAACTATCTCCTTACTTTAGCCCGATTCACAACAGTTAGCTTATAATAATGTTTTCTAATTTGAGTGGTTCGGGTAGGTTTTCGCGGGAAATTCGAGCATGGCACTGCATCATTACGTCATGTCTGTAAACATAAAGAAGTTAACCCAAGCTAGTATGCTATCGTATGTGAGGATCCTGCAGGTGACGGATCGTTTAAAGCCTTTTCTCACATCAACTAGAATAATTAAATGTATCATTTTAATGGCGGATTGTAATCCAGAAAGGATTATGTTTATGAAACACATGTGAATGAAATTAAATTATATTTCAGTTTTAAATATGTTTCTGATTACAGATAGCCTGGGATTACACAAGATTTGTATTTTAAAGAAAACTAGTTCGAAGGGAGAATAATGTGCTTTTTGGGTTAAAAGAATATGAAATGATGACAATTAGATATTAGACTGTACAGCAATTGAAATCTACACGCTAAAACACACTATACTCATAGTCACGCAATGCTGATGTTGTTAACATTAATAATTTGTGAATAAAGTATAACAATAATAATACTTTGCACGGTTTGATGTAGGGCTGCACGATATTGGAAAAAACTCACATTGCGATATTTTGTATTTCTGCGATATATATTGCGATATGAAAAAAAAAAAAAAAAAAATTCCAGATGACTTGAAAAGCTCTATTTGGAAAAAAAATATTGTCGATGAGTAAATCAGCATAGAAAAATGAACAAATTACAAACATAGATAAATATAATAGAACAAAGATATAAAATAAATAAACAGTGCTTTATATTTTTTCCAGTAAGTCTAACAGTATTCAGGTATACTGGTTGAATAATCAAATGTAAAATAACACTGTATAAATTAAATCTAATAAATCTGTTAAAGCTACAAAAGTGATTTTTCTCTGTGTTTTGCTGTTTGATTAACATTCATGACACTGAAAGCCTTAGGAACACTAAACTGCTGTGAGCCTATACTATCCATTTTCTTTATCAATTTTTTTACCTTCACCTAAGCCATAAGCAACTGTGTTTACAAGGATACTTGCAGAGACATGCATTTTGACAGTTTCGCGCGTATGTGTCATTTCAGGCACAAATAGACACGGAACTGAATGGAATTGAGTGTTCACATATATCTGAGTGACTCTCACCGTGTCTACAAAGGGCGCTGGCAAAACACAATAGAACCCATTATAATCAGTGATGCCGTCTACACTGGATGCGGCGCGACACGGCAAATCCTTGCGAGTAAATCCCTCATTCTTTTTATGACGTACTGACACAAAGTTCAAAGGATTTGCAACGGTCGCTTTTTCGCGTCCAGTGAAGACAGTGCGTCGCGGGGTGGCATGATGCGATAGCTGTCGCGAAAACGATCAGTATAAATATAACGGTCAGTATACTAAAAATCGCACATCCTGCGATGTGACTATCGCGGATGTGCATATCGCGATATCGATGCTGAAACGATATATCGTGCAGCCCTAGTTTGATGTGATATGAGCTAACTGATCTTTAGATTAAATCACCATTGGCAGCACGATTTATGGTAATGCTTTTTTCCTCAGTTGGTCAGAACAAACGTGGCAGACTTGTTACTTACTTGTACAGATGGCAATATACGGTGAAAATTCTTATTTGGGTCATATATTCCAAGACATAGGCAGAATATGTGATTGCGAAGAACAGTAAACATCCACACCGGTGCGGTGACTGACTGCCAAACATTCACCTCAAAACATTAGATTCATCGGCGCTGGAGCCGTGCCTACTCGCAAACCACGCAAGCAAGATAATTCCGCAAGCAGCTTGCAATTCCAGGTTTTCAAACAGAGATGGCAACAAATAGGCAACACTTACGGACTGCAGCTTTAATATAAAAATATTTACTATGTTTCGAAGAATTACTATTTCAAACAAATGCTGTTTTTGTGAACTTCGCACAATTTTTTTTCACAAACATAAACACAACTGTTTTCAACATTGAAAATAATAAATGTTTCTTAAGCAGCAGTTATTTGAATTATTTCACAATATTACTATTTTTACTGTATTGTTCAACTAATAAAAGCAGTCTTGCTAAGCATTGGAGACGGCTTTCAAAACTAATAAAAAATCTTATGGAGCCCAAACTTCTGAATGGTAGTGTAGATTTAAAATGGTTCATGAAAGAAGTTAATTGCAGTAAAAATCTTAAAATTTAATAATTTGTTTACTAAAGCGCAGTGAAACATTAGCAACGAAAAGGCATGGACAGTTATTTTTGTAGCTGACAAATGCATTTGCATTTGGAGTTTACCTTTCAGACACAATTTATGGGAGGAGAGTATTTAAATAAATCATGCAAGGTGACTTACTAAGATTTGCAGTAGTCGGTTTACTAGAATTTCGCCATTATTTAACATCCAAAAAAAGCATGTCTTAATATTTTGCACTCGTGTTGCTCTTGGTTGAATGCATTGGTTGTTGATGTAAATGAGCCGGCTTCGTCGGTGTTCAATAATTTGTGGTTTGTCAGTAGATCACCCGCAAAACTTTCCACTCCCGTCTATGCTTTTATGGGATTGCGTTCTCACACTAATTTTCCCTGTTTAGTACATTTGGCACTGTATCTCCAAATAAAAAGTGCTTTAAAAAAGAATTCTACATGTTTTGATGCCAACAAGTCTTTGGGATATACATTGAATTTTCATTACAGCACTTTTTATATTGTTTAGCTATATTGTTGAGTGTGTGTGTTCGCAAGTGTGTATGTTTGTGTTGAGCTGAACTCAGCAGGCCATTAATGCTGACTGTCAGTGGATGGAGAGGTTGTGTGTCAGTATGTGTTCTGACTGGAAGAGTATTGGTCACAGACGAACAGGATGCTAGTATTGATTTGGAGAGAAAGAGCGAGAGAGTATCGCTATGACTTGTGCACTCCCTCTCTCGCTCTCTCTCCAGTGACAGAAGGAAGTCTGTGAACTCCACCAGCAGATTGTCATGAGCTCAGGTGTGAGGAGTTCATGAAAGCTTGTTAGCGTTGTAGCGCTACATACTTGTTAGCACCAGGAAGGCATGATTATGAGACTCCTTCTAATCACACTGGGATAGTTTTTAGTACTTTATTAGTACAGAACTCATTGGACACTCCTTTTTTTTTATACCGTACTGTGACAATAATACCACTAATGTTGGTGTGAACTTTAGTGAAAATCATGTGGTTGGCTGAAATGTTTACAAGTCAAGTCTCAAAAGCCCTTGTGTTTTTTAGTAGTTTATATTTTGCAAGTACTATAACCCTGTTGCAAGACAATTAATTTTCTTGTTCTTTTAGTCTCTGTTTATTTGTTCGTTAAGAGATGCTTGTGTAAATGAAAGAATGTAAAAATTTTTACTTGAATCAAAGTTAGTAAGGAAGGAACTGTTCATCTAAAAAACAAACCATTGATCTACTTTGGGCAAGTTTTCTTTCTCTAAAAGCCCACTCAAAGTCTGTCAAGTCAGATCAAGTGTAAATTTAGTCTCAGACTACTTAAGACTATTTTTGATCTTTTATGACTGATTTAAAAAGTACAAAATACAGTAAATGTTCTGGTTTTAAATTCGATTTCATAGCCTTCAGCTCGTCTGTAGGCCTGTAAAAGATGCAGTATATGCAGTGTACAGAGAGACTCTGCAGCTTTGTGAGGTGACTTCCTTTTCTATGGTTCATGTTAGAGGGAAGTGCAGACTTCCTCTGATGGCACGGAGGAAGGGTAGACGCTTAACAGCGAGACGGTGTGAAATTCAACGGGTGCAATTTAAGCACACTTTTTACAGCTCGAGCACAACTGATGAACATCATTCTGAAGACGCTAAAACAGTCATCATGTAATCATAGTCAAGTTTTTTTCTTTCAAATAATCTGATGATTTTCTTCACAGGCTGTGTAAACTTCATTATAAAAATAGGTAGTGAGATAGTTCACCCAAAGTTGAAAACGTACAGTATATAATTTTTATTTTCTTGCAGTGAAAGTCAGTGAGGTCCATTGTTGCTCCCATTGGTTATATGAACAAAAACAGTTCAAACATTATTTTTTGAAATGTCTTCTTTTGTGTTTCACCAAATAAAGTCAATCATACAGGTTTATATAGGGATAGTTCATTCAAAAATGAAAATTTGCTGAATATTTACTCACCCTCAGGCCATCCAAGATGTGGATGAGTTTTTTATCATCAGAATAGATCTGGAGATTGTGAAACTTGCTAAACAGCTGATAAAAACACAATAATCCACAATGTAATCCACACAACTCCAGTCAATAATTTAACGTCATTAAGAAACAAATCTATCATTAAGAGGTTTTTAACTTTAAACCATTGCTTCTGGGTAAAATACGAGGCCTCTTATTACAATGTTGCTTTCTTCAGTGAAAGTCGTCTGAATCAGGTGAGAAATATTCACAAGTCAAGCACTGTTTCCAAAACAAATATGTAAGTAGATTTTCATGTGACAAGACAACAGAAACTCATTTTCATATGATTTTGTTGTATTTATAATAAGAAAACATTTTAATGTAACTGTTAGATTAATATTAGTCAATTAATCTGCCTGTTATCACATTGTATAACAGTAACTTGTTTACTGCTACAGTGCGTATTGTATTTTGTTAGCATGCTGAATTTGATCTTGCCAAATAAATGGCTTCTAAACAAGCTAGAGCGACATTTCCATTCTCAAAATGGTTCGGATAGTTACCATACACCCACACATCTTGCATAGTTGTTTAAAATAAACGCAAATCTGCCTTCAAAATGGTTGCTCACGAGTATTTACACATCTAAGCCCATTTAACGTAAACAGCAGGTTTTGGCTGCATTGAAGCATATACTGAACCAGGGCCAGTGTTGTTATGTTCTCTCTGTGGGTTTGGATAGTGCTGAGTTGGGGTATCAGTAAAACGGTCTGTGAGTCATATTTCCACCTGAACAGCTCAGAGCACGCACTCATCGTACGGCTTACAGTGGTCTTGGAGCACCCGAGCGAGGTTGGAACATTCGCACTTATTTGTGTTTACGCTATCATAAGTCGTGCACCGTGCTCAGGGTTCAGCAGCTTGATGACCTTAAACGTTTAGAGCAAAAACTATATGTGTGAGTGTGAGCCAACATGCTGGCTTGTATTGAGGTTGTTTCTAGAGGAACGTTTAGCAACTCATAATGTAATAACTGCACATAATGTAAAAATTGTGCATAATGTAATAAGTATTACATTATTATTGTAATAAAATGTTCATAATGTAATCATTTTCTCAAAACGTAATAAAATCTTAATGTAAGCTCATAATGTAATAATATATTTTTTAATGTAATAACAATTTTTCACATAATGTAATTGGTTATTGTATGAGAAATTTATTACATTATGAATACACTGTGGCAGCTTATAATGTAATCACAGTTCATAAGGTAATACCAGCACATCATTTAAATTAATGTTAATTATCTTTCAATATAATAAATTTGACCACAAAGCATAATAGTTTTCTGTAAAATAAGATTACATTATTACATTAGGCTAAAATTAGGCTTATTAGGCTACATTGTGAACTTTTATTATAAAGAAATATTCATTTAACGTGTGTTCCGTGCTGCCGTTGCCTGTGGCAGATAATGCAATCTACTACATTAGACCATTAGACTTTGGAAAGTTTTATTTGTTTTTTTCCAAATTTGTTCATAAAAATGAACATGCCTTCAATGACTTAATTTCAAACGATTAAAATATATTTATGTGTAACCACTGTCATTGTCATCATACCATGGACATTACCTGAGAAGTAAAAGTAAATATGTCAGCAAACTGTGCGCTTTCATGAGAGTGAAACAACATCAGAATTCTGGAACCCAGTAGTGTTGTCAAAAGACCCGGTACTTCGGTACCAAGTCGGTACTAAAAAAATGAAAACGTCACGGTACCAGGTTTTTTTAAGTACCGGTGATACCGACCCGGTCAACCCGGTTCTTGATGCGTACGGCCCAATGATTTCCGCGATGCAGAAAACGCAGACTGAATCACGGAATATTTTTAAAAACGGAATTTACAGTTTAGCACGGAATGTCACGGAATTTGTCAAACTTTGGATGAATTAATCAAAAGTAGGTCATTACACTTAAATCAAATCGCCACATGGATTAGTATCTGTACATATTAAGCCGCAAAAGTCGATTCAGATATAATAATAATAATAATAATAATAATAATAATAATAGAAATAATCACACATTTCTTCCATATTTTAATTTTAATAGTAAATCCCCTTATAAAATGTTTAAATTTCATTAATTAAAAGACAAATTAAATTTGGGTGAACCTTTACTGTTTACTGTTTTTCATACTTTTTTTACTTGCGGAAAAACTTGAAACAGAATTTAAATAAGTATAAAGAATGGCATTGATTTTTGCACATTTTATTTTTGTTTGACTTTATTATTAAAAATAGTGTATTTTTTAATTAGCATGTGGTACCGAAATTGGTACCGAGAACCGTGGATTTTCACTGGTATCGGTACCGAATACTGAAATTTTGGTACCGTGACAACACTAGAACCCAGAATATTTTGATACTTGAATAAAAACGATGAGAGCCGTGAGAGCATCCGTACTGTAGTTGGTACAGTGCTCTACCCTTTGGTTTAGCAATATAAAAGGGCATGGAAATCGAGCAATGGATAATGAAACGTACAGCCTATTACAATAAAAAGCCTATTACAATTATGAAATTTGACAATATTTTTGGTGAGTTTGTAATGTAATAAATTTCTCATAATGTAATAATTATTACATTATGAGCTCAAGATTTTATTACGTTTTGAGAAAATTATTACATTATGAACATTTTTATTAGAATAATAATGTAATACTTATTACCTTATGTGCAGTTATTACATTATGAGTTGCTACATTGCTCAAAGGTCACTCTTTTGCCCTGTTTATTTTGATGATTGCTATCATTGTGGTTTCTATTCATACTTGACCACATAAATGCCTTTCCAACAAATAAATGTAAATCAGATCTTCTATTTCTGTGCACTGTATGTAAATATTCTTTATTCCTTGATGATGCTAATGCCAGGCAGCGACATTCTCTGTTGAGCAATCTCTTCACCCCATTTAACAGTTAAAGTTTTTCTGAGGTGTTTTGTGTGATCAAGAAACATTCAAGATGGATGGCAATCTGGAGAGTACTAGCTATCTAACACATTGTGTAACAATATGTCTTCCTTATGCTTTATTTAATACCTCGGGAGACTTATTGGATTTCTTCTAAGATTTACACTACTGGTCTAAAATTTGGGGGTTCTTAAGATTTATTTTTTAGTGTTTTGATGTTTTTCATATCTATTATGGTACAAAGGTTGCATTTATTTGATCAAAAATACAGTAAAAAAACTAATTATTTACCTTTTTTTTTCTTTCTTTTTTTTAATAAAAATGTAAAATTTTTCTATTTTAATAATTTTTTAAATGTTATTCCTTTAAAAGCTGAATGTTCGGCAGCCATTACTTTAGTATTCGGTGTCACATGATCCTTCACAAATCATTCTAATATGCTGATTTACTTTTTTTCATGAAAAAGATTTTGGTAAATCTTTTCTGAAACTCTTGGGAGGCAGGTATATATTTTTGTGTTTTTCTCAGAAGAGAAAGCAAAAAACTTGCAGAAACCGAGAAGCAGAAGTCTCCATTCTCTCTCCATTTAATCGTAATTCTTTCTAGGAGAAACTGTTGAGCGTCTTCGTACTGTCTTGTCTTCCCTGTGGGTTTGTGAGAAAGAGAGCGTGAACATTCAGACACACATAGTGCGTCATGAAATAAGCATCTGAAAAATGTGTAATTTTCTCTAGCTTCATTCTCAGACCCCCTACTCACTTGAGAAGTATGTAATCTCTTATCAGAGCAAGAGTCTTTGGGTAACAGTGCATTAAAGAAACTGTTACATACAAACCAGAGTTTAGTAAACAAAGTCTCATTGTAGTTCTTAGCTCATGTACATGACTTAACGATGTTTATTTATTTATGTATTTTTGTTAATTACAATTATTTTTTTATTTAGTTCATATTATATTTATAATTAAAAAATAAATAAAAATATATATATACTGTGTGTGTGTGTATGTATATATATATATATATATATATATATATATATATATATATATATATATATATATATATATATATATATATATATAATATAATATTTGTTTTTTTTTGTTTTTTGTTTTTAAGAATACTTTTAGTTTCAAAGTTGTGTCTTTAAAGCACCACTGCTAAAAAATTCTACTCAACCACACTTGGTCAACAAGTTATTGAGGATTAGTCATTGAGGATAACTAGTCAAGCATCTCACCCATTCTCATCTGATGTATAAGTGGAAGTGTGCATTTATCTTTAAGTGAAAAAGACAAGAATTGCACGTTGCCATCTACAGGTGTTTCCTGTTTGAGGTCTGCCACAACTAAATCTCACTCTTATCCTGTTTGTCTGTCGATTTGTGATCTGCCATGATGCTTGTGCTTTCACGAAGCTCAATCAGATCTATTGTAGTTCAGCTGAGCTGCCACATGCAAAGGGGAGGTTATGATAATGATGGATGATAAATGCACAGTCACAAGCGCTCTAGTGGGCCGGTCAGTTCTTGTACAGGAGGCTTCCTTTCTGGCAGATTGGTTCAGTCATGCATGCGCTCCAGCTTCCTGTTTTGGTGATGTGATAATGGACTGATAATTTAGCCTCTTCTGTGATTAAATGAGCGATGTAATTTAGAATAGACAGGCATCCGTTTTTCACAAGCGCTCAATCATGTCTGGACTCGTGCCATCCCTCTATCTGCCTGCTTTTCTTCCTCTCTTTTTTTTTTTTTATCTCTTTTTCATTCTCTGATTCAAGTCGACACAGCTGGCAAGGATTGTTTCAGTATCACGTTTTTAATTAACCTCATATAATCTGCTATTCTCTGAATTCAAATAAGGAGATTATGTTCTGTCATAAATGACCTTTAGCCTTTCATTTTCCTCTCTTAATTTTGTTTTTTTCTGTCCTTTAGGGTAATTATAGTTTTAAATCTCACAAGATTTTATTTTTATTTCATTTTATATTTTGGGTTTCGTCACCAAACTTAAATGGCATAAGTGGTGCTTATTGAAAATATATATATTTTTTATTAATTGTATATAAATTGCAAAGACCATGACTCCAGCATCTCCAGAGTATTTATGATTCAACAGCACAGGCTCGATCTGCTCAGATCCTGTGTCAGATGGTCCGCAACGCAGAACAATTAATCACTGGAATTGGCAAAGTTTACACAGCATTGAATATTTGGAATAATTTCATGATGAGCATAATGAGACTCTTCATTTTTTTGGTGTTGTCTTTGCAACATTTCACAGAGACCGTTGCCATTATTTGTTGTTATTAAGGAATGTATTATAGAGAGATTACATATTTATTAATATATTAATAATTTTTTTGTCCACTGCTTTTTTTGTCTTCATAGCATAAACATGCTGTCTGTAAGGAGCTTTACATTTTACTTTCAGCTTTTTTGGCCCCTTAAATGTCTAACTAAATCCTTTAAAATCACGCATGGATGTGTCTACGTGTGTATGTTGTTTTTCTGTGTGTGATTGTCATTTCCACCTATCTGTACTTTTGTATGTGGGAATGTGTGTCTCAGTGTGGGGCTCTGTTGTCGCTTCACTGCACTGATAATCCATGGGGCGGCAGCTCACAAAACTGTGTCACAGGCAATGATGCATTTCACCCTGAAACGTGGAATTCTGTATCCTGGACCCAGCATCCTGAAGCACTTGCTGATGTAACTGGGTTATAGAGCATTTAACCTCCTAACCTGAGAGAGAGGTTTAGGTGGTGTGCTGGATTCTTAGAGTTTTACATCATTCATTGTTCTCGTTGCATTCTTCTGTTCTACTTAGAACTGCACTTCACTGCAATCTTGACATGACGTGTTCCCAGCCACCAGCGCTGTTGCTATAGACATTTGAGAGATTTCACAAAACCTTGGAAATTTTTGAATGTCTGTGATGTCTGTTAATGTATTCATTAAGCAGGCACCTTTATACAAAGTGGCTTTCAAATGAGAAACATCAGAGCAGTTCATCATAAAAACCAACGATATTTACAGTACACAATATTTTCAGGAGGATTTTAATCTGCCGGTTGTGTAAGTGTAGAACAGTTAGCATGCTAATTAAATCAAATCATAAGACAATCCAAAACTAGTCGCTCGTACTGACCCAGATGCAATAACTTGGTCATTTTCATGTGAATTGTTTGTATTTTTAATCATCCAAGTGTTACTTCAATCTGCCTGAACCAATTATTTAAGACTGCATATCTGTATGTTAGCTTGCTAGTTGCTAACTTGCTAGCTACAGCACAGCACATACATGTTGACCCTTTCCCTTTGCCACAGTTGATGCGGACATGCAATCTTGTACTTTTTAAGGCTGCTAATAGACCTTAGTCAGCGTTGTGACACACATTTAATTTTTTGATAGAAATGAAAACAAGGCTGTGAGGGATAGAAATACAGTGCATTCTGTGGATTGTACTGTTTAACAACAAACCGATTGTTCAGTTGATAAAGCGCCTTTCTGAAAAGACTTTCAGTAGACAAAAACTCCATAAAACATTTTAAAAGTTCTGAGTTGGCGAAAATGATGCGATCTATGACCTTGCGTGCCATTATAAGGACTGTAAGTCTATCCTAGTTTTCATCTGTTAAATTTAATATGACGTCTAACCAGGGCTTAAGTCATTTAAAGGTCCCATGGCATGAAAATTTCACTTTATGAGGTTTTTTAACATTAATATGAGTTCCCCTAGCCTGACTATGGTCCCCCAGTGGCTAGAAATGGCGATAGGTGTAAACCGAGCCCTGTGTATCCTGCTTCGCCTTTGAGAAAATGAAAGCTCAGATGACCCAATCTGGAATCTTCCCTTTATGTCATCATACAGGGAAAGGTTACCTCCCCTTTCTCTGCTTTGCCCGCCCATGAGAAAATGAGCTACTGCCCTGCGACGCGAGCGCAATATTTTTTTTTCCTCGAGAGACATCATGGCTTGCAAACGAGCGAAGCATGGCAGTTGCTCAGTGTTTGGATGTACAAATGAACACCAAAGTATTTTTTTAGTTCCTTCATCCGAGCCTATGGCTAGCATTAGCTACATGATAATAATTTCGGCAAACAGACCTCAGATACAGTATTAGGGACCACTTAGGCCTATATAAAAGCATCCAAAAAGCAGCATGTCATGGGACCTTTAAACACGTACGTTAACATGCCAAATTCAAGCTTTAACATCAATCTAATGTACTTTTATTAAAATATCTGAATCTATTATTGTTCAAGCTACCTTTTATATTCAAACCTGCACAAATAACTGAGACTTTCTGGAATAAACATGGTTAAAAACAGCCATTAAGACATGCTTTTGTGATGCAGACATTTCCATTATTTATCTACTCTGTCTTCCAATGTGAAATCTCTTTTTACCAGAGTAAATTATTGCAAGACTTTTTTCGTACATCATGCAGCCTGATTCTCAGTGTGAGCAGGCCTGTGGCATTGATCAAAGAGCAGCGCCAGCGTACCAAGGTCGTCTACGCTGTTGTGTATGAGAGGGCCTGTCATTCCCCGAAGCACATGATGACTTTTTTCTCCTCCCTGTGTAGTGGAAGACCGAGGAATGATGGGACGCTGTGAAAACCAGCTACTATTGACCATCTGGAGCAGCCCAGTGAGCGGGGGAAAGGAATGTAGATCACACACACACACACTTTCAGAGCTCTGTTAATGCTCTTGTGAACAGGAAGTCAGTGAAAAGGAGTCTCGTGACAGAGTAGGAGCTGAATATGTGTGTGTGTGTGTGTGTGTGTCAGTGTGTTAAACGAATAACCTTTTTAGTGATTCATGTGCGCATAGTCGGCCAATTTGAGATGAAAGTTGACTGCTTTGTGGTATAAAGTATGTGAACGCCCCCTTCTAATCTGTTCTTTTGATAAACAGACCCTTTCTGTCAGGTGAGTCTGATTAGGCCTTTGCTGCTCCCACAATGCTTTGCAAAACCACTGTTTTTGCTGGCATGTTTATTTTTACAGTTCAAAGGGAAGAGGTCTGGTCTGGTCTGTATGTCTGTGTTTGCATACAGTAGTGTTAGAAGGGGCGCACTGCAGAAGTTTGCAGCTACGTACTGTGGTTTGACTTGACTTGAGCTCTGTTGAAGCCTATGACTTTGGCAGGAAGTGCATATTAAAAAAAGTGAGCGTTGCAGCTGCATGCCGTAAAGCGAGATGAGTGAGAAATGGTGGGTTGTGATTGTCTCCTCCACAGACACCACAGTTACCTACTTAAAATGATTTTGTTGAAAAATTACTTTTTAATTGTGCTTAAAATTTTTACTGAGAACACTAAATGGTTTTAATATAGCTATCCAACGGTGTGAATATTATATGGTTATTATTATTTAATAATATTATTTTATTATTTATTATTTATATGGTAGTGATAAGTGAAACTATGTATTGTCAAATATCGACTAGTTAATGGATTGCTTAAATTTTCATGCAAACTGAGTAACAGCTAATGTACAGGATTAAATAAGTGCTGCTAAAAATATCAGAACTAAATATGTATACATGTAAGAAAAATGGTAAAATGTTTAGGTTCTATGCAGTTATCATTAATTTGGTCAGTTATCATTAATTTGCATCAGTCATTACTCCAGTCTTCATGATCCTTCAGAAATCATTCTAATATGCTGATACGCTGCTCAAGAAACATTTCCAAACACATCAAATTAAAACAATTTAAAAAATCTTTTGATACTTGTCACTAATACTAATAAAAACTAATACTTTCCTAAATGCAAAGGTCACTGAAGACAAGTAAATAGTCAGCGATTTAACAATAAGACAAAAAAACTACAGTAGAACAAATAAATAAGACATACTACATATGTTATAAAGTAATCAGATGTATAAAAGCACTGCATGTTCTTCACTGTGTAAAGAAGTTACAGAAGTGATTTAGTCAAGAGCAGTGAGAGATTTTCTCTCTTTTGTTGTTTGATTAACATGAATGACAGAAGCAGGAATATTAGACTGCTGTTACTTTATTAAGAGCCTCCCGGATCCAATATACTGTTAAATTGTTTTTTTTCTCAGCTGGTTGCTTTCACTTAAGACCTAAATTACTGTTTACGAGCATACTCGACAGCAAAAACGCATGCTTAAAAATGCGTGCAAATGATCATTTTTCGTGACCACGCAGCACAGCAACATCACGTGAGCATGTAACCACTATAGAGACGATAGTCAAAAATCTCTACAGGTTTCCAAATTTAAAAAAAGAACAAAAGTTGGGTTGCATCTCAAATGTGTTTTTGTGTCTGTATGATCCTCACCATTGTTCTTGCTCAAGTTTCAATGTTGGACCTACTATGTGATCTCCAGCAGTACTCTGTCCCCTAGGGGCCTGGCTTTAATACGTTTCCATGGCAGTGGCACCATAAGGTATACAGGTAGACCATTACACATATGCTACACCGTCTATGCTTTAATTAGGTTGGTGATGATGGAGCTGCATCTACCTTGTTGTAATTTGTTTACCACTCTCTAACCGAAACAAGTGTGGTTTGAATCATTGGTTAAAGTCAATTCAACCTTTTAGAAAGGAGCTACAACAGCCACAATAACATAATTCAGGACTGATTACTGAGCTTTTATCAGTAATGGTACTCTACACTAAGAACAATAGTTGCAGTAACGCTTGCTTCTAAACACTGTGACGTATTCAGATGTTTTCAGAGTTCATCAGCTCCATGCTGATGGCTGGCACGGGCCGATCCCAATCACACAGTAGGACTTTGTGAGATGTGGAGTCTGGAGATGATCCATCAATCAATGGGACTGTCTCTCTGCTAACAGTGACAGAGAACTTAGCTCACTAACAAACAGTATAGTTAATGCTAGGCCTGCAACTATTTTGATAATCAAATCATTTTCATGTTCTTCAAACAGTGTCAGATTAAATTATACATAGTGTATGCTAAACAGTGAGTGCAAAAAAATAGCTGTAAATATAGTGATAGAATAAGTATTACAATATAAAAATGTTGTAAATATAAAATGTGAATTTTATCTGTGAAATTTGTTTTGCATGCAATGTTCATTGTTTAAGTCATGCTATAGATTTTAATTGCATAACTCGACTCCTATTTATAAACTTAACAATTTCTCAATGCAGAACAATATAAAACACATAACAGATAAAAGTACAGTCACGATCATTTGGGTGGAAAAAGAATTCCGGAAAAGAAGCAGGAATTTGACGTCCAGCACAATGTGTTTAAGTGCTACAAACATGAGTCATGAGCCACAGAGGTCTGTGTGTTTTTTTTAATTTTGTTTACAAATGGCAAGTTTAGGGTAAAAATTTGTCCTTTTCAGATACAGGAACAGCTGATTAAATAAATAAAAAATTAAATGCACAGTCAAAATGTCTTGCATCTTTTTTTAGATGTGCAAAATTCTAAAGAGTTTTGATAAAAAATGTAAAAAACATTTATATACATTAAAAAATTATTTGTGTATCGTTTTTGCTTTTTAATGAAATAGAAAATTTTGTATAAGGAAAATTAATTTGTATCTGCTTATGAAGTGTTAGAACCATTAAGGAAATATAAATAAAACTAGCATTTATACATATATAAATAATAAGTATTAATTATAAACATTTTAAAATAATACATTAAAAATGTTGTATTATGAAAATGAGTTTGAATTTGCCTATTCTGTTCATCAGTGTTAAAACCATTAAAGAAACCACATCTTCCCTATTTCATTTCTGATTTTAAAAAAATGATGCAAAAGTACACAGACCATACCTGTGTATTTTTGAAAATGGTTGAAATAACCAAAGTTACCAAACCACAAGCTAAATACTAACTGTAAAGTGTCAAGATGTCCTGCAGCACACGCACACACTTCCTTCACTAAACATAGTAAAATGCTGTAATTGTAATAACTTTACTTAATAGTTTTGATTGAAATGATTGCATTCAGTTTCTTTGTTGTGTCATTGGGATTGACATTGACATGCATGGACACATTCAATTAAAGTTAAATCTATTTTCTGGTCCACCAGCTAGACTGGTCCACCAAACCAGCAGGAACCGTCATAAACCAGCTTGAGCTAGCATGAAATTCTTCTGATCTTTTCAGCAGGTCTGTTGCTGTATGCTCTTTTCATCATAAATAACTTGATAAGGCATTTATGGCAGAGTGAATGGAATTTTGTTTTCAGGGTTTTTTCTTGGAAAGAATGTTTCTGGGATACACACAGATGTGTTCACACACACACATACACACACACACACACACACACACACACCAATAAGCAACACAATGCAGACATTGACAGGATCCAATGTGTGATATACTGCTCAAGGTTAACTCTTATTTGCTATTGAGGGCTCTGTCCTTTCAATCTATCTGATTATATCCTGGCTTCCCTGCAAATGTGTGTGTTTGAGTGTGTACATATTGGTTTTAGCTCTCAGTAGCATTCTCTCTTACTTATATTTCCAGGCAAAAACAGCTTCTTTTTAGCTAAGCTTTTAGTCACATCGTGTGCTCTTTTAGCTTATATTTTTTTCTCATTTTGCTATGACTTTAGCATTAATTCCAATATCTATATACTAGTGTATTTCTAAATGTTAGCAAAATAAGCTTTTAGCAGTACAGGATATGCACTGCAATGCTTGTTTTTCTCTTCCAAGAAAACAGACCAAAAATGCTGATTGTATTCTATTTTAAGTGTCGGGTGTATGAGCAAGTACTTTAATAACCAGGGATGCACATAAGTGCTGCATGGGTGCACATTCGTGACCAAAATAAAAAATTTCACTGTGTAAATTCAGACTGCTTATTTATATACTGACCTGGATGCTGTCAATGCACTATTTATCACTAATGCACTAAATATCACTATTTAGATGGACTGACTGTAATACTGTGTAAGATTTCTTGTCCTGCCGGTCTCTGAGTAAAATGCAAAACTTTGACATTTCATTCACTGACACGCTTCACCGGCAGTGCATATCCTACTTACTTGCCGGAAACCCGCCAAAATAAAAAACTTGCTGATTTTAGGTTGAAAAATGATGAAAATTCAGATAAAATAAACACAAAAATAAACACAGTGATAAGGAAATAAAAGAAAATGGAAATGCTAGTATTAGTATTGAATTTTAGCATTGAATATTAGTATTGTATTTTTTTAAGTGCTATAAAATAATTATTTTTTAAATGCTCACGTTTTATTTTAAAATATAACAGTATTTTCACACTTTATTATTTTATAAAAAAAAAAAAAAGTTAAATAATACTATCAATTGCTATTATTAATGATTTTATTTTTATAGTTATATTTAATGGGTCACACTGTGCAGTGTGAGCACCAAACCAAATCTCCAGATGCTCTCATGAAAACCAGACTGAAAAACATATGTGCATCCCTGTTAATGACTTCTTCACTATAAAAAAAACCCCATTGATATCAAATTGCCTAATATCAGGAGAATCTTGTGGTCTGTGTTAAAGTGCATGTAATTGGTCTGCTAGGCAGATGTTAAATGCATGATGAAATACATAATTATTATGCTTGAATATCCTTTCTGAATGCACACATTTTCACTGCTACATTCTCTTTCACACCTAGACTGTTCACTGCTCTCTCTCTCTCCTTCAGTTTATCTCTCTCTCACACACTCACTCACGCAGTTGACATAAAGAAAGCTAACTACTGTAACCTTATTTCATTCCCTGGCTGATAACTTTTAAATGTAATATTTCTGCACAGAAAAGAAAATCACATTTTCCTGTGTGAGAGACACTTCCTGGTTTGTGTGTTACGATAAGTCTTCCCATTTTAATTAGTTTTTCAAACATTTTTTATTTCTTATTTTTATATAAACGTATGAAATAGCTGAAAATAATTTAGTTTTTTTGGTGTTTTGTTGAATGTTAGTGAGGTTTTGAACTAATTTGGAAAGCTTGGGAGAGGCTTTTCCGAAGGATATGTGAAGACTGGATGTTTTGTGATACTAATGAAGAATTTAATTGATTGATAAAAGACCGTGTGATTCCAAAATTAGAAATGTATGGTGTGTAGTCGATTATCTAATAGCTTTAAAGCCATCTATATGTTTATACACTCCTAAATGTTGATTAAATTCACTTGTAGCTTTTACATATTTAAAATGAATAAGAAATGGACCAAAAAAATACTGATTATCTTTGTTGAAAGGACTGTCACATTTTGTACTTCTAATAATGTTAACAACAGACCTTGTTTTTTTATGTTTGACAACTTGATCTGCAAGTATGAAGCATCCAGCAAGCAGATAGTCTGTTCTTATTCCTCTAAATAAATAACCATGTCACAGTGAGTGAGAGAGTAAAACATGCAGAAAGAACTTTCAGCAAGAGCAGAGAAAGATAACATGCAGGAAATTGAGAAAGATTGACAGCTCTGTGTGAGCCAAGAGATGCTCGAGATCTTTCTCTGCAGTTCTCTTAACCTTTGCACAGGCCTTAAAGACAGATGCCTTCACATTATGGCTTATTGTGTTATATGAGCTCTCCAAACAACCCAAGACCATATCAGGCAATGGTCAGTTTGCTATCCACAGTGTCATTTGCATATATATTGTTCATTACAATACAATGCAATTCATTTGTGGTTCACTTCTGCATATTTGCTTACCCTTTTGACCATTACAGGTTACCAAGTCAAGAAAAGATGAGTGCATTATTGCAGATTTGGAATGAGGAGTATATTAAAAATCAACTAGGTCAACCGCCTCTATATGCCAGGGTTTAACCAGATTGCTTTACTGTAAAAATGCTTTGTGAAAGTGACGAATTTAATTGTTGCAAATTTGTATTTTACACAAAGGAAATAATGACAATGAAGCATTTTGTTAATTATAATAAATACTGTATTATTCAAGTGAGCTGGATTCCAAATAAATTTTATTTTATTATGATTTATGTAATAAAAAAATATAATTAATATTCTATTTAAAATATACACCTAATATTTAAAATATTATTTAAAGTTTATATTTTTTATTGCTGTTATTACTATTATTATTTAAAATGTTCATATTTAGTATTATTTTTAAAAAGCCGTTATGTTTTCAAGTTCAAGGTGGACTTAAATAAACAAAATAGACAATTAAATTATTAATCACAATTATTTGTATTACAGTTAATCACCAGCCATAACAGCTCTAGTGGAGGGAAAGAGAAGTGCAGTACAGACTGCTACTTCTGCTAACAGACGGACAAACAGATGGAGAAGTGTTTTAAAGCTGTGTGTGTGTCTGTGTGTGTGTGTGTGTGTGTGTGTGTTAAGAGGTTGATTCTGAGTCACTGTATGGCCCATCCAGGAAATGAGCGCCTCCATTGCTGCTCTAAGGCCTACATCACGCCTCTCTGTCTGTCTGTCTCTGTTTTACACACTGTGGATGAGAATGGACTAGAGCTCCCTCTAGAGTTTCTGTGCATTAAATGCCCATTTTCTTTTTTTAGGAGATAAAGAAAGACTCGAAAAAAGAGGTGAAGAAGGAGTCCAGCTTGGCCGGATCCAAATCAGACCTGTCCAATGGCAGCACCAGCCCAAAATCAGAACCCAGCCTCAGACCCGCCAAGAAAGGTAGTGTGTCTGATCTGTTCCTGATCCGAAAAGTAGTCCAGTGCTTATTCAGCACAAAACACCCACACAAACATCCCCTCGTGTCTCACAGGACAGGATTTGGGGAGCGGTTAAAGTTTCCGTCGATCGAAGATTCAATTAAACAGAGATCTGTCTCAGGTTTGCTTCTGGCAGATGAAAAGAGTGACAGTTAAATCAAAAAATACTCTTTCAAAGACACTCAAGTATTCTTAAATTTCACCCAAATGTCACCCATACGGGTCCGGAATATGTCAATCAGACCGGTCATAATGGGATTGTGTGTGTGTGTGTGTGTGTGTGTGTGATTGGGCCTTTGAGAGTAAGTACAGTATTGCTCTCCTCAGAACAGAAACCATTTACTCCTACCACTTCCTGAGTGTGATGTAAGTAAACATTATTCAATTTCCCTAACTCAGATAATTACAGAAACTTCACATATTGTCTTTTTGGGGCCACTGTGTGAACCTTCTAAGTGGTCAGATTTGAGTTGAATTGAATATATTGTCAAATGAAATTAAATACAAATGCACAATTAAAAAATAATGAAACATAACAATAGGACATTTACTATGGCAGTTTTTTTTTGTGATACTGTGTAATCATGTGAAGATATGACTTTCATTATGTTTACTAAATAATTAATTAATTAAGTAAATAAATAGGGTCACAGAGATGTATTAAATAAAAAACCCTCATTTGTCGGATACCTTTTTTTTTACTGTTTTACTTTAAATGGGACAGATACTCAACCGGTTTCTGGAACACAAACTCTGTTTACAGCCCTCAATTTATATCACCTGATTTTCGGACAACAGCGCTAGTGTAGGCTCATGTGACTTTAATTTGTTTTGCAGATAGAGATGTTGGCTTTCAAAGACAATGTGAGGCAAAATATGTGTGTCTTGTTCGTTTTCTCCAGTGTATTAAGTATTGAAATCTTTAGGCATTCTCGGTGCTTTTATGGCATCAAGATATTAATATCGGTAGGTAAGAGCTGGGCTGCCCAGTTTCTCCATTCTGTGGAGAACTGAAACTTTGGGTGTCTGTTGACAGAGGCCATTTGTTGTCACGAGCCACAGAGGTCTGTGTGTTTAGTGAGAAGCCTTTGAGCAAAATGTGTAGCTAATTGTTTAGCATAAACTAAAGAGAAGAGTGACACCTAGTGCTGGAATGTGTAAGTGCTGCTCTGTTCTTTTGTTAGATAGATAGATAGATAGATAGATAGATAGATAGATAGATAGATAGATACTTTTACAATGTTAAAAACAATTTCTGTGTGAAATAACTGCTGTTCTTTTGAACATTCTATTCATCAAATAAATAATTCATTCTGAAATAATGTATCACAATTTCCACATAAATATTAAGCATATATTTGATGATGAAGAAGAACAAGAAATGTTTCTTGAGCAGCAAGTCAGCATATTAAAATGATTTTTGAAGGATCATGTGACAGAGAAATGGCTGCTCTTCCATCATAGGAATAAATTACAATTTTAAATATATTAAAATAGAAAACAGTTATTTTTAAATTGTAAAAATATTTGACAATGTTACTATTTTTACTGTATTTTTGATCGGATAAATGCAGCCTTGGTGAACATAAAAGACTTCTTTCAAAAACAATGCAAATCTTACTGACCCCAAACCTTTGAAAGATTTCAAACATTATTTATCATTATTTATCTATGTGTGTTTCACATAAACAGGTGAGGCAATCAGAAAAAGGCGTTGCAAAGCTTCCTTTAGCTACACTCCACAGAATGAAGATGAGCTAGAACTGAAGATCGGAGATGTTATTGAGGTTCTGGGAGAGGTGAGTACTGCATGACCGTCCTAGTCACATTATAATTTTTTTTTTTTTTTTAAATATAGAACCTCTTGTTTATTTGTAGTGCTTAAAACTGTTTCTGTGTGTGCTTGCTCACTAAGGTGGAGGAGGGATGGTGGGAAGGCGTTCTCAATGGCAAAACTGGGATGTTCCCCTCTAACTTCACCAAGGAGCTGCTGGCCGAGGCTGAAGATCTGACTCCACAGGACGACACACGAAGCACACGAACCAGTCAGTCTGCACTGCATACTCACTTGTCCACTAAAACTGCTTCCTCATCTTACCAGCTACATGTCTCTGAAGATTTCCAGACATGGAAAAAAATGGAATGGAATTTATTTTGGAGAATATTTTTCTTTTTATTGAAGACGTATTGTCTTGTTGAAGTGGTAAGGCAGCAAGCAGGCAGATGGTGAAACATGAAAGTGTCATCACATCGCACATGACATCGTGATTCACGCCATTAGGCAAGCAACTCCCACAGTAATTTGTGAGTCTTGTGATGTTACAGAGTGAAATGAGGTTAAGTGTGGGGGAATCTCCACCTCCTCCCTACAGCTGATGAAGTCATTTGGATGAGTGGTGAAACCTTTTTTTAATACATGGAAGAAATGCATCCAGATTACTTATAAGCTGTACAAAATAACCAGCCACGTCTAACCAATTATGTCACAATCATCTTTAACCATTCATTTCCTCCCATGCTTTTAACCAATCACAAAGTATTCAATTCAAAACACTTGCTAAAAGAATATGAAATGTTTTATTTGTTTAGTTGCATGGCATGTGACTATTAACCAGCAACAGAGAACTATAAACATGCAAATGTGTTTTTAAATGATTGAAACATTAACTTAAATTCTCTGGAGGTACTTAACTAAGTATTTTAGGTCAAATGGGTTCAGCTGACAAAAATGTTTGAGAATCCCTAGCCTAATAAATGTAGTTTGTTTTTTTGTACTTATCATTTTAATTAATATTATTTGCACTGCTGTTGAATAGTATGGGGTCGAAAAGTTTTTTTTTAATGTTTTTCAAATATTTCTCTTAAGCCCACAAAGGCTGTATTTATTTGATCAAAAATACAGTGAAAACAGTAAACTGTGAAATATTTTTACAATTCAAAATAACTGTTTTATATTTTATGGCAAATGGAAAAACCTAGAAATTATTCTAATATGTTGATTTGATGCTGAAGAAATTATTAGTAGTAGTAATGTTGAATTGTGCACCACTGATGTGGTGTTTCATATTTTTTGTTGAAACTGTAATACATTTTTCATACAGGAATCTTTTAGTCATTGATTAATAGAAATTTCAAAAGAACAGCATTTTTTGAAATGGAGTGTTTTTTTTTTTTTTAGCAATATTAATGTCTTTACTGTTACTTTTGATCATTTAAATGCTTCCTTGCTTAATAAAAGTATTAATTTCATTAAAAATAAAATCTTACTGAACCCAGAATTTTGAACAGTAGTGTATATTGATTTAGAGTTATTATTTATATTATTATTTTTCAGATAATTTACTGTTTATTACCATATTCTTTTAAGCTGTAACATTGAACATAATACCAATACCAGAAATTTTTCCCAAAGTCAATTTCAGTGTCACAGCTAAAATTAATATGCTAATGGTCCCAATCATTTATCACTGGCATACTGAGCTTTTACTATTATGACAGCCCTACACAGCACTCTTGGCAAGGACAGATAGACTCTAACAGTTCAGCTGTGAAGAATGCTGCATGCAAAGGCTGCATGCAAATACTCAAGTCCTCCTTTGAAACGTGTTTGTGAATCTGCAGGTATAAAGGACAGCACCGGCTCAGAGAGTGATGGCGGCGACTCCAGTAGTTTACGGTCTGATACTGGCAGTGTGTCCTCAAGCTCTGAGATTCAGCCCAAAAAGGTTCGGGGGTTCGGCTTCGGGGACATCTTCAAAGACCAGCCCATCAAGCTCCGCCCACGATCCCTGGACATGGACAGTGAGGGAGACAAGGTTAGTTTGTATTATTGGAGTCCCTGTATTTTAATGAAGCAAAGTGTATGTGCATTTCTTGGATTTTACGACTCAGTAATTACAGTCAAGCCGTCTCTATCTTGGTCCCCTGCGCTTACTCTGCCTTCGGCCCCACAGTCTCTTGTTCATTAAAGCCTTCCCGTCTTCATGTCCCACTGAGAGTGGCATGCATCCCTTTGCTCATTTCCTCATTTTCTCTATCCATCATTGGCTCTCATTATTAGGCCCACATTTAATTTGTCTTTCATTTCTTTTTCAAACATCATTTTATTGATTATTTCGGGTTTGTGTTATTGTGGAAACTTTGCATTTGGTATGTCTTTTTTTTTTTTTTTTTTTTTTTTGAGTGAGTTCTTGCTCAGTCAATGTGGTTAGGAAGTTGGTGGCTATGTGTGAAATAGCAAGGTAGCATACTATGCATATTGTTTCTGCAGTATACAGTACAGTATGTGCCAAATGCATGTGAATTGCTTTAAGAATGCACAAAATTGGTACATTATCAGTTATTGGTTTATTTAAACTTATCTGTATCTCTTGATTTTGGATAATTAATTATGCATGCTAATTTCCCCTATTTTTATGAATCTTTAAAAGCACAAATGATTTCTTAACACTGTTAAATGTAATATTTAGAAAATATTAAAATTAATATCCATTTTTCATACTGTACATTATAATGTTGTGCGGCATAAATTCACTTCATTTTAGTTTAACATTTTATTCTTAAAATAATTTTTAGTTGCATTTTTTAACTTGTTGCATTTTAACAAGTATTCCTTTCAAAAATAATTAATATAAATATGTAAAATAAACATTTATTGGTTTAAAACAGTGTACACTACCCTAATTATTGTATCCATCATGCAATGTTTAAAACTTGATTTTCTGTAATAATTGAATCAGGTGGAATAGCTCTTTTTTTCTTAAACTTTCAAAAATTAACAAAAGTGCAAAATGATGCAAACTTTTGAGGTCACGTGGAACAATATGGCTTAGTACTGTTTAACAATGTTTGTTTATAGTTGCATGATATGGTTTCAAATGTTATTTAAAGAAATAGTTGGCAGTATGCAGTAGGCAAGTAACCATTTCAAATGTAACTTTTGTACTAGTGTGTGTATGTGTGTGTGTGTGAGGAAGAAGGCACACAAATAGCTGATCTGGCACTCTCGGTCACTTAGAAAGGAAGTCATTATCAAAGAGGTGTTTATGGGACGTCTTCCGCACTTTGTGTCTCTCAGCCTCGTTTAGTCCGAAAGAGAAAGAAATCTCTCCAGATCGTCTCTGAATATCTATTATTAAATATTCCAGCTTAACTCTTCTACCTGTTACTTACAGAGACAATTTTCAATTTCACAAGGCACTTGATCAATGGAATATGGAAATCCGATGTCATTTACAAGCTGTAGGTTTACCCATATACAAATTTACCACACCCTGACATGGCTCTCTTTCCATATCCACCCCTCTCCTCCTCTCTTCCTGTCTCTCTCTGAGTGGTTTCCTGACTTTAGGGCTGTTTTAAAGCAGAAGTAGGGCTTGTAAGACTGTAAGAGACTGTCATGACTCAGGGGGGAGTGAACCGCGGTTAGACTGAAAGCTTGTTGGAGGTTCCTGTTGCAGGCAGGACTTGCGCACACAGATGTAGGTATCAACACCAGCCATTACTGAAGGATTGTTTAGTCGTTTTGCGAAAAGGTAAATATTAAATTAACTATTTTTATCTGCACCGCTCTCTTTCTGTGCTAAAGATGTGAAACTGGCTATAAGTGAGCTGTTAAACGACGACCGAGATGTTTCCTTTCATGTGGCTGTAATTTGGGCTTTGAGAGACAGCATTATGGGTGTTCTGAGGGTGGAAGTCACCGTAGGGTCTTCACAGAGATGTCATGAGGCCTTTGAGAAGAGTAGTGCAGCCAGATGTTGTAATGATGTTCCTATTTAAACATTTGGCTGCCACATGGTGCTTGTTAGTGCGACTCCATCATGACTGCTCTAAATGAGAGGAAGAGAGGGAGAAGGAGGAAGAGTGGGTGAGTTTTTTTTCCTCAGCGAACACAGCAAATGTGTGTGTGTTAAAGCCACATTGGGAGCGCAGGATGTTAAAGAGCTTGTTGTATGTAGGGTTGGATTGATTCCCTGCCATGTTTGTGGAAGGACTGTGGCTCCCCTGCCGGAAAGAGGCCAGATAAACAGAGCCAAATGAACAGTATGCTATTCACACACGTATGTTTGAATTCACTGGGCTCCCGACAGCTTTTTATGGCCTCAGAAATGTACAATATCGTGTACAATTATTAAATTATTGCTGATTACAATCAAATAAATGCATCAGTTTTTGCAAAAATGTTGGAACCCTCATCAGGGTCTGGGTCAGTGCTCATAGTTGCCCTCATTGCTGACCATTAACTTATAGACAGCATTCTTATTTTTAATATGAATTAAAATTGATATGAAATTAGTTTCTATATATATTTACATTTATAGTTTAAAAATGTTATATATATATATATATATATGTTATAACATACATTATACAGTGTGTGTGTGTGTATATATATATATATATATATATATATATATATATATATATATATATATATATATATATATATATATATATATATATATTAGGGCTGCAACAACGAATCGATTAAATCGATAAAAATCGATTACTAAAAGCGTTGGCAACGAATTTCATAATCGATTCGTTGTGTCGCGCGACGCGAGACGTTTGATTATTAAAAAAAAAAAACTTTAGTTGAGCGTGGAGCGGAGTGAACACACTCGGTCTCTCTCGCACGGATGGTAGCAGAGTTTGGCGCCTCATAAAAAAAAAAAAAAAGTAAAAAAAAAAAAAAACGAGCGGAGGTAGAGGAAAGATACATGGCGGAGGCAGAGAAATCCGTGCGACCCAAGTCATCCAAGGTGTGGGAGCAGGGGCGGCGTTTGCGTATGGCAGAGTATGGCAGTTGCCATACCCTAGCCCAGTCAGGTGCTGTGAAAAATTATCCAAACTTGAGTCGCTTATAATTCGTTTTATTATTTTAAATCAGAGAGTTTTAAAAATAGTAAACCAATGATAAGCATTAAAATAACTTGTCAGTAAAACGCCATTGGATCATCGAGCTCTCAGCGAGACCTCGTAACTTCACCCGCCTCCGTTCAGATTGACGCGCGCACAGCCTGGAGAAGATGAGATCTCTGCTTTTTCGCAATGCAAGGGTGAATAAATAATTGGTGTTTGAATAGTACAGCGTTTTCTTTACTCAAACACTATGTCACTAAAGGATAATGTTTTTGTGTGTTTGAAGAGTGGAGAAGAATTAGTTATTTGCTGTCTATATACGTTTTAAATATCCTGTGCATTATGTGCATAAGCGCTTAATTTGAGATTTTGGCCAAGTGTATTAAACAACAAGAAAAAACTAAGCGCCCATATAGCTACAATCAAAGTTATATAACCTGTAAAAGTTGATGAAAGCATAATGCACTTGCTGCTTCAGATAACAGTTACAGCCGTTCTAATGACAAACAAAACACTCCATCTCCGTCATTCTCTGGTCAAAAACATTATTAACTCCATTTGAGCTTGATTTTCATATAATGTTAAGTGCAGGTGTCTGATACAATACCAACGCTAACGACGCAGTGTTGTTAAATTATTTAATTTTTTTAAAAAAAGTCTATATATTTGGCAGATGTAAAGCATACATGTGTATGTTTTTTGTGTTAGTCCATTTTTATTTTATTTTATTATTATTATAACAGCTCAGGGATGTTCAAGGAGCAACATGTTGGTGCACTTTCTAAAGATTTTAGTTCTGTTTTTGAATAAAGGGTTGGAAATGAATGCTTTTCTTTTTTCTTTTTTTTAAAAATCCGATTCATCGATTAATCGAAAAAATAATCGACAGATTAATCGATTATTAAAATAATCGTTAGTTGCAGCCCTAATATATATATATATATATATATACACTCCTCTTCAGCCGTGATTTATTGACGATACAGTGCGGCCTCTCGTACCTTATTGCTTACATACAGTATACGTGTGTGTGTGTAAAATGTATCATTTTATAATATAATGTAATATATATGTATGTATATTTATATTATGTAGAATAGTATGCATGAATGTCTAATATAAAATATATTTTTTACACTACTGTTCAAAAGTTTACTCAATATTTCTGTTTCAAATATATTCTACTCTATTCAATTTCTGTTCACAACGAATCTATAATATTCACAAAAATATGAAGGAGCACAACTTTTTTCAGCATTGATAATAAGAAATGTTTCAAAATCAGCATATCAGCATAGCAAAATCAGTAAATCAGCATATTACAAGATTTCTGAAGAATTATGTGACACTGAGGACTTGAATAATGATGCTGAAAATTCAGACTTGCATTCAAGGAATAAATGACATTTTAAAGTATATTACAATAGAAAACAGTTATTTTAAATTGTAATAACATTTCACAATATTACTTTTACATTTTTTTTATATTACCTTTTAATGTTTTAATTTAATTTAATTTAATTTTTATCTTATCCACCCTAAACTTTTGAACAGTAGCGCTTGTAAATTATCATTGTAGTATTTAACATAGTATTTGATTCTCCTTAGCCTCAAATGGTGAAGAAAGTCGCTCCAGCTGTTGCCCAGGAAACAATGAAGGCGGAGCCTGAGAGTAAGGCCAAAGGTAACAGGATTAGATCACACCTGTGCTGTGGATTATTTAAATGCTTAAGTTGTTTATGTAGTCAAATTGTATGCAGATACGACAATTGGTACTTGATGTGACATTGTGACTGTGAAAATTCAAATTACAGCAAAGGAGTTTTGCAAAGTAATTTTCCCGTACGAATCTCACAACGAAGATGAGCTGTCAATCAAAGAGGGAGACATCGTTACGATTATCAATAAGGTGAGTTTGGTGATTACAACTCAAAAAGTTTACTAAAAAACAAAGTGATAATTAATTATTTTATTCATTTTTAATGAAAAAAGTGAAATCATTGATCCAAACATCCTCTCCAGATAATTTTACAGTATAAACATCAAATATATTCTAATTGGCATTTACGTTTTCAACATGGTTGAACAAATTGTCACTGACATCACGTCTGGCCTTCTTAGAACACAAATGGACTGAAGAAATGTGTTTTTGCTGTGTGTAGGAGTGTGCAGACGCTGGTTGGTGGCTTGGTGAGCTAAACGGCAAACGGGGAGTGTTTCCAGACAACTTTGTGAAGTTATTAATTCCTGAAGTAGAAAAAGAGGTGAGATATTTTTGTTTGTCTCTCACTGACACACTTCAGCTGTTTCCAACAGGGAGCTCCCGTCCTTATGACAGCGGGCCTCAGTCTCTGAGTGAAGGCAGAGCTGTGGTGAAACACACTCACTCACACACACACACACACACGCTCCCCTCTGCCCTGTACCTTTGACTCCCTCTTCACCCTTTGCCTGATGTAGCAGCATGTCCTTTGATGTTTTAGTGCTGTTTGGCCTGAAGGGATTGTGTTTTTAAAAGGACAAATGTGTGTGGTTAATCTGTATGAGTGCATGTGGGTGTTTTAATAGGTGTACTGTTTGTTTTAACTGTGTGTGTGCTTACAGAGACCTAAGAAACCTCCTCCACCTGCAGCACCAACCACTAAACAGATCACAGGTAACAAATTCTTCTTCTTTCTGCATTTTTTTTCTTTTTCTTTGATTCCTCTTAGTATGTAAGCTTACATGCCTATCTGTGACTGCTTGATTTGTTTACATATGGTGATGTATGGTTTGGGATCAAAAAGATTTTTAATGTTTTTAAAGAAGTCTCTTATGCTCATTGCATTTATTCGATAAAAATTTTATGCAATAATATTATTAAATATTATTGCTAAATATAAAAATAAGGGTATATATTAATATTATATTATAATTTATTATGTATTAAAGATTCATGTCTCCTCCTGAACTAATCTGCCATAATCAGCTGTCTGTTTAATGCTCATTGGAATCTATTCTCTGTGAATATGTGTAGGTGCAACCAGATTACCCAAAAAGCTCTTAAAATATAAATAGACAAGAGTTCTTCAAAGCTTCCCTTCAGAGGTTTTGAAACTCTGCCCACATAATATTCGTACTGACGTACCATGAAACGGGAGTGAGAGATAAACAGGGAATGCAGAGATCACTCAGTAGTTCTATTTCCAACACTGGTATATGGAATAGTGGTAGACTTATAAACAGATATTTGACTATTTTTGCATTATCAGTTTGTGTGTGAGTTAATATTGTTAAAATTTAGTTTTATGTAATTTCAGTGATGTGCTTGCAATTACATTGTTTAATTTGTGAAAAAGTCTAAGCCCACTAATGAAAAGGCTTCTTTTTCCATCACAAATTATATTATCAGCATTACAATTTGAGTAAAAAGTTGAATTGTGGCATACTAACTAGAGCTGTCAAATTGATTAATTGCGATTAATATCATCCAAAATAAAAGTTTGTTTACAAAACATGTATATGTAATGTGTGTGTGTGTGTGTGTATGTGTATGTGTATATATATATATATATATATATATATATATATATATATATATATATATATATATATATATGAATACAAAAACATGTGTATATATTTATGAAATATATATATTTCTGTGAAATGTATTTAAGAAATATATATATATATATATATATATATATATATATATATATATATATATATATATATATATATATATATATATATATATATATATATATATATATATACACACACACAGAGTACATACACATGCATTGTAAACACTATTAATCGATTTGGCAGCCATCTCAGCCGTGTAAAACAGTTATGTAATCATGTTTCAAGTGTAATATAATATAATAGTTTTTTAAAACCTATTTTAAACTGTATTGCATTGTGGGATACAGTGGATATGCTTTAATAACAGCAGAACTCAAGCTGTATCAATTTTTTTTTTTTTTCATGTTGTAAAACCTGATGATTATATTCTCCAGCATGATTTTAGATGATCCCAAAAATATCAGCAAGAACACCTGATTATCTACACTAAGAGCCACTTGATCAATTAATAAATCATATATAAAAATTCATTAGTGACCTATAAACAGTGCAGAATCTGAAGTATTTTTCTTCATTTTATATTATAACGTTTGTTTTACAGATGTTCAGCGTGGTCTCATACCCTATACATTTTGACATGTTTCTGTGTCACTTTAGATGAAAGCTTAAGTAATGAGTCAGCTGTGCCCTGTTGAACCCTCGTATTATGTGTATTGATCCCCAGACAAAAAGACAGAGGCTAAAAAGGTTCCACCAGAGCGGCCTGAATCTCTCCCGCACAGAGCTGAGGAAAAAGGTAGGTATCATCTCTCTCAACTGTTTTAATTTGCTTTGGTTAACTCTAACTCTGTGACTCTGACCTTCTACTACAGCAAAACCTATAGCTCTGTGCTGCCCTTCTCTAAAAGGTTTACTGCTTGTGTGTTTTCCAAGACTTCTTGTTTCTCTGAAGTAAACAGATGTTGGAATAACATTTTCCCTCTCTGCTTTAACAAACCCTCTCTTAGTTTCCTGTAAACAAACTTGTATGACTTTTTATGCCCTTTAATAACGATGATGGTGATGATTACATGTAGGTGAGGAGTCGAAGCTGGGTGAGATTGCAAAGCCATCCTTCCCAGTTGTCCTCCCAAAGAAGCCTCTCCCCCCAAAGAACAACAACTCATTGAATCGACCGTCATCCCTGCCACCCAAACGCCCAGACAGACCCGAGAGACCAGCTGTGCCCAATATACCGTTAGTCTCACACTCAAACAAACACACATGTATCAGCATCACCAATACTAGATTACAGAACACACACATTCACAAAGTAGCAAGTTTCTCAGCCCATTATATACATCTATAAAAAGATACAAAATATCTATAATAATGGTGAATTCTGTCTTTTTGAATGTTTTGTGAGGTCTTTCTGGAGCCTTTTGGTTTCTGCAAGTGATTGTAAACTTTATACTGACCCCTAGTGATTTTTCTTCAAAAGTGCATATTCCAGCCATGATTCATTTATTCATAAGCTAAAATTATCTAATAATAGCAGGGTAATTGAGATAGCAGAGTGTTGTAGTGATGGACAATTACCTCATAATATTATCACATATTCACACAAGTCATGATTAAATAAACCGTGATGCATCATGATATCTTATCAAAGTATCAGATGATATCATTCATTTTTTATAGATAAATACAGAACAGATTTTATCTGGCACAAAAAAGCTGATCTCAATTAGTGTGATAAACAGACTTTTAACAGATAAATGTACACTAAATAATTAAAATTATTTAGTCACGTAAAAAAGCCTATTTTACGTGACTGAATCTCGGTACAGTGACATTTAGAACCATCCCAAAATCATCTGTGCAGTAAATCCCAATGATTCAATGAATCATTTTGTTTTGTCAACTGATTCATTTAAAACCATCCAAGCAACTTCTATGCAGTCACACTGCAAAAAAAGATTTTCTTCCTTAGTATTTGTGTCTTGTTTTCTAGTATATATATCCACAAATTCTGGAATTAAGATGTGTTTACTTGACAAGTAAAATTGTCGTCTTGTTTTCTGAAAATATTATACAAATTTTGTTTATACAAATATTATACAAAAATTATCTTAATTCAAAGGCTAAACAAGATTATTTTTCTTACCCCATTGGCAGATATTTTACTTGTTTGAAGCAAAAACTAACAAAATTTGGATATTTTTTTGGAAAAGTCATTTTACTTGTAAAGTGAACACATCTTAATTCCAGAATTTGTAGATATTTATACTATAAAACAAGACAAAAATACTAAGGAAGAAAATCATTTTTTGCAGTGCATTCCAACGAATCAGTGAGTCATTATAGTTTTTTGAATGGATTCCTTTAGAATCATCTGAACAGCATCTGTGCAGCAAATGGATTCATTTGGAACCGAACCAAACGACTTCTGTGCAGTGAATCAATGAATCATTAAATTTTTCAATGCATTTATTTAAACCATCAAAACAACGTCTTTGCAGTGATTCCAATTAATTATTTCATTTTGACTAGATTAATTTAAAATCTTCCGAATAAACCTATTCACTAGAATGACTTCCAGTTCTACATATTAGAAATCCTCTCCATCTCTTAGCACATTATTTCTCAATACATTTGCTCTGTTTTCATGTTTTAATAAAGCTCATTCTGGTTTAAATCTCTTTTGTACAGGTGTGACAGTCCAAAGTCAGACTGCAGTGTTGTGGCAGCTGAGCGAAGCTCTGCAGACAAATCCGTAGATATCGGTGAGTCCCTGTCCAGAGCTGCCCTTCATTCCATAATAACACTGTCATGACTAATAAGACTTCTAATAATCCATATCTAATCAGATTACAACAGCTTTCTGTCCATCTCACTTCATTCACTTCCATTCTGGAGATCTGTGATAATTGTCTGGCGTTTTTTCCTGTGTTCGTGATTCATATGCATGTGATATATATGTGGTCCTGTGTGTTTATGTTTGTGATTGTGTGATGCTCGGCTGAAGATGTAGAAGACTTCGACTCCGTCGTCTCATCCACAGAGAAGCTGAACCACCCGACCGCGTCACGGCCCCGTGTAACGGACCGAAGGCCACGATCACAGATCTTCACGTCTGTGAGTACTCCAGATACTATTTTATTTTATTTTATTCTTTTCTTTTTTTATTTTGAAGATTTAATCATTTTGTTATATTTTTGCAATATTTATTAGTGTTTTTTTTTTTTTTTTAAATATGTCTATATTAAAAATTGGGGCTGTCCTCGACTAAAGACTTTTCTGGTTGACTAGTAGCCATTCATTTTAAGCATTAGTTGACTATAAGTTGGACATTTATTAATAAACCATATAAATCATAATAATGAGACTTTAATTGCCTACATAGCCTAATAAGCGCTGAAGCGCACACATAAAGCTTGCCACAGCGCACCAGCAGATATAATAATTATGAATGTGTCTGGGAAAAACAGCAAGGAGACTGCATTAACATTTTAATAATTTATTGATAAACTAGTGCTTTCTTTGTTTTTGGCTTAAGAGATGAAGTCGGCGACACTGACTCGTCGTCTCCATAGTAGTGGACGCGCCTGTCTGCAGGTTTCACATGTAATACATAATCTGAGAATATTTATTTTCCATTTGAATTAGTTCATTTAAAAGTACACATTTCACTCTCTCTGGATATATTTTTTCATGTCTATAAGGCAAGTAGTGGAGTATACGGAGTTTCTGTAAATTTTTTTGACACGCTCAAAAGCACACAAATAAACGTAGAGTCTTTACAGATTCGAAGGATGTATTACTTTTATCTGTATGACCGAAAATGACGAAGTATTTTAAGAGCAAGTGAGCGCACCAGCACCTCCATCTGTCTTGCAGTGAGCGCGCTACTGTTCAAGATTCCACACTCTGCACAAACGCTATCGTTAACCGTTAACGATTTGTCCATCACAGACTGCGTGATTTTGCCACTTCCTGTGGATATTGCTTTGACAACAGTTTTCTTTTCTTTTTTTTTCAAATAACAAAAATCTTTTAGTTTAGTTAACTATAGTAGTCAACATTTGAAGTGGATCAAAACCTTTCATCAGAGTTGCCCTAAAACCAAAACGGTACATTTTGTATGTCTCCCTTATCTGACACACCCATTTCAGGTCCTGGAGTTTCTTCTAATGAGCTCATGAGTTAAATCAGGTGTGTTTGATTAGGGAGACACACAAAATGTGCAGTTTTGGGGGGCGCCCAGGACCAGGGTTGAGAAACACTGTCTTAGGACAACGTTGATGAACTTTTTTTGATCCACTTCAAATGTTGACTACTGTATAAGAAGCCTACCACACAACATAAACATGCTTGTTTGTTATTATTTTTAACCAATTAAAGTGTCAAGTCAATCACATTTGGTTGTTTTCACACCTATCAGATGCAATCAGCTGACGATGTCTCATAAATTTGTGACCCTTCAGGCATTCAACGTAAATTCGTCAGTTATGATTGTGCTATTTGCTATGTGTGAATGTCACACGGGCTTGCCCTGCTTCGCCTGTCTGTGGGTTATCTGGTCACGATCGTTTAAAAATCTCTCTCCTTCTTAGTCATCTCTCTCTAGTCCTGACCTCCTGGACTCCCCATCTCCAGAGGAGGAGAGGAGAGACAAGGAGATGGGAAAGGAGGAGCAGGACTCATTCACTCCCAAAAGTTTTGACAACTCCAAGAAGATGCCCAAGGCAGTGCCAGTCATAACAGTAAGCCCCGCCCCCTCCCAGTCACCCCACCCCCTGACACCCTCCCCTCCTTTTGCATGCACATCCCTGTCCTACCACAAGGGAGCGCCATAGCCAAGCATTGTATTACAGTGACACAAAAAAGTATTACTTTTGGATACTTAAGTCACACTTTATTTTTAAATATATATTTGGTGTTTTTACATTTTAAGTGTGTCTTAAAGGGATAATTCACCTAAAAATTAAAATTCTATCATGTTTTACTCACCCTCATGTCGTTCCAAACTTGCATGACATTCTTTCTTCTGACAGCTTGAGTTAGAATAGTTAGGAGTATGATTAGAAACACAACAAGGTTGTAAAAGTGAACTAGTGAACAGATGAAATATGTCTCCAACAACATCTGTAGTCTCATTTAACCAAAAACCAATTGACTTCAGGCCGATAAAATACATAATCCCTGCAGCACTCTGTGTTGTTTTGGACCCCATTGACTTTCAATGGACAGCAGTTTTTCAAAATATGTTCTTTTGTATTCCACAGTACAAAGAATGTCCAGATTACAGATTTGGAATGATGTGAGGATGAGTAAATAATGTTTGAGTTTAAATTTTTGGGTGAACTATCCCTTTAAGTGTCCAAATACTTTATGGTGCCACTATACTGGATACACGCACACATACACAGAGACTGAGGCCCTGTGGAACGGCCTGAATTGGAAGATAAACAGTAAATTTGACTTGTTCTGATATCTCATGGGGGTTTTCCACAGGCTCCTGAAAAATCACCTTTGCCCCCTAAGCCCAGTGCCCCTCCATCATCATCTGGGTCCGGAGGGGCTTCTCTCCACCAAGGCAGCGCTGGTCTGCGGCCCCATTCCCCTTCCGTTGACGCCCGAGTGAAGAACGAACAGGGTGCCGCCACGCTTGAGGAGCTCAGAGCACAATTACGAGACCTGAAAGGATCTGTGGAGCTCATGAAGAGCCAGCACAAGTATGAACTGGCGGGACAGGGGGGTAGATGAAAGACAGAGTGAAGTAGAAGTGGAGGGAAGCTTAGAAGGAAATTAGATGTGGGAAGAACGAGTTGATTGATTGATTGATTGTCTGAAATGTGTTAATTGTCAAATTTGTTTTCTCAGACAAGAAATCAAACAGCTGGTGAGTGAACTGGATGAGGAGAAGAGGATTCGTATATCACTGCAGGTAAGGAGGCAATATACTAGTCATACATGTAGCTCTAACCAGGTGCAACACCTTTTTATAGTAATTAAAACGATCTTAAACAGCCAAATATGTGTTGCTATTATTATTAATATTATTATTATTTTAAATAAGGTATTATTACAAATTTCATTATTTATTTTGACATTTAATATTTTTATTTATCATTTTAATGTTATTTAATTTTTAAGTATTTCATTCATATTAAGATATTGAGATATGCTGAAATGACTTAACAACTGTGGGGTTTTTTTTCTATTTTTAAATATTTTACAAAATTGAGTAACGTATTTAATTTAATTTCAGCGATTTTGTTAATATTTATTAAAAAAAAAAAAAAAAAATAATTAGACTGGAGTACTTTCATTCAGTAAAGATACATTACAAGTATCAAACTGTAAAGATTTACTTGTTTTTTTTGTTGTTTTTTTTTACATTGTTTACTACATTTTTCAAATAAATGCTTGGTCTTCATTTCAGAATCCTGAAAAAAAAACGTATCACAGTTTTCACAAAAATATTATGCAGCATTTTCTAAACATTGATAATAATACTAAATGTTTATTTAGCAACAAACAGCATATTAGAATGATTTCTGAATGATCATGTGACACTGAAGCCTGGAGTAGTGATGTTGAAAATTCAGCTTTATCACAGAAATAAATGACATTTTAAAATGTATTAAAATATTTCATAATATTACTGATTTTACTGTATTATTTGATCAAATAAATTTAGCCTTGGGGCCAGATTTACTAAACAGGGCAAACTAGCGCAAGAGTGCAATTCAAAAACAGCGCCGATGGGCGTGGAAATTTCTGCAGGTGATTTATTGACAACGCGAACACAGACGCAACATCTTATTTACATATCGACCAACACAATATATAAAGCGCAGCACAAATTAGCATAGTCGCAAATAAGCAGAGACAATGCTTATCAGGTGCGGAACGTTTAAATAATGGCAAAAATACCAGTAATTTGACGAGCGCAAAGGTTAGTAAATCGTGTCGCGTGATTCATTTTAATACTCTCTTTTCGTAAATTTTGCCTTTTCAGCGATAATTCTTCACTGTGCATCTTTAGTAAATCCTAACAGTACTATTTTAACTCCAAGACAGTTTGCGCTGACACAAGCTGTTAGTATATCTGTCCTTAGTCTCTTGATTCTGGAACATTAAACAATCTTGCTGATATGTAATGTTAAGTATGTTTTATTTAGTTTCTATGTCCCATGACTGTGTTTAACAGGCTGTGTCTTTGATTTATGTTCTGTTTTAGATGGAAGTGGAGCAGATTAAGAAATCCCTGTCCAAATGAACTCAAGCATGCTGGATGTATCAGATGAAGGGTCAGGCTGAGGTTCCACACCACAGCCCAATTAGATTGTGCCAAAAAAAGAACAACAATATATCAGAACAATTGCTTAAAGAAAACAACTGTTTACCCCCCATTCACTTGTACTCTTTCTGCTTTCGTTTTTTAAGAAGCTTTTTTTGCGTGTTATGCTCAGACTGGCCGCTGACTCACAGACCCGTTGCCCGGGTGTGGCCTTACTGTGGGTCATGTGATTAAAGGGTGGTGATGACCCACACCTGGAGACAGGTGATAGCGGTTGCCATGGGTATTAGCTGGTCTCCTGCACAACTGTGACAGTTACCCCATCACCACCCTCCCTGGTACTGCCTCTGAACGCTAGTCAGAGAACACATCAAATGAAGGAGAAACCAGTGTGTTTTACTTAAATACTGTTCACTTTAAGTTCTTTTCTTTTGACCTGGAGGCCTTCAGTTATTTTCTTTATATGCAAAGGTGCGTTTAATTTCACACCCCTTGCAATTTCCACAGCAACCCCACATTGAGGCCTTGTTTATTTGGAGCTTTCCAAACTCTTCTGTCTTTCCTATTTCTTTTACGTTGGTGATGACAATGAGAAAACTCACGTTTTGTTTTCTTGACTCGGTTATTTCTTTGAAATCTTCTATATATTCTTTTATATTTTAATGTACTAAATGCAATTATGTGTGCAGATTTTATTAAAAAAGATTTCAAAAATTGTTGCAATGTTTCTTTACTCTAGATGCTTATGAACCTATTTGATGTCATTCATATACACACACAAAGTTAGTTCTATTATTATTAATATTATTATTATTATTTGTTGTTATTACTTGTTCCAGGGTTTCCGCGGGGTCTTAAAGTATTTTTAAAGTCTTTAAAAAGTCTTAAAGCTGCTGTATGTAGGATTGAACTAGGTATTGCAGTCCAAATTCAAAATATTGGAGACTGTTTTTTTCACCCGACCCCTCCTCCTCAGATTTGACTCACACACAGGTTGCCAGATTAACGACACCAACAGTAACGAGCGCACTTGACAATGAATGAACATAACGGTGTGTTTTCCGCCATCTGGCAACCCGGGGGTAAACTGGCAGTGGGCGGGTTTCACAAACCATAACAAACACAGACATTCCTTGCCGGTATGCAAAGGAGAATAACTGACTGTAGCATTGTTTTTCAGATAAACACGTATGTTAACTTGTTTCTTAAATATCTGCAAACATATTATGGTATTTTTATGCTGTAGTAGAGTCAAAATCCTACGTACAACACCTTTAAATTTAGTTTAGTATCAAATGTAAGGCCTTAAAAAGTCTTAAATTGTACAAGAATGTCTTAATTATGACTTCAAGAGGTCTTAAATTTGGGGACGGAAAGACCAGAATTGCGATATGGCTGAATGTGATGATTAAACTTCAAAAGTCTACAATTTCATGAAATAAACACTAGCGTTGCACGTTCAAAGTCCAGTGCTGCACTTACTGCCTTTACCGGGAAAACCGTTATATTTGTGCCAAACGCGACACCTGCTGGCAGAGAATGAATCAGTTAATAGGTTAAACTAGTGCGCGGATGAGTGCATTCTTTCACTGCACGATTCTATAAAATGCATTTAGAATGATCTCATAATTTAAGAAATGGGGGCAGAAAATGTATAGCCTATAGTTATATAATTTCATATAGTAATTATCACAGGAAGAGTGCTGTTTTTTTCTCCAAAAGTCAGCATGATTACAAATGTTATATTGATTTTATGTAACAGTTCAATAAACAAGAAGTTAATATTAAGAGACTTACATTTTAGACACCATATTTACTGCTTTTGCTCTATTTCGCGAACAAAAAAATAATTCCAAACACAGCCACAGCACTGTTTTTGCGTCTCTAAGCAACATGGCGGTGTTTTGTTCCTGAATGAATCGACCGTTTAAATGATTCGGTTCAATCGCAATGACTCACTTATTAACAGTGAATTTCTGCCACCTACTGCCGGTTTTAATTTCACATTTAAAGTATCTTCATTTTTAAAAATAATTTCAAACATCAGTTTTCAACGTTTTATGTTTCAAATATCAAAACATTATTTATGCATGTGTGACTGCAGGTTAGAATTCTATATCCCTCTGAGCTGCATTAAACAGTGTGTAAATACATCTAAATGCAACTTTAGATGCATTGCAAAGATAAATTTTGTTGATACTGATTTCATTTGCTTGGTAACAGCCCAAATGCAAGAATTTGACTCAAAAGATGATGCACACTTTTAGAAAAAATGGCTTAAAGGTAAAAAATACCCATAAAACATATTGGAAAAGATTGATTTATATCACTGCTGTGAACTGACCACACAGAATATGAAGAATATAAAGAAAATATTCAGGAGTCAGTTGTCCACGGTAATCTTTAAGATACCAGCACAATAACACACTCAGCAAAATATTGTCTAATTATCATTATCGATAAAATCCCAGAAAAAGATATAATTTTTTGTCAATATCGCACACCCCTAATTCATGTTATTTAATTTATATAATAATTTTATTGATAATAATTGTTTAAATCAATATAATAATTAATACTTTTGACGTATCCATTTTCTTAAAAATGGTTTAAAGGCTGAAATGTAAAATTTATCATTTTATAAAAGTTTTTGTGAAAACTTGAATTGTAAATTATGCTTTTTACAGTCATTTTACAGTTTAATATGGTACTATAGACATTGCCCTGCCCCGCTCATATGGTATTAATTTTATTTGTGCAGGTCTTAAAAAAGGTCTTAAAAAGTCTTAAATTTGAGCTTAAAAATCCTGCAGAAACCCTGTTGTTCAGTTCTTCAAACTTTAAAAATGTATTTTTAATAAATTAATTGAATATATTAAAGCAATTATGTTAGAAAATAACTGTCTTTTGTTTGTAGAATTAATAATAATAATATTACCCTAATTCAATTATATAAATCAGAATCAGAATAAGCTTTTATTGCCAGGTATGTTTACACATACGAGGAATTTGTTTTCGTGACAGAAGCTTCCACAGTGCAACAGAATGACAGCGACAGAACAAAAAAAACACAGATAATAAAAAGAAGAATTAAAAAATAGAACAAGTAAATAAGGAATAACAATATACAAATTGACAATTGTATGTACAGGTATATTACAATAGACAGTTTTGTATGTACAGGTATATTATGTGCACATTGAAATGTAGACTAAGTATGTGTGTTAGATATATAAGTGTATAAGAGTGTTGTGTGTTCCACAATTATTGTCCGGTGTTCATGAGATGGATTGCCTGAGGGAAGAAACTGTTCCTGTGCCTGGCCGTTCTGGTGCTCAGGGCTGTGTAGTGTCGACCAGACGGCAACAGTTCAAAGAGGGAGTGTGCTGGATGTGAGGGGTCCAGAGCCCTTTTTCTCGCTCTGGATGAGTACAGTTCTTGGAGAGTGGGGAGGGTTGTACCAGTGATTCGCTCAGCAGTCCGGACAACCCTCTGTAGTCTTCTGAGGTCAGATTTGGTAGCTGAGCTGAACCAGACAGTTATTGAAGTGCAGAAGACGGCTTCAATGATGGCGGAGTAGAACTGTTTCAGCAGCTCCTGTGGCAGGTTGAACTTCCTCAGCTGGAAGGAAGGAAGTACAACCTCTGCTGAGCCTTATTAACAATGGAGTCCATGTGAGTGTCCCACTTCAACTCCTAGGAGATGGTGGTGCCCAGGAACCTAAATGACTCCACTGTTGTTACAGTGCTGTTCATGATGGTGAGTGAGTGGGGGGAGTGTAGGGGGGTTTCTCCTGAAGTCCACGATCATCTCCACTGTTTTGAGCGTGTTGTGCTCCAGGTTAAGACTGCACCAGACAGTCAGCTCCTTAACCTTCTGTCTGTAAGAAGACTCGTCACCGTCCTGAATGAGGCCGATAAGCGTGGTGTCGTCTGCAAACTTCAGGAGCTTGACAGAGGGGTCTTTAGAGGTGCAGTCGTTGGTGTAGAGAGAGAATAGCAGTGGGGAGAGTACACAGCCCTGAGCCATCGCAGTGCTGATCGTACGAGTGCTGGATGTGAGTTTTCCCAGCCTCACTAGCTGCTACCTGTCTGTCAGGAAGCTGTTGATCCACTGACAGACGGAGGTGGGCACGGAGAGCTGAGTTAGTTTGGGCAGGTGGAGGTTTGTAATGATATTGTTAAAGGCCGAGCTGAAGTCCACAAACAGGATCCTCACATAAGCCCCTGGTCTGTCTAGATGTTGCAGAACATAATGCAGCCCCACGTTGACTGCATCATCCACAGACCTGTTTGCTCTGTAGGCAAACTGAAGAGAATCCAGTAATGGTCCAGTAATGTCCTTCAGGTGGGCCAGCACCAGTTTTTCAAAAGACTTCATGACCACAGACGTTAGAGCCACAGGCCTGTAGTCATTTAGTTCTGTAATTTTGGATTTCTTTGGGATGGGGATGATGGTGGAGCGTTTGAAGCATGAAGGGACAGCTCCAGTGATCTGTTGAAGATCTGTGTGAAGATGGGGGCCAGCTGGTCAGCACAGGATTTCAGACAGACTGGTGTAACACAATCTGGGCCTGGTGCTTTTTTCCTGTTCTGCTTCCGGAAGACCTGGCGCACATCGTCTTCACTGATCTGAACTGCAGGTGTGGGGGAGAGGGGGGTTGCTGGAGGTGTTAATGTTTGTGTGGAGAGGTGTTCAGAGCGGGTGTGGGGTGTTTTTTCAAACCTGCAGTAGAACTCATTCAGATCGTCTGCCAGTTGTTGATTCTCCACAGTGCTGGGGGATGGTGTCTTGTAGTTGATGATCTCTTTCAGACCTTTCCACGCTGATGCTGAGTCACTGGAAGAGAATTGAATCCTTATTTTTTCAGAATAATTCCTCTTTGCCACTCTGATCTCCTTTTCCAGTGTGTATTTGGCCTGTTTATACAAGACTTTGTCCCCCTTCCTGTAAGTATCTTCTTTGACCTGACGGAGCTGTCTGAGTTTTGCAGTGAACCACGGTTTGTCGTTGTTGTAAGTTAGATGAGTCCTGGTAGGAATGCACGTATCTTCACAGAAACTGACATAAGATGTTACAGTCTCTGTGAGCTCATCCAGATCGGTGACAGCAGCTTCGAAAACACTCCAATCAGTGAGGTGGAAACAGGCTTGTAAATCCCGCTCTGCTTCATTAGTCCATCTTTTAACAGTCCTTAAAACAGGTTTAGCTGATTTAAGTTTCTGCCTGTAGGTCGGTATAAGATGAACCAAACAGTGATCAGAGAGTCCTAAAGCTGCCCATGGGACAGAGTGATATGCATCTGTAACGGGTTGTAGTACTTATAATTTAGATCGTCACTGTATAGGCCAATCAGGAAATCAGAAGCCTAGTATGTTCAACTATGGAGGTAGAGGGTAATTGCTGAAGGACGACAGAAAACCACAATTGAGGTAAGTATATAGAATATTTATGACTTTTTTCCTTTAACTGCAGGCCTTTCCCTTCTTAGAAGTAAACACTTACAATAAAATAAATAAAACAAATAATTCAAAGTAAATTACATCATTACAATGAAAAGAAATAAAAGGGCAAATCACTTTGATCAGATCACTGTCAGTTTCACTTGTCAGTTTACATTTACCATGTACTCAACAGGAAAATGACAACAGTTTCTTCAGATTCAACAACAATTTTGTGATATCACACAATGAGTTCGATTTCCAAATGTTCCCAAACTGATATCAGTTCCTTCTTCAAATTATCTCAGACAGTTCTCAGTCCCGTATAGGAAAAACAGAGTCTCTGTGCAGGAATAGTTTTACCTTGAGCAGGGGGAAAAAATGAATCACGATACTCTCCTGGTCCTGTAGGATGAATTCTCTTCTTTCTTTTCCAGTGTTCAAATAGGTTGGCTCGCCATCAAAGAAAATCAGTCTCCACTCAGGAAAAAAACCTGACCACATCCAGATATTCACTTTCCAGCAATACAACGATGTAATCAACCCATCGATCGTCACAGGAGCAAAACAACAATCAAATCCACTCAACACCTTCCTCCTTCAACTGATTTGAAGAGTGTTAAAAACTATTTTCAAAGTTTTATTCAATTATGTCTGCTTTCTTAACCGTTAAACCTAGCGAATTTTTCTCCGTCTTCTCCTTTCTCAGGTCTTGCGCAATCTGCCGTGTCAGCAAGAGGGCGGTCCCCACCAACAGAATTCCGATTGGCTAACCAATAACTTGTTTACATATTACAAATTATTTTTTGTCAAACTATTTATTTTATGGAAAGTATTTGTTAATACAACAAATCTTAAATTTTCTACTTTTGTGAAACCTCACTAATTTAAATTAATATATAAATTATAACCCTTAAGTAGTCTGGGTTACACCCTCCCCTCCTAACTGTGCACGTCTCGTGACACAATTTCGAGTGACTCAACATTTTATACATCATATATGGAGGATATCTCAGGTGAACCATTCAGGCTTTCACTGCCACCCAATGCATTAACGAAAGCATTGTTCAATCCTTGAAACAATGACTGCACTACATCTATCAAGGGATTTCCAAGCTGCGGATAGGTAAGTATTTTAGGTTTCCCTCTTTGTCGAGCAGATCGTCCACCACATTCATCTTCGGCATTTCCTTGGTCATTGACTGATGTTGCTTCAGGGAGATAACCTGCCTCAACAGTTTCCAGAACATCAGGCAAGCATTCTGTTGGAACCTCAACAGGTAAGTGTTCTCCTGCAGCTCCGGTAGATAAAGCTTGCTTTGGAACATCTTCAATTAAGTCACTACTCTGATCCCTCAGAGCTACATCATCCACTGAAGGTGAATGAACAATCTCAAGGTTATGAAAGTCTTCCTTCGAATCATTTGGCCTGAGAACTTCGTGAATGGTAGTAAACCTTGTTTCATCGACTGGGTATGCACTACATATTGGATCAGGAATTTCATCATCTGTCTCAAGAACAGAATCTGAACTGTCAAGGATTTGTGAATCAGGATTCAGCCGAGTCCTGCGTCTTATGTTAGGTTTACTCACAACTTGGTCTGGGATTTCAGAAACAGGTAGGAACCCACAAGGAAGCAAAAGATCTCTATGAAGAGTGCGAAGCGGACCATCCTTTGTCTCCGGACGAACTGTGTAAACTGGTAGGTCAGCAGATTGCTTCACAACAACATAAATTTCAGATTCCCATCTGTCTGCTAACTTATGCTTCCCACGGATACGGACATTCCTTACTAACACACGATCTCCAACTTCCAAAGAAGAATTGATCACATTTTTGTCATATCGAATTTTGTTCTTTTCAGCAGTTTTCCGTGCATTTTGTGAAGCAATCTCATAACTCTCCTTTAAGTGAGACTTAAGATGTTGAACGTACTGTGAATGAGATACTGGTGAACTGTCTTTACAGGGTAATCCAAAAGCAAGATCAAGCGGCAACCGAGGCTGACGGCCAAACATCAGCTCATAAGGGGAAAATCCTGTGGATTCATGTTTGGTACAATTATATGCATGGACCAAAGGTTTAACAAAATCCTTCCAATGACTTTTGTCCTTTTCTTCCAATGTTCCAAGCATGTTTAACAAAGTACGATTAAACTGTTCCACAGGATTTCCTCGAGGGTGGTATGGCGTCGTTCTGATTTTTTGGATCCCAGCAATTGCACAAAGTTCTTTAATGGTGTGGGATTCGAAGTCTGGTCCTTGGTCACTATGTAACCGCTCAGGGAAACCATAGTGGACAATGAACTGATCCCATAGGCACTTTGCGACAGTTCTTGCTTTTTGGTTTGGCATTGGTCTGGCCACAGAATACTTCGTAAAGAAATCAGTAATCACCAAGATATCACGAGTGTTGCTCTTATCTGGTTCAAGAGAGAGAAAATCCATACAAACAAGCTGTAAGGGTCTTGTAGCTTGAATGTTTACTAAAGGCGCACTTTTCTGGGGCAACGCTTTCCTGCGGACACAACGACTACAGGTCTTAACTTTTTTTTCTACTTCAGCTCCCATCCTTGGCCAATAGAACCTGGAACGGACCAGATCCAATGTCCTTTCCATTCCCATATGACCTATTTGATCATGTAGGCTGTTTAGAGCAAAACCTCTGAGACCTTCTGGCAAAACCAATTGATAATTGACAGAGTCTCCATCTCGTCGTCGCCTGTACAGGACTCCATCCATCAACTCAAGACGGTCCCATTTTCGCAAGTAAAAGGGAAGGTCCGGGTATGCTTTCCTTAATGCAGTCAGAGGTTTTTCTCCTGATTCCAGGCACATCACTACCTCACGGATGACAGGATCACATCTCTGCTTTTCAACCAAATCTTCCTTCGTCAAGTAAGGTAAAGCAGATAACCCATTCAAGTTCCTTTCTTGCTCATAATATTCAGGCACAGCATTAGGATGAAGTGCCAAGGACTCAACCAAGGTAACACCAGAATCATCAACCTGTTGGATAGAATGTTTCTCACAGATGGCCTTGACTACATCATTATCAACGCTCTGTGAGTTCTCAGCACCCATTGTATGGTACTGCACAAACTTCTGAATCCTCTCACTTTCTTTTGACGACAACTGATCCTCTGGTAAGTCTTTGTGTGGTCGTCTTGACAAGCTGTCTGCGTCAATGTTTTGTTTACCAGCCCGATACTGCAACTTAAATGAGAATGTTGAAAGAGCAGCGAGCCACCGGTAGCTAGTAGCATACAGCTTAGCTGTCGTCAAGAGGTAAGTCAAAGGGTTACTATCTGTTACAACAGTAAATGTGCTGCCATAAAGATAATCATGAAATTTCTCAGTTACAGCCCATTTAAGGGCAAGAAACTCGAGTTTGTGGGCTGGATAACGGGACTCACTATGCGATAAGCCTCTGCTAGCAAATGCAATCACACGTTGTTGCCCACTCTGCGCTTGATATAATGCAGCCCCCAATCCTGAGGTGCTGGCATCTGTATGAATGACATAAGGAAGTTTGGGGTCCGCAAAACCCAAGACAGGAGCAGTAGAAAGCTTTTCGACAAGAGTTTCGAATGCTTTTTGGCAATCAGTTGTCCAACGACCACCAAAAAGCTCTTTCGGATCATGATAGTGATGTTCTTTCTCAGCCTTCTTATAGCTCTTCTTCAGTGGTGGATAACCAGAAGTAAGGTCATTCAAGGGTTTCGCTATCTGTGAGTAGTCTTTAATGAACCTACGGTAGTAACCTGAAAAGCCTAGGAATGACCTCAACTCCTTAAGATTTTTCGGGCATGGCCAGGTTTTTATAGCCTCAATCTTTTCAGGATCCGTTTCTACCCCATGCTCGGACACCACATGCCCCAAATATCTGACGGAGGTCTGGAAAAAACGACACTTCTCCGGCGAAAGTTTCAGCCCATATTCCTTCAGGCGAGTAAGGACTTGTAGCAACCGCGTCTCGTGTTCTTCTAGGGTTCTGGAGAACACAATCAAGTCATCCAAAAACACAAGCACTTCTTTCAGGTTGATATCGCCCATACACCTTTCCATCAGCCTTTGGAAAGTGCTTGGTGCATTGGTTACCCCCTGGGGCATACGATTAAATTCCCAAAACCCCAGGGGACACACAAAGGCTGTTTTGGGTTTGTCTTCTTCTGCAACCTCAATCTGGTAGTACCCAGATTTTAAGTCTAAAACGGTGAACCACTTCGAACCATTTAAAGCTGAAAAAGTCTCCTCAAGGTTCGGCAAGGCATATGCGTCCTTGACTGTTTGAAGATTTAGCTTCCGATAATCTATATAGAGTCGTACATCACCATTTTTCTTTCTGACTACCACTATTGGTGACGAGAAAGAGGATTCTGACTCACGTATGACTCCGCCTGAAAGAAGCTCCTGAAGGTGTTTTCTCACAGCTCCAATGTCACGTGGATGGATTGGTCTAGCGCGATGCTTGAACGGGGTCTCATCATGTAATTTAATGCAATGTTTCATTTTCTGTGTATGGCCAAAATCCAGATCGTGTTGAGAAAAGACTTCTGGCATCTCACGAAGTTTCTTAGTGATTCGATCCTTCCATTCTTGTGATAGTGGAGAATCACCGAAATTCAAGATGAACTTTTCCTCTTTGATCACTGTGGGCTCAGTACCTTGGGAAGCTGATTTAGACACAGGATTATCATAAGAAAGCACTGATTCCAAGGCATGGATTTCTGCAATGACACACCTTTGTGGAATAGTGATGTCATGATCAGTCTCATTTGTGAGAACCACAGGAAGATGACTAGATTGCCTAGAAGGAAGGGTAAGTAAACAATTCTTTACTACAATTCCTCCAGGTAAAGATGATATGGAGGGGTGTTCCACTACAACCCACTTATCAGTTGGAAACCCAAGCACATGGGCAATGCCCTGTAAAACGACAGTTTGGCCAGCAGTCATGACTTCAGGCACTTTGTCCCTCAACATTACATGCCCGAGGACACCAGTTGTGCCATATTTGTATCGCAGTCTGAGGGTATTCAAGACAGCTCTGTAGCCAAACAAAGAAGGCTGGAAAGTTACAGAACTCACTTTCAAGTGTTCCTCATAAAGGGTGTCCAAAGTATTTGTCCCTATCAGGACTAAAGGCATGGTGTGAGGCTTTGGATCTGGAACCACCAAAGCAAGGGTGGGAACTTCAACACTTGTGCCAATGAACTCTGCAGGAAAAGTTACATTCAGTTCTATGTACCCAAGACAGGGCACAGAAAGACCGTTCGCACCTTCAACCTCTAGCAAGTCAGAAAGGGAATTGATAGGGTATTCTGAAAGGCATTGCTCATAAAAAGACAAAGGAATAGTGGTAACTTGTGAGCCAGTGTCGATTAAACAGTTACATTCCTGCCCTGTAATAGTAACTTGTGCAATACATTTTTCACCAATCAAACCTTTGGGCAACTTGGTAATTTCCATCTTGGAATGGTGGCTTTGTTTGGAGGCTTTGGTTTTATGGGGACACTTCGGTATTTCAGTCCCTGATCGCCCCGCAACAGGAACTGACTCTAGTTTAAATGACCTTTTTTCACGTTTTGAGACTCCCACTGGGACTGTTTCTCTCTCAGAAGTTTACGCTTTTCAGCCACAAGTGCTGGGTTGGGCTCTGACTCACAAGAGGCTGCAATATGGCCATCCTCCCCACATTTAAAGCAATACCATGGCCTGGGTTTGTCAGTTTGCTTACGATTCACAGGTGTTGTGGATATAGCACTCTGCTCACTTGATTGTTTCTCTGTTGCAGAAGTTTTCCGATCTACTGCCTGCAACATAGGTCTCTTTGAGGCCTCAGATTTAGAGGTAAGTTTCGCCAGCTGACTCTGTAAGGTGGCTATCTGTTTTTTCAGCTCTTTGGCTTCTGTTGCCAATGACAGCACACTGGAAGCTGTAGTTTGCTCAGGTTCATCAGATACCCAGATCCTCTGAGTATGCACCAGCGCACGCTGCTTGGTACTACCTAGATGTTGCTTCATGCGCATAGTTTTTGCAGCATGTTTATCTTCCTCAGTACGTAACATCAATAACAGCTGTGCAAAAGAAGGAGGGTCATCTCGTTTTTGCGCCAAACGCAGGTCAGCGATTAACCCATCGTCCCAGCAGCCCCGACAGAATTGCTTCAAGAGATGCCGGTCTGCTTCACTGGCTGAAACACCACCACGCTTGATGGCTACACTCAAAGCTGCCTGAAGCCTATACAGGTAAGCTGAAGGTCTTTCTCCTGCATCCTGCAAGGTGTTCATGAATTTTGCAAAAAGTTTGTCACCATCTTCTACTGTGCCGAAAGCAGAATCTAGCAACTGCAGGTAAGCTGATGGGGCAGCATCAGGACTCAAATGTTTAATAACATCAGCAGCCGGGGGCAAAAGACTGTCTAGGATCTTTCTTGAACCATGAAGATCAGATATTGCAGGATCCTTCAAAACAAGATCGACACTAGAACGCCATGTGTCATAATCTGTCTCGTTGGCAGGTCGAGGTTTCCTCCCAGAGAATAATCTGAGTCGCATAGGTGTATGCGCCTGAGCAATAGCTTCTCCACCCCTCACCACATGTTCAACAACCAACCTCTGCACTTCAGGTGGGTTAAGTATTGTGGGCGAAGTAAGAACTGAAGTGTCAGCCACATAAGTAGCAGCAGGGTGGGTCTGCTGGGTTCCTTCTTGGCAAGGCTGAGCGATAACCAGAGTTGCGTTGCCTTCAAGCGGCTCTTGAACAGATGACCTAACAGGGATTTTGTCAGCAACTTCAGATGCAGAGCTTGCAGAAAGAACTACAGCACTCATTTCTGTCAGCATTTCACTCAACATTGCTTCGAAATTTGCCCCACTGAGTTTCACAATTTCTTTTAATCCCTTTAGGTACGATCTGGTAGCACTGCTCCCCAACTGTCGTGTGTAAACACTGGATAACGATTTCACTATGTAAGTGACATTCGGATCACAGGTGAGATGGTAAGTGTATGGCAACAGGGGCTCTAAAGACCGTAAAGCACAACCACTGTCAAACTCAATAATCAAGTCACGATGAAACTCAGATTCAGGATCTTGAATTTTGACTGACCTAACAATAGTACCATGTTCTTGCAGGATTTTCATAAGTTCTTCATCATCTGCTGTTCCAGTTGCCCCACTAACTATTACAGCATTTGGGATTTTGATTCCTTCCTGAATGACTACATCCATTTTGACAAATGAATTGGTTAGTCTGAACACCAAACTGGATTTTAATCAACTGCCTGTCCTCAGCAATACAGCACCACCTCCTGGCTGGCTCGCCAATGTTATGTAACGGGTTGTAGTACTTATAATTTAGATCGTCACTGTATAGGCCAATCAGGAAATCAGAAGCCTAGTATGTTCAACTATGGAGGTAGAGGGTAATTGCTGAAGGACGACAGAAAACCACAATTGAGGTAAGTATATAGAATATTTATGACTTTTTTCCTTTAACTGCAGGCCTTTCCCTTCTTAGAAGTAAACACTTACAATAAGATAAATAAAACAAATAATTCAAAGTAAATTACATCATTACAATGAAAAGAAATAAAAGGGCAAATCACTTTGATCAGATCACTGTCAGTTTCACTTGTCAGTTTACATTTACCATGTACTCAACAGGAAAATGACAACAGTTTCTTCAGAGTCAACAACAATTTTGTGATATCACACAATGAGTTCGATTTCCAAATGTTCCCAAACTGATATCAGTTCCTTCTTCAAATTATCTCAGACAGTTCTCAGTCCCGTATAGGAAAAACAAAGTCTCTGTGCAGGAATAGTTTTACCTTGAGCAGGGGGAAAAAATTAATCACGATACTCTCCTGGTCCTGTAGGATGAATTCTCTTCTTTCTTTTCCAGTGTTCGAATAGGTTGGCTCGCCATCAAAGAAAATCAGTCTCCACTCAGGAAAAAAATCTGACCACATCCAGATATTCACTTTCCAGCAATACAACAATGTAATCAACCCATCGATCGTCACAGGAGCAAAACAACAACCAAATCCACTCAACACCTTCCTCCTTCAACTGATTTGAAGAGTGTTAAAAACTATTTTCAAAGTTTTATTCAATTATGTCTGCTTTCTTAACCGTTAAACCTAGCGAATTTTTCTCCGTCTTCTCCTTTCTCAGGTCTTGCGCAATCTTCCGTGTCAGCAAGAGGGCGGTCCCCACCAACAGAATTCCAATTGGCTAACCAATAACTTGTTTACATATTACAAATTATTTTTTGTCAAACTATTTATTTTATGGAAAGTATTTGTTAATACAACAAATCTTACATTTTCTACTTTTGTGAAACCTCACTAATTTAAATTAATATATAAATTATAACCCTTAAGTAGTCTGGGTTACACATCCTTTATTGCTGTGTAACAGTGATCCAATATATTACTGTCTCTGGTGGGACATGTAACATGCTGTCTGTATTTTGACAGTTCATGGGAGAGATTTGCTTTATTAAAGTCCCCAAGAATGATTAAAACAAAGTCTGGGTGTTGTTGCTAAGTCTCTGTGATCAGATTAGCGAGTTTCTGTAAAGCTGAGCTCACATGCGCTTGCGGTGGAACGTAAACACTCACGAGAATGAACGAGCAAAACTCCCGCAGCAAGTAGAAAGGCTTACAGTTAAAGGGATAGTTCACCCAAAAATGAAAATTTGATGTTTATCTGCTTACCCCCAGGGCATCCAAGATGTAGGTGACTTTGTTTCTTCAGTAGAACACAAATGAAGATTTTTAACTCAAACCTTTGTAGTCTGTCAGTCATATAATGCCAGTCAATGGGCACAGAATCTTTGAGAGAGAAAAAAACATGCACAGACAAATTCAAATTAAACCTTGCAGCTCGTGACGATACGTTAATGTCCTAAGACACGAAACGATCAGTTTGTGCAAGAAACTGAACAGTATTTATATAATTTTTTACCTCTGATAAACATCAATGTCCGACTGTCACAACATCCGGCACGTGACGCATCAACCTGCTCTGGCACATAAATATACAGGTGCATCTCAATAAATTAGAATGTAGTGGAAAAGTTAATTTATTTCAGTAATTCAACTCAAATTGTGAAACTCGTGTATTAAATAAATTCAATGCACACAGACTGAAGTAGTTTAAGTCTTTGGTTCTTTTAACTGTGATGATTTTGGCTCACATTTAACAAAAACCCACCAATTCACTATCTCAACAAATTAGAATACTTCATAAGACCAATAAAAAATTTTTTAGTGAATTGTTGGCCTTCTGGAAAGTATGTTCATTTACTGTATATGTACTCAATACTTGGTAGGGGCTCCTTTTGCTTTAATTACTGCCTCAATTCGGCGTGGCATGGAGGTGATCAGTTTGTGGCACTGCTGAGGTGGTATGGAAGCCCAGGTTTCTTTGACAGTGGCCTTCAGCACACCTGCATTTTTTTGGTCTCTTGTTTCTCATTTTCCTCTTGACAATACTCCATAGATTCTCTATGGGGTTCAGGTCTGGTGAGTTTGCTGGCCAGTCAAGCACATCAACACCATGGTCATTTAACCAACTTTTGGTGCTTTTGGCAGTGTGGGCAGGTGACAAATCCTGCTGGAAAATGAAATCAGCATCTTTAAAAAGCTGGTCAGCAGAAGGAAGCATGAAGTGCTCCAAAATTTCTTGATAAACGGGTGCAGTGACTTTGGTTGTAAAAAAACACAATGGACCAACACCAGCAGATGACATTGCATCCCAAATCATCACAGACTGTAGAAACTTAACACTGGACTTCAAGCAACTTGGGCTATGAGCTTCTCCACCCTTCCTCCAGACTCTAGGACCTTGGTTTCCAAATGAAATACAAAACTTGCTCTCATCTGAAAAGAGGACTTTGGACCACTGGGCAACAGTCCAGTTCTTCTTCTCCTTAGCCCAGGTAAAACGCCTCTGACGTTGACTGTGGTTCAGGAGTGGCTTAACAAGAGGAATACGACAACTGTAGCCAAATTCCTTGACACACGTCTGTGTGTGGTGGCTCTTCATGCCTTGACCCCAGCCTCAGTCCATTCCTTGTGAAGTTCACCCAAATTCTTGAATCGATTTTACTTGACAATCCTCCTAAGGCTGCTGTTCTCTCGGTTGGTTGTGCATCTTTTTCTTCCACACTTTTTCCTTCCACTCAACCTTCTGTTAACATGCTTGGATACAGCACTCTGTGAACAGCCAGTTTCTTTGGCAATGAATGTTTGTGGCTTACCCTCCTTGTGAAGGGTGTCAATGATTGTCTTCTGGACAACTGTCAGATCAGCAGTCTTCCCCATGATTGTGTAGCCTAGTGAACCAAACTGAGAGACCATTTCGAAGGCTCAGGAAACCTTTGCAGGTGTTTTGAGTTGATTAGCTGATTGGCATGTCCCCATATTCTAATTTGTTGAGATAGTGAATTGGTGGGTTTTTGTTAAATGTGAGTCAAAATCATCACAATTAAAAGAACCAAAGACTTAAACTACTTCAGTCTGTGTGCACTGAATTTATTTAATACACGAGTTTCACAATTTGAGTTGAATTACTGAAATAAATGAACTTTTCCACGACATTCTAATTTGAGATGCACCTGTATATACATAGATGCCTCATTAGCGACTGTTTCTATGGGCTGCGGTAATTAAGGATCTACGTATATATCTATGTACATATACAGTGGGTATGGAAAGTATTCAGACCCCCTTAAATTTTTCACTCTTTGTTATATTGCAGCCATTTGCTGCACCTCATGATTCCCATTTGCTCTGACATGCACTGTGAGCTATAAGGTCTTATATAGACAGGTGTGTGGCTTTCCTAATCAAGTCAAATCAGTATAATCAAACACAGCTGGACTCAAATGAAGGTGTAGAACCATCTCAAGGATGATCAGAAGAAATGGACAGCACCTGATTTAAATATATGAGTGTCACAGCAAAGGGTCTGAATACTTAGGACCATGTGATATTTCAGTTTTTATTTTTTAATAAATCTGCAAAAATGTCAACAATTCTGTGTTTTTCTGTCAATATGGGGTGCTATGTATACATTAATGAGGAAAAAAATGAACTTAAATGATTTTAGCAAATGGCTGCAATATAACAAAGAGTGAAAAATTTAAGGGGGTCTGAATACTTTCCGTACCCACTGTATATATCTATGTTCCAGAGCCGTTGACGCGTCACGCGCGGGATGTTGTGGATGAGCTCAGGAGAGTTGGACATTGCCTGTATCAGAGGTAAAAAAATTATATAAATGACTTCTCCTTTGCCGAGATACTCCATCCACCTCACAGGTGTGGCATATCAAGATTCTGATTAGACAGCATGGTTAATGCACAGATGTGCCTTAGGCTGGCCACAATAAAAGGCCACTCTAAAATGTGCAGTTTTACTGTATTGGGGGGTCCGAAAACCAGTCAGTATCTGGTGTGACCACCATTTGCCTCACACAGTGCAACACATCTCCTTCGCATAGAGTTGATCAGGTTGTTGATTGTGGCCTGTGGAATGTTGGTCCACTCCTCTTCAATGGCTGTGTGAAGTTGCTGGATTTTGGCAGGAACTGGAACACGCTGTCGTATACGCCGATCCAGAGCATCCCAAACATGTTCAATGGGTGACATGTCCGGTGAGTATGCTGGCCATGCAAGAACTGGGATGTTTTCAGCTTCCAGGAATTGTGTACAGATCCTTGCAACATGGGGCCGTGCATTATCATGCTACAACATAAGGTGATGGTCGTGGATGAATGGCACAACAATGAGCCTCAGGATCTCGTCACGGTATCTCTGTGCATTCAAAATGCCATCAATAAAATGCACCTGTGTTCGTTGTCCATAACATACGCCTGCCCATACCATAACCCCACCGCCACCATGGGCCACTCGATCCACAACGTTGACATCAGCAAACCGCTCACCCACACAACGCCATACACGCTGTCTGCCATCTTCCCTGTACAGTGAAAACCGGGATTCATCCGTGAAGAGAACACCTCTCCAAAGTGCCAGATGCCATCGAATGTGAGCATTTGCCCACTCAAGTCGGTTACGACGACAAACTGCAGTCAGGTCGAGACCCCGATGAGGATGACGAGCATGCAAATGAGCTTCCCTGAGACGGTTTCTGACAGTTTGTGCAGAAATTCTTTGGTTATGCAAACTGATTGTTGCAGCAGCTGTTCAGGTGGCTAGTCTCAGACGATCTTGGAGGTGAAGATGCTGGATGTGGAGGTCCAGGGCTGGTGTGGTTACACATGGTCTGCGCTTGTGAGGCCGGTTGGATGTACTGCCAAATTCTCTGAAACGCCTTTGGAGATGGCTTATGGTAGAGAAATGAACATTCAATTCACGGGCAACAGCTCTGGTGGACTTTCCTGCAGTCAGCATGCCAATTGCACGCTCCTTCAAAACTTGCGACATCTGTGGCATTGTGCTTTGTGATAAAACTGCACATTTTAGAGTGGCCTTTTATTGTGGCCAGCCTAAGGCACACCTGTGCAATAATCATGCTGTCTAATCAGCATCTTGATATGCCACACCTGTGAGGTGGATGGATTATCTCGGCAAAGGAGAAGTGCTCACTAACACAGATTTAGACAGATTTGTGAACAATATTTGAGAGAAATTATTTTTGTGTACATAGAAAAAATCTTAGATCTTTTGAGTTCAGCTCATGAAAAATGGGGGCAAAAACAAAAGTGTTGCGTTTATAATTTTATTCAGTGTATGTATGTATGTGTGTGTGTGTATATATACAGTATATATATATATATATATATATATATACGTGTGTGTATAATATATATATATATATATATATATATATATATATATATGTGTATATGTGTGTGTGTGTGTGTGATAGATAGATAGATAGATAGATAGATAGATAGATAGATAGATAGAAAGATAGATAGATATTGAAAAAATATTTATAAATGTGTGTGTGTGTGTGTGTGTGCGCGTGTTTTTGTGACAAATGAGGACATAAATTTGTATAATGACAAGGGTATGACATAGGTATTACAAGGAGAAGGTGACTTTTCAGGACATTACCCCATGTGCCCAGAATGGAGTGTATTGAAAATCTGAAATAGCACAAAGTTTCCTGTAAGGGGTAGGTTTAGGGTTGGTGTAGGGCAACATACAGTTTGTACAGTATAAAAACCATTACGCCTATGGGATGTCCCCACTTTTCACTAAAACGAACGTGTGTGTGTATAATTTTTTTTTTTTTTTTTGGATGGCCTCTTCACATTTGTTATAAATCAGAACTTTAAAAAATGCATTTCTAAAAAAATTTAATTATATTTATTTATCCTACATTTCTTAGTATCATCTATTTCATCATGTTGATAATCTTAACTGACTGTCTGAAATGAAAATAACTTTAATAGACAGCTTATTCCCTTTCCAGAACATATCAGAAGCCTCCATTCAATCTTCAACACCTGATCTGTGGTCAGATTTTAAATTCCTAGAAATGTGTTTGGGGTTAGGGGGTTACTGTTATGTAACATTTTAAAGGTCATGTATATGTGAGATCTTTTATGAGATGAAGGTCATTTTAAGTTTAGCTCCTAGTGAGGGTAAGATCACACACCTCAAGCAGCTCAGATACACACAAACATTCAATCCACCCTCAGAAGTACACAGAGTCAGCAGCTAGTGTGCATATGGACCCCCCTCTCTCTCTCTAAAACACATTTAAGACATTCACTGATATCATTCCATAGGCATCCGCTGCTCTTTATGGTATTTGATTTGGTAATTGAGGATCAGGTCTCCTGGGTGCTGTCCAGTGAGGCCTGCAGATGTCTGGGTCTCCAAGGACGGTCACATCACTAATGATGCCCATGAAGAAATGAAGATCAAAGCCGCTGAGTGCTCTGAGAAGGTAAAACCAGGAGATGTGAGCCCACCTCAGATATGGGTGTAAATTGGGTGAATCATTTGAAAAAATGTGTAAAAAGTTAAAATATCAATACATTTGCAGAAAGACTCATTGGAAACATGCATATTTTATTCAAACACAAAAGATGTATCATCCTAAACCCTTTAAACACACTTTTGTATACAAGAGTTAAGTTTGAGGAACTACTGCTTGTAATAATTAGCATTACACCACAACCACACAGGAGCTGAGCACTGAGAAACCAGTTTTATCAAGTCTTTTCAGTCTGTGACGCCACTATGTTGACCACATGTCTGAAGAAACAAATCCTGTGTTGAAATTAAGATACATTTTTGTAATTTGTGTGAATTACGGGATGTATTATTCACATAATCTCATATGTGTTGCCTGCCTTGTCCATAAACAAGTGAAATAGATTAGTAATATTAAAACTTGCCATTATTCTTTATCTTAAAGAACAAAAGACAAATTAGAAAATAAAATGTGTAAATGTATTATTATTTTTGTATATTATAGTAGTAGCATCTGTCAAAGTTAGTGGTTAAATGGTATGAACCCATCTTTATTTTTTTTTTATTTATTTTTTTATAAATCCACTAAATGTGTTTGAAATGCTTGACATTTGTGGAGTAAATTAAAATTTAATCAAAATATATATTTTTATTTATTTATCTATTTCACTTGTTTATAGACAAGGTAGACGATAAGTATGCCCATATAAATGAATGCATATTTGAAAATAAAAGAAAGTTGATGGGTTGGTGTTTAGAAAATTGCCTTTAGAATTTAATTGAACAGCAATTCATATTGTATGTTAAATATATTTAAAAAAATAATAAAATTCAATAAAAAAAATTATTATTAGAATTATTGTGTTTAGAAAATATAATAAAAATGGTGAAATAAACAAAAATAAGCATAATATTTGTTGTGTTAATATTTTATAGCAGTTACTGTCCCTCGGTTATGATGTAACTTCCACCACAACAAACAATTTTGCGAAAGAAATATGACAAAAAAAGAAAAAAGAAGTCATTTCCATCACATATGCTATAAAAAAAACAGAATTTCAGATGTGGTGGAAATGATAAATTTAAAAAAAAAGTTATTTGGAATATGCACATTGTTGGAGGGTGTGAAAAGTTTCCACGAAGCCTCGCGAGGTACAGGTGCTGGTCATATAATTAGAATATCATCAAAAAGTTATTTTATTTCACTAATTCCATTCAAAAAGTGAAACTTGTATATTATATTCATTTATTACACACAGACTGATATATTTCAAATGTTTATTTCTTTTAATTTTGATGATTATAACTGACAACTAAGGAAAATCCCAAATTCAGTATCTCAGAAAATTAGAATATTACTTAAGACCAATACAAAGAAAGGATTTTTAGAAATCTTGGCCAACTGAAAAGTATGAACATGAAAAGTATGAGCATGTACAGCACTCAATACTTAGTTGGGGCTCCTTTTGCCTGAATTACTGCAGCAATGCGGCGTGGCATGGAGTCGATCAGTCTGTGGCACTGCTCAGGTGTTATGAGAGCCCAGGTTGCTCTGATAGTGGCCTTCAGCTCTTCTGCATTGTTGGGTCTGGCATCTTCCTCTTCACAATAGCCCATAGATTTTCTATGGGGTTAAGGTCAGGCGAGTTTGCTGGCCAATTAAGAACAGGGATACCATGGTCCTTAAACCAGATACTGGTTGCTTTGGCACTGTGTGCAGGTGCCAAGTCCTGTTGGAAAATGAAGTCTGCATCTCCATAAAGTTGGTCAGCAGCAGGAAGCATGAAGTGCTCTAAAACTTCCTGGTATACGGCTGCGTTGACCTTGGACCTCAGAAAACACAGTGGACCAACACCAGCAGATGACATGGCACCCCAAACCATCACTGACTGTGGAAACTTTACACTGGACCTCAAGCAACGTGGATTGTGTGCCTCTCCTCTCTTCCACCAGACTCTGGGACCCTGATTTCCAAAGGAAATGCAAAATTTACTTTCATCAGAGAACATAACTTTGGACCACTCAGCAGCAGTCCAGTCCTTTTTGTCTTTAGCCCAGGAGAGATGCTTCTGACGCTGTCTGTTGTTCAAGAGTGGCTTGACACAAGGAATGCGACAGCTGAGACCCATGTCTTGCATACGTCTGTGCGTAGTGGTTCTTGAAGCACTGACTCCAGCTGCAGTCCACTCTTTGTGAATCTCCCCCACATTTTTGAATGGGTTTTGTTTCACAATCCTCTCCAGGGTGTGGTTATCCCTATTGCTTGTACACTTTTTTCTACCACATCTTTTCCTTCCCTTCACCTCTCTATTAATGTGCTTGGACACAGAGCTCTGTGAACAGCCAGCCTCTTTTGCAATGACCTTTTGTGTCTTGCTCTCCTTGTGCAACATGTCAATGGTCGTCTTTTGGACAACTGTCAAGTCAGCAGTCTTCCCCATGATTGTGTAGCCTACAGAACTAGACTGAGAGACCATTTAAAGGCCTTTGCAGGTGTTTTGAGTTAATTAGCTGATTAGAGTGTGGCACCAGGTGTCTTTAATATTGAACCTTTTCACAATATTCTAATTTTCTGAGATAATGAATTTGGGATTTTCCTTAGTTGTCAATTATAATCATCAAAATTAAAAGAAATAAACATTTGAAATATATCAGTCTGTGTGTAATGAATGAATATAATATACAAGTTTCACTTTTTGAATGGAATTAGTGAAATAAATCAACTTTTTGATGATATTCTAATTATATGACCAGCACCTGTATTTTGTGTACATCCAGTTTGATGATTATTAACTGATCTGAAACGAAAGGAAATAACAGTTGAAAGTTAAACCAGTTTGGGGAGCTGGAGTCACGGACCTGCCGTAGCTCTGTTTGCCATGCGCGTATCAACACGGACAAGTTTTATATTTAGTCATCTGCTCCAGATGATTTAATAGTGACTGTACATGCCGTAACCGCCGCGAGCCGTTCCTCGCGCTCTAGATTTGCGCAGTTTTGCTTCGCTTGTGAAATATACCCACGCCTGAACGGAAGGACACACGTTTGAGGAAATGATCGGATCGTGCGTTTTGCAGAAAGGCAGGAGGAATGACTTCCTCAAATAGGATGGTAATGCGTGTCTTTGGAGACACAGCGCGCGCGGTGCGCCTCAAGTTCGCCTGACTTTCTGCACTGAATTCACAAAGCGTTTTGTATAATTGCATAACCGCTGGCGCAAACGAGATAAAACTGGACCACATTGTAATATGTAGTGATGCGCGCTGCTTTAATGAATCGCAAGACGCTGGACGTCACAGCCACGCGCCTCTCCGTGCCACAGGTGCGCACTAAACTTTGGTTATTCATTATTGATTAACTGCGGAAAGAAAAGGAGGACCGCGCAGAGGAACAATTACTCGCACTATGGAGATCATGTCCAATCAACCTACAGCAGAGGCTGGTGGCGACCACACCGCTGCGGCTTCCATGTCTGCAGGCGTGGAGAGGTCTGATGTGACCAGCCCGAGTCCGGTGACCAAACAGAGGTCCCTGAGGGCGGTTTATGTGCTGAATGATGGACTGAAGGCAGTGGCCGCGAACAGCCCAGAATCCGGGGCGCTCCAGTGTCTCCAGCGCGCCTGCGACGCGGAGAGTGCCATATTAACCACAGTGACTTTCGGACGATTAGACTTTGGGGAGACAACAGTGCTTGATACATTTTATGATGCAGGTAAGTTAACGTGGCATTGCAAGGCTTTGGTGCGCGAGAATAATTCCTGCAGACCCACAATTCTGCATGCGGGGTGTCTCCCTAAACTGGCACTTCCAGTACAGGTCTTCTAGTTTTTCATAATGGACTGATGAGTTGAATCAGGTGTGTTGGATTAAGGAAGCATCCAAAATGAGTAGTTTTGAGGGGGTTCCACAAACTAGCCAATTCTGCAGGATGGTACAGGAGTTAGAAGAATAGAAACTCATTGGCACATGTCATTATAGATTTAGAGCTTGAGTCTGTTATTGAATTAATAATTAAAAATTGAAATACTTTATTGTTTCCAAAGAGAAATATGTAATAAGTGTAAGTAATAGTGGGCAAAAAGATTAACAATCATAAATAAACAAAACAATACAAAAAGCAACATTATCAAAATTATTGTTAAATAATGGCATAGCTTTATGATTTTTATATAAATTAAGAGTAAATAGTAATATGCAAAGGGTTTGTGCATGTATATATAAATCTATATAATATATAAATCATATATGTAATCAAACATCATAAAACAAGAAAAAGCATGTATGTATATTATGTATATATATATATATAATTGCTTGAAAAATATAAAAAATACATTAAATTTACATTAAATTAATACATTAAACAGTATAGTAGTTCAGAAAACGAATATGTTTATCTAAATGTACTTATGCAAGATGCAAATTGTTAGGTCATTGGGCTTTCCCATGGGACGGTGTTATGACAATCTCTCTCAAGGAATATTAGGAGTGCAAATAGGATCTTCTGCCTCCAGCACATTCCTTTCCTGGAATTTATTCACCAGGTCTAGTATGAAGTCTCTCTCTCGCAGGCGGGTGTGGCTGCACACGTTACTCTGAGTGATCAAAACACTCTTACATCTGAGCTTTGGGAGGGTGAAAAGGGCAACTTTTTTAAAGTTTGATCCTGTGCATTTTTGTGCATGCAGAATGTAGCTCATGTGCAGCACTTTTTCTGGAGAAGGAACTCAGGACCGGGAAAAGTGCATTTTAGAGCTGAAAATATGAAGTCTCATTTTTCAGAGCAGAAGTGTATGAAATATCCTCTCTATATAGCATTCTACAGATCAGTTTCTTGTTATTGCATTACCCTCTCTCACCCTTTTCCTAATACGACTGAGTCATGCATCAGCTCCTGGTTACGTCAAGTCTGGTCTTGTATTTTGCAGCTTACGCTGTTGCGTGGTTTTCAAACACATTTTCAGATGTTTGCATAGTTTCCATAGAATAAGCACAGATTGTGTTTGACTGGAAAAGAACAAATATGGCCATATGCAGTAGAACAAATATGCCCTTAGGACTACTTTAAACAGACAAAAGGTTATTTAAAGATTGTATTTTATATGATTTAATGGAAAATCATAATAAATAAAAACACTTTGAAATTGAATTGAAAGTGAATGTTATTTTCTTAAAGAACAGGTAATGAGGCTGATGCTCTGAGTGTGCAGTACTACAGTGCACACTATATGCAATACTGGGATTCTGCATGCATGCTTACTATGCCTTTGATTAATTGCAGACATTGCAGTTGTGGACATGAGCGATGTGTTTAGACAGCCCTCCCTGTTTTATCACCTTGGTGTGCGTGAGAGCTTTGACATGGCCAACAATGTCATCCTCTACCACGACACGGACCCTGACACGGCACAATCACTTAAGGTGAGAGTTACAGTCTAATACACACATAAACACACATATGTTTACCTAGCTAAAGAAGGACATATCATAGACTTCTTTTGTTTTTAAAGGGGGTTTGGGTCATTTTTTAGATGTTCAGTGGTTTTGAGAAGGCCATTTGTAGGTTTACTTCCCCAAAAAATAAATAGCTCTTTGTCTATTTAGAGAGAGAGAGACCAACCAATTAATATTGATTTAATCAATAGTGTGAGCTTGAGGCAGGACTACCTTTTTGTCCAAACAATGGAAGATGGAGAGTGTGTTTGGGAAAGGGAAACCTGTTTGGTAATAATAATATTTTTGCAGTTCTGTTTAGTGCCGCTGATGAAAGTGCAATTAGTGCTGTACATTTAAATAAGAATTCAAAAAGTTCCTTTCTCCTTTAAAGACATCCACAAAAAGAGGCTTTGTCTCATTTAGCTAATTTCTAGATTAAAAAAAACAAAACTCTTTTTATTCATTTTTTTAAAAAGTATACTATACAAGACAGACAAAAAGAGGCTTAGTCTTATTTAACTAATTTCTAGACAAAAATATTTTTCATTAATTAAAATAAAATTACTTACATACTTTTCCCGTTTAAAGACATCTAAGAAGCTTTGTCTTATTATTGTCTTATTGAGCTAATTTCTAGAAATAAATAATCTTTTTATTAATTTATAAAATAATAATAATAATAAAAACATTTACTTTTCTTATTTAAAGATGTCCATAAAATGACTTTGTTTTATTTATCATTTTTTAAAATCCAAATATAGCTTATGAATTACATACATATGTTTCTCATAACTTTTTCTAAGTGCCGCCACACAAACACTAGCAAGGGTTGGTGGGAGGTTATACCCTAGGCCTATAGGCTGTCACACTCAAATTTGGTATTTCTGTCATCTGAACAAAGAGGCCGCCCACTACCAGGTCCTGACCTGCTATTCTCAGCTTAGGAGGGAGTTTATCTTTTCTGGGCACTGGACAGTAGAGCTGCCAGAACAACACGGCCTGTATTCGAGCAAAGGCATGCAATCAGTCCCAGGACAGCTGCACATGACCACGTTTCCACAGAGACATTGGAAGGCATGTGTTCTAGCATACTGAGATGATGACAATAACGCATGGGGATGGTGTCACGCGATCTGTTTGTGTATTTGTAAATGTTCTGTGACACTGCTGTGTCCAGCTGATTCAGTCAGGTCTCATTCACTGCATCACATGGCCATCAGTCATGGAATAAATGTAATAAATGGCACGATGGCAAAACCTTTCCAGGGTTTTATATAATACTGTGAAATAAAGTAATATGCATGTATTTTTATTTTTGTTTTGCAATTGAATAATTCTTTCTTTTATTTTTCTTGCATAGGATATGGTGGCACAGAAAAACACAGTAAGTATCAAAACACTGGTAATCTGATGAAGTTTAAGGACAGGCTGGCATCTGTTGTTAGTGTGCCAAAAGCTTTGTGTATGAGACTATTTTTGGAGCGCTTATGGCATATGTTTACATGCTCTTCTGTGCCTTAAAATATATACAACACTTTACATAGTGAGCAGACCATTTCCTGAACTCTCCTTTATGCACATACACTAACCTGTGAGTGGACATGAGGTTCTGGTGGCTCACTGTGTCCCAGTCAGACTGCTGCTGATTCTGATGAACACATAAGGGTTCTCAAGGTGTCATGGTACTTTGATTTAGTGGGTGTTAGTTGTTTTGATAAAGGAGGGGGTCGTTGAGTGCTAGTCTTTAAATAAACCTCTTATGAATGGCTGCTGAGAAGAAGCTGACCTTGACAGCATTTTATAACTGTGATTCATTGAAATGGCCCAAAAACATTCAAAAGATGGATCTGTGTTAACTTCTATATCATCGGTTATGTGAACAGAAAGGAAATTCTGTTTGCCCTTATTCTTTAGGAATTATTCAGCCCCCCGTACATTCCTTTACATTTTCTCAGCCTTAAGGAACAGTTAAAAATTCTGTCATTGTTTACTCAATCTCATATTCCAAACTTGATACAACTTTCTTTGTTCTGTGGGTCACTGTTTTCTATCGAGTTACAATGGGTATTGCATATTTTTAGAGCTTCAAAAAGCATGGAAAAGAACCATTGAGCGCTGTCTTCTGGGGTCATATGATAGTTAACTTTTCATTAACTTTCAAATGAACTGTTGACCACTGTCAGTTCATGAGTGAATCATTCAGACCAATGAACTGGATTAACCACTTCATTGAAAAGATTTGACTCAAAAGAATGATTGATTTACGAATCACTACATTTCTCATGAACACCAAGGAAAGCTAGGGCGATTGTCAAGATTTTCAGTAAATCATTATTCATTATTGCTTAAATAATACACTACCAGTCAAGCGTTTTTCAACAGTAAGATTTGTAATGCTTTTTTAAAAAGTCTCTTCTGCTCACAAAGCCTGCATTTATTTGATCCAAAGTACAGCAAAAACAGTTCTATTTTGAAATATTTTTGCTATTTAAAATAACTGTTTTCTATTTGAATATATTTTAAAATGTAATTTATTTGTGTGATTTCAAAGGAATGTTACATTTTAAAATATATTCAAATAGAAAACAGTTATTTTAAATAGTAAAAATATTTCACAATACAACTGCTTTTGCAGAAGAGAATTCTTTAAAAACCTTAAAAATCTTACTGTTCAAAAACGTTTGACTGGTAGTGTACATCAGTTCCACCCACCAGTACTTTTTTTTAATACTATTATAGAATTTCTTAATCTTTGGAATTAGCTTTTGTTTTTATCATTTTAGTTTTAATTGTAATTTTTTTTTTGTGCTTTTGTCATTTTAATTTTTAATTTAATGTTTTTTCTATCTAGCTTTAGCTTTTATTTTACTCTTAGTTTGTTGGCAAGTCATTTTTTTCTAATTTTTGTTTACATTTTTCATATAATATTTACATTTTCTTTTATTTCTGCTTAATTTCAATTAACAAAAAAAAATGTTTTTTAATAGTTTTAGTTGTTTTAGTTTAGCACAACACTCATACAACGCTGTTGTGGGGCTTCAGAAGGGTTGTAATATAGAGCATGAGTTGTATGGACTACTCATTTGATACTTTAGGTTTTTGCATCCCTTTGAAGCTATTCATTTGTAAATGCGCAGGAAAGAGTGATTCCACTTAAGAAAGAAAATCCCACAGATTTGGAATGACATGAAGATGAGTAAATGATGACAGAATTTTTGGATGAAATCCCTTTGGCTTACTCATTCATCTGTATCTTCTTGCCTCCGTTAGTACTCTATAGTCTGTATATTATTTTTCTGTCATTCTCTTCCTTTCTTTCTCTCTTATTTTGTCTGTTACCTGGAGTAGGCTGCAAGGCCAGTTAAAATAGGCTTCCCATGGGTCCAGTTGCCTCCCGAGTACAGGGGCTCCGGCCTAAGAAACAAAGTAGGTACAGCGGGCATGTTAGTGAATGTCGGGAAAATCCCATATGCATGTACTGGAATGAGAGTGACCACTTTTGCCTGTAAATGTCTGACTCACTTCCTTTCAGTCTGGCTGACATGTTGAGGAATTAAGAGCTCTGAATCAAAGTCATTTGATTGTTGAGAAACGTGGTTACTTTTAAATGATTAATCTTTACAGTTAAGTGGATCCGAAGACTTTGCATAACAAAATCACAGATTTTATAATATAAACAGCGGATTTTTAATGATCTCATTCTTTTTTGGAGGATTCTGTGCATTAGTAAATAACAATAAAGAAATAAAATATGTACTTCATACATATAAACCATCATGCTTTTGCTGAGAATCTAAGGATTTGCTCAGTATCTATGATTAGACCACATGCCTAACAATTGAAATAGTCTTGAACTGTATGATGACTCTTTGACTTGAAAGAGGCTTTACGTGACCCCTTACATTTGAGGTGTTGATGTGGCAGAGTGCTAAGATGCGCTTTGGCCACCTCCTTCATTTCACTCTAGAATTCTGGGACAGTACATGATCACAAAGGTGTTAACAAGATATCCTTGGCTCTTTGAATTTCTTGTATGCCAGCTGCTGAGTACATGATCACTAACACACAGACAGTCTGTACTTTTACACAGTGGTGCAGACAGTCATGTATTATATGAGATGACTAAGAATAGGTCTATATTGCATTTTTAATGCACAAATTTAGAATCTGTTTATCTTTTTTTAGGCGTCCAGTGGGAACTACTATTTCATCCCGTACTTGATGACACCTAACAACGAGTACTTGTGCTGTGAGAACGTGGCCCAGCGGAGAGCATCAGAGTACATGCAACCCAACTGGGACAACCTTCTAGGACCTCTGTGCGTCCCATTGGTGGACCGCTTCGTCAACTTGCTCAAAGATATTCATGTCACGTCTTGGTATGACTGCTAGCTTTATGATCACTTTTGGCAGGATGCCCATTCTCAGACGATCCTTTACAGAGTTACAAAACTGTGACATGCCATATTTAGCTAAACATAAATCAAGCAAGCGTCTTCCAGTTTTTGACTGATAAACTAATTTTTAAAAATAACAACAATAATGCAGTGGAATTCTGTATCTTGTGTTGAACATTGCATCATAGATCTAAACTAGGTGTCAAATGATCCTCGTAGTCCCTGGAGTAAAGAAATGGGACTCAACCCAAATGGGATGTAGTGCTCATATTATATCATCAAGACAGACACGCACAAGTGCATGCAAGATTTATTAGGAACTTCAATAACTTCTAACAAGTGTCAGGGTGTCCTTTCACCTTGAGCTCAGATATCAGAAGTCTAGAACATCCTTGTAGATCGTAGTGCCAAGATTTTTGCATCCTGTAACAGTAAACTTGTCTCAGATTTTGACTATTAGTATGAAGTCTGACCCACTTTGCAGCTGGCCAAAAAAATGTAAAGTGACCAGCCACAGTTTATTTTATTGTTGCATGATTTTTAGATGCATCACTTGCTCTGTGAATTTCAGAAGTCTGCAAGCATCCCATTTGAAGTGGATACTACCTATGAATATATCCACGAACACTAAATCCCATTCTATCTTCTGTTCTATCTTCTTCCTCCCTGACAGTGCTTCATATAAAGACACTCTACTAAACGACATCCGAAAAGCTCGAGATAAATACCAGGGTGAGGAGCTGGCCAAGGAGCTTTCCCGTATCAAACTCCGCATTGACAACACTGAGGTTTTGACTCAGGACATTGTTATGAACCTGCTATTCTCCTACAGAGACATACAGGTATATACTACTGTATAAAAAAGCATGTCTAAAAATGAAAGACTTTGCTGCTGGCTTTAATAATCTTTGGTGTGTGTTTTCAGGACTATGATGCTATGGTTAAATTGGTACAGACCATTGAGATGTTGCCCACCTGTGACTTGGCCATCCAGCCCATGATTCAGTTCCACTATGCTTTTGCGCTCAATAGGTGACCACAAATCTGCATTGTGTGGTATATTCTCCTATTCATATGCTTGGCAAACAGACATTTATCCTTTACAGCCTATTGATCTCAGGAACAAATGCATTTCTGTTTGCGTGTGAACACAGGCGGAACAGCCCAGGAGATCGAGAGCAAGCGTTGCGTGTGATGTTGCAGGTTCTTCAGTCATGTGAGCACCCTGCACCTGACATGTTCTGCTTGTGTGGCCGCATCTATAAGGACATCTTCCTCGACTCTGACTGCAAGGACACCAAGAACAGGGACAACGCCATCCAGTGGTGAGTGAGTTAAATGAGCTTCTTGAAGCTCACAATATCAATATGTTTAAAGGTGATATCTGTTTTTTAATTAAAGGGATAGTTCACCCAAAAATGATAATTCTGTCATTGATTACTCACCCTCATGTCGTTCCAATCCCGTAAGACCTTTGTTCACTTTCGGAACACAAATTAAGATATTTTTGATGGAACCCGAGAGCTTTCTGACCCTCCATAGACAGCAACGCAACTGACATGTTTAAGGCCCAGAAATGTAGTAAAGACATCATTAAAATAGTCTGTGTGACTTCAAAAATATTTACATTTGTGTTCTGAATATAAACAAAGGTCTTATGGGTTTGGAACGCCATGAGGGTGAGTAATTAATAACAGAATTTTCATTTTTGGGTAAACTATCCCTTTATGGAATCCCTTATATTGGGCTCTGTTCACTTGAACCATGAACAAGAAGCTGCATTAACTGTGTTAAAAACAACAAAAAAACTAGCAACTGCATTAAATGCACCAAAACAACAAGTATGTGCATCAAATGTCAAAAACACCCATGTAGTTGGATTATACATGCTAAAAAAAAAAAAAACAGAATACCCTAGCATCTGGTTTAAATGCACTAAAAATTACCCAGAATACTCAAGCAGCCACGTTTAATGTGCTGAAATACCCAGAACAACAACACAGCTGCATTAAAAGTACTAAAATCACCCAGAACACCCTATCAATAACATTAAATGTGCTATGCTGAAACACCCAAAACAACCAAGCAGTTGCAATAAATTCACTGAAGTCACCCAGAACACTCTAGTAGATGCATTACATGTGTTAAAAACACACTATCACCCAACGTAAATGTGTTATAACACCCAGAGCACTCTAGCATCACGTTAAAAAAAAAAGTAATTTTGTATTTATGCATGTATGTTGTAGGTATAGAAAAGGCTTTGAGTTGCAGCCCACTCTCTATTCAGGCATTAATCTGGCAGTACTGCTTATAGTGGCCGGACAGCAGTTTGAGACTTCCATAGAACTCAGGAAGATCGGTGAGGAGGAACACACTTCCTGTTTCCTGTTTCTCTCAGAACATTCACATTAACAACAGGTCGCACCTTCTCACCTTCTCGTTCTCTCTCAGGTGTGAGGTTGAACAGTCTGCTTGGCCGTAAAGGCAGTCTGGAGAAGATGAATAACTACTGGGATGTGGGGCAGTTTTTTACTGTCAGCATGCTGGCTAATGACATCCCCAAAGCTGTTCAGGCTGCAGAGAAACTCTTCAAACTCAAACCACCCATATGGTACATATAGAATAAACCATTTACAGATATACTGTACATGTTAACTATAAGAAATAGAGTTGGAGCAGCTCACATTCATTTCATCTTTCAGGTACCTGCGATCAGTCGTCCAAAACCTTCAGCTGATTCAGCATTTTAAGAAGCAGAACACTGAACATTCTCCTCAAAGGGAGAGACTCAACTTCTGGATGGACATTATTGTGGAGGCCACACAAGGAACCACCAACGGCCTGCGTTTTCCGGTAGTACACCATCTCACATGAGTATCTCACCGGGGTCCACACCTGTATTGACTGAACAGCATTTCATGGACCTTATTACTTCCTCCACTACGCAGGTGTTGATTCTGGAGCCAACAAAAGTGTACCAGCCCTCATACGTGTCCATTAACAGTGAAGCTGAGGAGAAGAATGTTTCTATATGGCATGTGTCGCCTGCTGAGACGGTCAGTGGTTTAATTGAAGCCATGTTTGCTGTATAATGTTATTTTGTGAATATAATGTCGTTTTCCTAACTGACATTGTTGCAGAAGGGAATACATGAGTGGAACTTCACAGCATCATCCATCAAAGGCATTAGGTGAGATTGAGATTCATTCTCTCTGACTCTACCTCTCAGTTTCAGGGGGGGTTTTTTATAGTCCGGAAATAATATTTAAATGAACTTGATTTTAGGGTTAGGTCAAGGGCTTAAAAACATTCCTTATCAACCTACAGTATCTTTCCTCACTGATTTTAGGTGTAATTAATGGTTAAAGATTTAGGAGGGTTAATTCTGAGGGTCTGTTTGACAGGAATGTTGCTCAAGGATAAACAAGCAATGCTTAAGTAGGAACTAGTTCTACTTGATTTACTTGACAAAAACAAAACAAAACTCAAAATGCCCAGGTAAAAGATTTTGTTCAATAGAGATGTACAATATTGGTATCATTGGTTATCTGTTTTTTTTTTTGTTGTTGTTGTTGTTTTTTGTCATATTAGTCCATACTGGATATTTAATTGTGCTCATTTCTCCTCTTTTTGCATTTAGATTAATGCTCACTGCAGTGTCGTTACTGTTAATTAATACTTTTAACAATAATCTTTAATTTGAATTAAAATAAAGCTGAAATAAAATAGGAATACTGAATGAAAAATGTCAAAATACTTGAACTAATATGAGAAATGTTGCCTTTGCAACTAAATTAAATACGTTCACTGTATAAAATGTGTTAAGTGATAAGTTGACTTAACTTAAAAAAATTGAGGAAACCTGTTGCCTTAAAATTCTTAAGTAAATAATAATTTTACAAAACTTGACAATTCACATAACTTATTATTTTTTTAAATTATAAGTTACTTAATAATTTTAAGGCAAGCTCAATGTTTTAAGTTAAGTCAACTTATCACTTTTTACAGCGTTGAAGTACTGAAATTACTAACAGTAACAACTGAAAAATTAGTAAATAGAAATATTTACAGAACTAATAAAAAAGACAAAAGCACATACAAAATTCTTAAAACTTTAAAATAAATAAAAAAAAGATCATTCAAAATATTAGTAAATACTATAATAGTATATAAATAATACTAAAATAACACTGGCCCGCTTAATGTTGATCTGTAAAAGCACTAATAACACCATAAAATGTATTTTTAAAAATGTAGTAAATTTGCGTTCATTATAATGTAATGATGGTTAAATTTAGAATATCTATTTCTAGTGTGTTTTTTTATTGGCTATATTGGCAATCAATCAGCCATAACATGAAAACGCCAGAGTTTTATTTTTAGTGCATCCCTAGTGTTTATCCAGAATCATCTTCAAACAGTGTCTGAAAACTAGCAGATCTCTGACTGTCTATACGGTTTAAGTGCAAGTTGAAACTCCAGTGCTTTCCATTTAAATGTGATTAATTCATGATCTCAGAGATGTGAAACAAATCTTGTGTTCTTCCTCTCTCTAGCATCTCAAAATTTGATGAGCGCTGCTGCTTTTTGTATGTCCATGACAACTCAGACGACTTCCAGATCTACTTCTCCACAGAGGACCAGTGTGGAAGGTTCGTTTTCCTGAAGACAATCAATTAGCTTTTAAACTGTGGTGCTCATGGAGGTAACCGATGTGTGGATGGTTGTCACTTATTTGAAGGTTCTGCTCCATGGTGAAGGAGTTGATCACAGACGGATCAGGAAATGCTGTCGAGCTGGAGGGGGAGGGAGAAGGAGATACCCTGGAGGTAAGAGCTTCAGAAACTCGCCTAGTTTGTTTTTGTTGGATTTGTGAGGCTTGGTGTACTTAATTCCTGAATTGTTTTGCAGTACGAGTACGACTACAATGAGAATGGTGACAGGGTGGTTCTGGGTAGGGGAACTTATGGAGTGGTCTATGCAGGGAGAGACCTGAGTAACCAGGTGCGCATTGCCATCAAAGAGATCCCAGAGAGAGACAGCAGGTGAGATACTTATAACAAATCTTCTGAACAACAGACTAGCACGGATGTTCGCCAGAATGTGGTGTATTTTGGATGCAGGTGTTTTTTTTTGTTTTTGTCAGGCTTCTTAAAGGGATGGATCACACAAAGATGAAAATTCTTTTACTGACCCTCATATCTTGCCTAAACTGTATCATGTTTTTCTTCAGTGAAACACAAAAGAAGATATTTTGGAAAATGCTTGTTTTATTTTTGTCCGTACAATGAAGATAATTGTGCTACAATGCTGTTTGTCAAAATATCTAATTTGGAACATGAGAGTGAGTGAGACTGAGGATGTTCATTTTTGTGTGTACAGTTAAATTAATCTTTTTAAATATATATATTGAAATTATATTAGAAAAAAAAAAAAAACTTTTTTGGAACAAGCTAATTCCACCTGAAATGGGATATTTGACCATTAAAATAAATAAATAAATAAATAAAATAAAAACTAAAAAAATTGTGTGGGACTTAATTTTATTAATATATAACTGATTGGATTGTGAAAAGTGGTCTGTGTATGACAGACGGTAGATTTTAGATGGTATTTTCACATGTTGTAACACGTTGTTACTGTTAAGTAATATATATTTTTAAAATGGAAAGAACTTCTATAAATTATAAATATGAGATTAAAAGAACATTTGAACTGTTGCCTTGGCAACTAACTGACACTAAATGAGTTTAAATTGAAGTATTAGAAAAACGTAAAAGCTAATTCAAAATATGACAAAAATTCTATTGCAGTATTTAAAAAAATACTAAAATAATTCTGATACATACAGGTATTCCCAACCACTGCATGAGGAAATAGCCCTCCACAAATACCTGAAACACAGGAACATTGTTCAGTACCTGGGCTCGGTGTCAGAGGATGGATATATTAAGATCTTCATGGAGCAAGTCCCTGGAGGTACATGTATAGTTTCTGATAGAAGAATATCAAATACGTCTTTTCTACTTTAAATTTGATTTGCTCTTCATATTCATCATATTTCCTCTGCAGGGAGTCTGTCAGCGTTGCTACGTTCAAAGTGGGGTCCTTTAAAAGAAGCCACCATAATCTTCTACACTCGGCAGATCTTAGAAGGACTTCGCTATTTGCATGAGAACCAAATCGTTCATCGGGACATCAAGGTAAGAACTGTGACAAATCCTTTGGATCTATATTTGGGTGCCCTCAAAAATGTGGATGTTTGTTGACCGCTCATCTTTCCACAGGGAGACAATGTCTTAGTCAACACCTACAGTGGAGTGTTGAAAATCTCTGACTTTGGCACATCCAAGAGGCTGGCTGGAGTCAATCCCTGCACAGAGACTTTCACTGGTATTTCTTTCACTTTTCATTGTGTTTTGTTAATTGCAAAACGCGCTCTCCGTGTGACCCTCTCCCCATTCCATTTGACCCTTGCTGTGTGTCATGCATCATGCATCCTGGTGCTCTTGCCAGGTCTTAGTTAAAGTTCAGTCTATCATTAGCCCCACCAAACAGGATCTAAGGGAGTTTCATTCCTCTTCTTTTAGTGTGTACTAAGACACCTCCTCCATCCCAACACAGTCAGGATGCATTTATAAAGATTGTAATAATGCTCTAAATTAGGAGTTTACAAAGAGGTTCATGGAAAAAGGTTCAGAGAAATTTTCAGTGAGAAAATTGACTACTTTTTAATGAATATATTGTTAACCTTTAAAAAATAAATCATTTGACATATATACACTACTTTTCAAAAGAAGTCTCCTGCTGAATTTATTTGATCAAAAATACGGTAAAAACTGTAATAATGTAAAAAATATTATACATTTTTTTTAACAATATATTTATTGATTTCCCACGAAATCACAAACTGACATCAAACAACATCTATTAATTTGGAGCTTAAGAAAAGAAAGAACAAGAACAAGCAAAGTGAAGGAAAAAACAGCTTAAGTCCAATTTCAGCATATTGGCAGAATTGATATTATTTCAATTTAAAATAATAATAATATTTTCTATTTTAATATATTTTAAATTGTAATTTATTCCTGTGATAGCAAAGCTGAATTTTTAAGAAACATTCTTATTACACAACTATTTTTTAAATGTTTTTTAAATAAGTCTCTTATCGCTCACCGTTGAAAATTTTCAAGAAACATTCTTTTTATTATAAATATTGGAAAACAGTAATGTTTTTTTAGAAACTGTGGATTTTAGAAACTCAGGATTCTTTTATGAATAGTAAGTTAAAAAAAAAACAAAAAAACTGCTTTTATTTAAAAAAAACAAAATCTGTCACTTTTAAGTAATTTAATCTCACTGATCCCAAACTTTTTATTGGTAGTGTATATAGCTGCCTTTATATTTTAGAATATTAAAATCCATTTCCCATATTTAAAAACCCTTGCAAAACGACTAAATTGGCCATATACTGGTATGGACTGGTTCACCTCTCCAGGGCTCGGATGACTCTTATTTCCTGACACAAAATAGACATCGCTCCTTCCAGTGCGGTGAGTGATTATGAGTCCTGGTCACTGGTAACATGAGAATGCCTTCTGTGGGGGAGTAATTAGATTAGCATAGCATCTGAGACAGGAGTGTGTTTGTGTTTCATTAGCAACTGCTGAAGCATCAGAGCAGGTGCGCTCATCTGTCCTCCCCCTCGCCTTCCACTGTCGCTGTCATCACTTCTGCACTTCTCTCCTTGATTTATTTTATTTTGTGTAACATCCTGTCACAGCACATTCTTATCTAACGAAGTTCTGCTTTTCTCCTGTAAATCTCTGTCCAGGCACGTTACAGTATATGGCCCCTGAGATCATCGATAAAGGTCCTCGAGGTTACGGGGCACCTGCTGATATCTGGTCCCTGGGTTGCACTATCATAGAGATGGCGACAGGCAAACCTCCTTTCCATGAGCTGGGAGAACCACAGGCTGCTATGTTTAAGGTATAAATATTTTTACTTAAAAATTTAAAATAGTCTTTTAACAAAGATTTTGATTTGATTAAAAAATGTAATAAATTAATTAGTAACACAAGTAGATTTGTTAATAATAAATAAATATGTGACCCTGGACCACAAAACCAGTCTTAAGTCGCTGGGGTGTATTTGTAGCAATAGCCAAAAATACATGGTATGGGTCAAAATTATCAATTTTTCTTTTATGCCAAAAATCATTAGGATATTAAGTAAAGATCATGTAAATTTCTTATCGTAAATATATAAAAAGTTAATTTTTGATTAGTAATATGCATTGCTAAGAACTTCATTTAGACAACTTTAAAGGTGATTTTCTCAGTATTTTGATTTTTTTGCACCCTCAGATTCCAGATTTTCAGATAGTTGTATCTCGGCCAAATATTGTCCTATCAAACCATACATCAATGGAAAGCTCATTTATTCAGCTATCAGATGATGTATAAATCTCAATTTCGAAAAATTTACACTTAAGACTGGTTTTGTGGTCCAGGGTCACATATGTAATTTGTTTATTTATTTGAGTCTACTATATGGGAAAAAGTGTGTGTGTGTTTTTATTATTTTTTTAAGTATAAAAGTCAAATTTATATTTATAAAGTAAAATAAAACAAAATTTTGCATTTGTTGCAAATATGGAAGATAACAAATCAGGAAAGCGATATAGTCATATTAATAAATGGTATCTATTTATTTAAGTCTTTAAATAAGTATATGTGTTTGACTCAGTTTGAAGGAGCTCATGGAGATAATTTTGTTTTATAATCTTGTTCTTTGTAGAAAACTTATTTTGTGTATTTATGTATATATGAAAATATTAATAAAAATTATGTATTATAAATAAATAAAAATTACAAAAATTATATATATATATATATATATATAATTTTATTTATTTATAATACATAATGTTTTACTAATTTTACTGTATATACACACACACATAGCAGTATGTTTAAAATACAGATGCAATATTTTTTGATTAGTTGTAAAATATTGTATTTTACATATTTTTAAGTGACTATTCATCAAAATAATCTCCTCCATTCATCTCTGTTCTCTTTGTACCAGGTGGGCATGTTTAAGATCCATCCGGAGATCCCAGAGTCTCTTTCGTCAGAGGCCAAATCCTTCATCCTTTCCTGCTTTGAGCCTGACCCAAATAAACGAGCGACGGCTGGGGATCTGCTCAAGGATCCATTCCTGCGTCAAAACATCAAAGGCAAAAAGAACAAGATCGCTTTCAAACCCTCAGGTAACGTCTAACATGCTTTCTGCAGCTGTGACCGCGACCTGGGTTGACCCTTCTGGTCACATCCATGGTGTGTAAGGCATTTTGGGCCTTGTGAGAGAACACATAGAACATTTTTCGCAGGCAAACACGCAGAGCTGCCAAACTCCCCCCATAGCCCAGCATGCCTACATCTCACCGCTGTCTGGGAGAGTCATAACAGGCCCGAACTGCCCTCAGCCGGCCTCTCGCAGTCCAGACTGAACTTACACAAGAGATGGGTAGGAAAAACAGGACCTGTGAAAGGGGAGGAGACAAAAGAAAATCAACAATACGGCCTCACACCACCTTCACAAATGGTTTCTATCCAGCCACTCATGTCAGCTATCCCGCTGTCCATGGAAAGCATTCTCAGGGTGTGGTGTTTCACATAAACATGCGCTCTGCTTTCTTAGAAAACGCTCACCTTTTCTCTTTGACATTGTTAGTGAGTGACAGAAGTGAGCTAGTGAGCTGCCTACTGCTATCCAAACCGTCATTTAACCTCATAAGTGAAAAGCTCTTTACATAGTGAGGAACATAAATAGCTCTTTGCAGAGAATAGTACAATAGGTTGATGTTAGCATGTTGCTAAGCTAATGGCTTGACACTAAGCTAATGTATTTGGTTAAACTTTTTAATGAGACTGGAATATTTTTATTCATATTTTTTGGTTTTAAATTAAATATAAGTTATATGTTTACACAACCATTTAAAATTTTGGGGTTAGTAAGATTTTTTGAATGTTTCTAAAAGAAGTCTCTTATGCTCACCTAGGCTAAAAATGCATAATATTGTGAATTTAATAAAACCTTTTTTTTTTTTAGTATATTTAATAATGTAATTTATTCCTGTGATGGCAAAAGTGCCTTACAGTTTTCAGTGTCACATGATATGATAATATGCTGATTTTCTACTCAGGATTTTAATTATTAATTTAATATTGAAACAGTTGTGCTGCCAAATATGTTTGTGAAAGCTTTGATCAAATTTTTTACAGGATTCTTTGATGGTTAGAAAGTTCAAAAGAACAGCATTTATTTGAAATATAAATCCTTTGTCACATTTTAAATGTATTTACTGACATTTTGATCGATTTAATGCATCCTTGCTGAATAAAAGTATTAATTTCTTTAAAAAAAAAATGCAATTCTGCATTAAAATTTGGTTAAGTTTCCTTTTAGGAGGTTTTGGAGCAAAGAAAGAGCTTTGTAGGCCTGGTGTCTTCCCAGGTTTGTTCATTAGACTTAATACTTTAGTACAGACCAAATATTAATAACACAATGTCTCCTTCTTCCTTAATGCTATCCAATCGGCTGCTTTGGCTTGGATTCTCTGTGTAACAGTATGGCAAGGTTTGTATCCGCCATCTGTGTTCTATGTGTTTTTGAGTATCATAAGCTCATAATTATTGGTGTTTAGATGGTTACTGGTGATTGTGTTGAGTTTATGCTCTTTGTGTGCTCTGATTGGTTCTTCTTGTCATCTCTTTCATTCTCTTCACTCTTCACTTCACTGGTAATGTTAGTTAACGCATTAATTAAAGTTACAGTATTTATTAATCTTTGTTAACATTACTTAATAAAACTGTTCGTTGTTAGTTCTTGTTAGCTCAGGTCCAAAATATTAACAGATAAAGCTTACTAATGTATTAGTAAATGCTGAAATGAACATTAACTTCTTTAAAAGTCTTTTTCATTGTTTGTTTCATATTTACCAATGTAATTGACAAATATTAACAAATCAAACCTTATCATAAAATTTTACCATATTGTGCTATTATATATTGTGAAAGAAATATCTAGTGTTTTAAATTAAATTGGAGCTGTCAATTATAAGGTTTTATTGTTTTTGTGAATCCACTTAATCAGTTAATCTCATATCAATAATATATCAATATTAGCTGATTTAAAACACATTTATTGTTGCATTTATTATTTCTCACTGAACAAGCATTACAAAATGTGACTTTAGAAGTGAATATGTTGTTGGTTTTAATTCCATATCATTGAGTTTAAGTCTATTATTGGCCTGTAGGGGGCATGATTTATATATTTATTTATTTTATCATTAGTAACAGTAAATTAACATGTTTAATTAGCAGCTCCAATATAATGTTTAATTATAAAAAAATTAAATGTGTAAAATTAATTCAAAACATAACACTTGACTATGATCTTGTATACAAAAAATTAAGCCTTTATTATATAGTATTCATTCATATTTTTTAATAGGTTCGAACTTAGGGGGGGAAATAAAAGCCAAAAATGCTGTGAAACTCTGATGCATTGCATTGGTTGTGTTTTCCTCCCTTTAGACTACATCCGCAGTGTTTCATTGCCAGTACAGCTGCAGACAGAGGCTACAGGGAGCAGCAGCAGTGAACCGGGCTCCGTGTCTCCAGACTGCGACTCCAAACAAGACGTGTTCTTCGAGAAGAAAAAACGCTCTAGCTCAGAGAACCTCATCAAACCACCCAACTCAAACTTCCTCAGGTGAGCTCAGAAGATGAGCACTAAGGTGAATACAGAGCCTAACACGGGTCCTCAAACCGGTCCAGACGAGTTTAGGTCACGCGTTGGTCAGCGATAGCTGTAAGTGTGTATATGTATGCGCTTATGTGAGCGTTGGATTAGCGTCTGGAATGTTAATGATGTGACTGTGTTTACGGAGCTTGAGTATCCGCCGCCGCTTCAGCTCTCAGACCAACAGTAAATCAACTTCCTGGGCATGAAGTGCTGAGGCCTGTCCTGACAGCTAGTCGACTCCTTGGAAACACTGTTTAATTAACGCGGTGGAATGAGGAGACAGGTGTGCTGGGCCGCGGTTTCTGGGCAGGTGTATGTACGTGTGTGTAATGAGATAATGCCTTTTACAACAGGTACTCTCTGGTTGCTCATAAAATAATCCCATGAACACTTTACTGATCACTTCTTCACCTCGGTTTCAACGCACACACACCAAATCACAGAGCTGTCACACATTAACCACGTTTCCTCTTTCCCCTAACGAAATCATGGTTTTTAATCACCACTCCAGATTCATATATACTTTGGCTGCTAATTTTAACATTGATATTTGAGATGAGTTAAATGTTTAATATGGTTAAATGCACAGTTAGTTAATTTGCCTAAACTGACATTTAAAGCTGAAGTATGAGAGATCACCTATAAGTGAAACACACTGTTAATAAAACCACATTTCTGTTTAATTTAATTTAATTTAATTTAATTTAATTTAATTTAATTTAATTTTTTATTTTAGATGAATTTTGGTTTTCAAAAAAATTAATTGATTAATTGTGATTTATTTTTTTGATAGTGCTGGAATAATGATGCTGAAAATTTATCCTTGACATTAGGAATAAATTACATTTTAAAATATATTAAATATTATATTTATTAAAAAAATGTCATTTTATTTTTAAAACTTATTATATATTATCCATTATTTTAAATTGTAATAATATTTCACACTTTTTATTGTAATATTGATTAAATAAATGCAGCCTTGGGGAGCATAAGAGACACTGAAAAAATCCTACCGACTCCAATCTTTTGAACAGTTTTGTACTGTACATAATGTTACATCTGCATGAAACTATTTATATTCATATGTTGTCACTGAATCAGTGTGAAATGTGTGTGTGATTCAGTGTTCCAGATGAGAGTCCTACAGCAGAAGACCGCAGCTCCCCAGCCTCCTCTGAGAACAGTGACTCTGGCCTCTTCCTGCTAAAGAAAGACAGTGAAAGACGTGCCATACTCTACAAGGTCCTCAATGAGGACCAGGATAAAGTGACCTCCAACCTCATGGAGAACCACATCCAGGTGTGTATCTCTGCGTATTTGACTGTGTGTGTGTGTGTGTGTGTGTGTGTATGGTATGTCTGAATCATACAATGACGACTGTGTTCTTGTCTTTTAGGGTCAGGAGGAGCTGAAGTTGTCGGTGGACCACATCAAACAGATCATCTGCATCTTACGGGACTTTATACGATGCCCTGAGCGACGTGTCATGGCAACTACCATCTCAAAACTCAAACTAGACCTGGACTTCGACAGCACGTCAATCAACCAGATCCAACTGGTTCTGTTTGGTTTCCAGGACTCTGTGAGTGAAGTGCAGTATAAATAGTATTGTTCTCGAATGCTACTGTACAGTATACAATCTCAGTTTCCCACCCAAGCATAATACACTATTGATAAAATCCTATTTATGCTGCAATATACATTTTTTAAACCTTAAAGACAGATGTTCGACATACAGTACCATTCGAAAGTTTTTGAATACTTGAATACTTTTATTAAGTGTGCATTAAATTGATTAAAAATGACAGTAAAGCCATGTATAAAGTTAAAAAAAAAATCTGTTTCAGATAAATGATGGTAAAAGATGGTTTTCACAGAAATATTAAGCAGCACAACTTTTTTCAACATTGATAATAATAAGAAATGTTTTCTGAGCACCATATCAGCATATTAGAATGATTTCTGAAGGATCATGTGAATCTGAAGAATGGAGTAATGATGCTGAAAATTCAGCTTTGCCATCACATGAGTAAATTATATTTTTAAATACATTCAAATAGAAATCCATTATTTTAAATTTTAATATTATTTTACAATATTACAATATATTACTATATTTTGATAAAATGTAGTCTATGTATGTCACATCCCCTTTTTAATTCATTTAATTAAATAAATAATTTTTAAAGAATGATTATTAATAAACAGTGCACAGAGCCACCAAGATAACTCTTATATTATTTATTCAGTTATTTTACACCTATATTTATTTCTCTGCATCCTGCCATATTTTGCTTGTATTTATTATATTATACTGTGCCTTCAGTTTATTTCATTGTCAAATATTTGAAAGAAATCTAATGCAAGAAGATACATGATTGTTCTTTTCTCTAGTGTTCAAAATTATGGAGAATATTTTGCTTCAAAACATTAGTTGAGTCTGTTCTCCTCTGATATTTTCTTTTCTTGTGCAGCCTCAGAGTGTCAGTGTCTCCCTCCTGTGGTTTAGTTTGAGAGTGATGAGATTAATATTCCTCTTTCATAACTGTTTGTTGCAGGTAAATAAAGTGTTGAGGAACCACCACATTAAACCTCACTGGATGTTTGCCATGGACAACATTATCAGACGGGCTGTACAGGCAGCTGTTACCATTTTAATTCCAGGTGTGTAAGTGTGAGAGAGGGACAGAAATAGAGAGATTGTTGTTCTGATGCTTTTGCATCTGTCTCTCTTCTAGAGCTGCAGACACATTTCGGGCCTGCGTCAGAAAGTGAAGGTGCAGATAAGGACGCAGATGAAGTAGATGAAGAGGATGATGGGGACTTTGGATCAGTGGCTCGTACGACGCAGGAAGATCAAGCCCTCACGTCTGGAGTCAGCACCCTTAGTTCAGTCATATCCCATGAGGCTCAGCGGCCACAGCACCCGCTGGGAGCCCAGCTTGGACGCCTCAAACAGGAAACCAGCAGGTACACACTGTTGTTCCTTAAAAAACACTCACGTCATTCTGTTTAAGACAGTTAAATATAAACCGTATACAAAATACTCTTGTGCCACCCCCTCCAATGGTGAGTGAATGAAAAATCTATTGAAAAATATTGACTAAAAATACAAAACACCCGTGGTGGATATGTGCTTAACATTATTTACTACAGTTCAATAGTTTGGGTTAAGATGTTTCTGTTTTGGAAAGAAGTATCTTATGCTCACCAAGGCTGTAATTTCCTCATTATCTTCAGTTGGGATGTTCCCGTGACAACGCAGCAAAAACATTAGTATTCCAAAATATTATTAGGATTTATTATAACCATTTTATATTTTAATATATTTTAAAATGTAATTTATTGCTGTGATGGCAAAGCTGATTTTTCAACATCATTACTCCAGTCTTCAGTGTCACATGATATTTCTGAAATCATATTAATATGCCACTTAATATTTCTGTGGAAACCATGATAAAAAAAAAAAATGCAAGAATTTTTAATTAATAAAAAGTTCAAAAGAACAGCATGTACTTAAAACAGAAATGTCTTAAATGTAACTTTTGATGACACTTGACACTTTTCTGAATAATACAGTAAATTAATACTTAATTACTCAACAACAACAACAAAAAAACCTTACTGAACTGTAGTGTGTATTTTATATATTCCACTATGTCTTAAAAAAATGTTTGCAATTAATTCTATTATATTTGATTCCATTTTTTTTTTTTTACTTGTTTTTATTTTTGTGAAAAATAGCACAGATTATTGTTACTCTTTGCATTATATGCGAGTCTCTAGTTTTAGTTATGGAGTTTAATGGTTTTATGATGTTTCTTTAAATGTGTTCTGTCTTTTCTTGTTGGATTTAGACAGTGAAATGTGATCTTAGATGACTAGAAAATGTTCATAATCCTTGAATTGTTTGCGGTAGAGTGTCTCATTGTTATGTTGCCACTTCAGGCTGCTTGAAGAACTGGTACAGAAGGAGAGAGAATATCAGCAGGTACTGAGACAGACTCTCCAACAGCGGGTACACGACATTGAGCTTATCAGGCTAAGACAGCAGCCTGCAACAGGTTAGTTGTGCAACTAAATCACACACATGTATTGATTTAGGTTTGCTTATAAGCCATTTACTCTGTCTTTATTTACACTGAAATCATGTGTATGCCTGTGTGCTAAGGTAATAGAGAAAGTGTCAACTTCCCCCTATCTGATTTCCAGTATCCTTTTTTGACCTCTAGAGTTGTTTACATCCAGTTTATAGTACAAAGTTCTGTTAAAAGAAAACTAGTGAGTCGCCGTACTGTCTGCTGCCTACACAAGCAACTTTCTAAATAAAACAAAACCCGAAAAGTGACTGACTTCAAATGTGAATGTGAGTCTTAAAATGCAGATCTTGGCATCTGTGCTTTAATATTCCTACATCGTTCGTTTGCCCTCAACAGAGACCTCCTCAACCCCGTCTATATTTCACATCGCTACACATCCAGAGCCTGACAAGAAGCTCACTGACTGGCTGAAGGAGCAGGGTGCCGACTCTGAGACAATAGACAAGGTGAAACATATCACCCTAAACACTGCCTATATTGTGTCTTTCCCACGATTAGAAAATTACTCACTGTTTGAAGTTTCCATAAATAAATAGACGGAAGATTCATGCCAAGTTCTTGTGGTTTCTGTCTGTTTTTGACAGTTTGTTGAAGAAAATTTTACACTCGGTGATGTTCTTTGCGATGTTACTAAAGAAGACCTGCGCTGCCTGAGGCTTAGGTGAGGGCTTAATTTGTAAATGTTGATTGACTGTGTATTCTGTTCCGTTGCATGTAGTGGCCCTAATTATTTAGTCACCTACGCCACACTTGAAATGTTGTAAATATAATAATATTAAATATAATAAATAACTGGAACATGTAAATAAATGAAATTATATGTAATATATAATATTTCTAATATTTATATACACTACAGCTCATAGGTTTGGGATCAGTAAGATGTGTTTTTGAAAGCAGTCTTCTGCTCACTGTGTTTATTTTATCAAAAATATAGTAAAAACAGTAATACGAAAAATGATTACAAGTTAAAGGTTTTCTACTTTAATATGTTTTTAAAATGTAATTTTTTTAAGCTGAGTTTTCAGCATCATTACTCCAATTCTGTTTCACAAATCATTATAATATGCTAATATGCCCCTCAAAAATATTTATTTTTATGATCAGTGTCGATAACTGTTGATAATACTGCTTATTATAACAGTACTGTTACTGTTACAGTTACTGATAACAGTAATAATGCTGCTTAATATTTTAGTGAAAACCATGATTCTTTAATGAATAGAAAATTTAAATTTTTTTAAAAATCCTTAACATTATACGTGCCTTTACTGGGACTTTTGGTCAATTTAATGCATCCTTGCTGAACAAAAGTTTTAATTTCTTTAAAAAGAAAATCTTACAGACCTCTAACTTTTGATTTTTTTTTTCATTTATTTATTTAAATCTTCTTTATTGTTATATATATATTTATAATAAGGGATATTTAGACTTTATATAGACTTGAATGAGTAGTTTAAAAATGTCTCCCAGTTAGTTGGAGTTTATTGTGAGACCAAATATTCTTTATAGGATTCAAATCTATAAAGCCAAAACATGATCCTGATGGACTTCTCAAGCCGCTTATGGTGGTCTTTGCAGTGTAGACGGGAGCATTTTCTTATTGAACAATAATATCTGATTGTTCCTCTTTAGACAACTTCTCAGTTGTGGGAAGCACACCATTCTGCATTCTTGCTGATTTCCTTACTTTAGTAGTTTGTGTTAAGACCACTAGAAGCTTCATGTTCAGCCTTCATGGGCTTGGCCCTTTTTTCCCAGGATTGTACACCTGTAGTTACGAAGTCTGCAATTAATTAATATATTTCATTTATTTCCCACTATAGGGGAGGATCGATGTGTCGCATCTGGAAAGCCATTCAGAGACACCGTAATAAAGGGCTTAGAAAGGTCAAAAATGACGAGGGAAATTCAGAAGGATGAAAGCAGCAGGAAGTTGCCGTTGACCGACACCTGAGCCAGCATAATACATCCCTATAATGAGAGACCCTTACTGGCTCAAACCTTGTAATTATGTCATGCTCTGCCCCAGTTGGACATGTTTACTTGTCTTTCCGCTATGACCTAATGTTTTTGTGCTACTTTTAGTATATGTTTTCAACCTCTCTGAGATTTACATCTCATTTCCATTTGATTTCAATAGGAAAACCCATGAGGATGTAAATGGCTCTATCTAGGAAAGACTGCACTTTCCGCTTTATTACATTGCCAGGCCAGGAAGGGTCATCTGACCCTCTCCAAGTAACTTGGGAATGGGTCTAAGACAGCAGAGCAAACGGTGTTACCTACTTAACGTAGGACTTCAGATCATGCCATTTTAAATGATAGAAAATCTATCTAAGTTTCTATTTGTTTTATCTTAACAAGTCTGGAAAAATGTGTTATTCATATTACATTTTTTGAGGGACTGTCTGGACAAAATGACCACAGACCTCTCGGACCAGGGCTAAGGAGCCTCTTTTAGATGTATTTTAATAAGTTTGAATGTAATTACCCCAGTATGTAGATAAATAAACATGAACTAGTCATAACGTTCAGTTGCAACTTGAGTAGCACTCGATACTTGTACTTCAAGTGTTGCTTGACTGTCATTTTTTATAAAAATGTGCAAGACCAGTCTTGCTAAATGCAAACCGTGGTTTTCTTAAACCGCCCATCCACGTTCCACAAACATGTATCCACTTTCAGTTCGAATTCAGGTTCATTCAGTCTTTCTACAGTCTGTTACAGATCTATGTCATGAGCTGAAGATAGAATGGATCAAAGCACCGAAAGTGCTTGTCCCAGGTTCACAGATTCCATATCTATGATTTGTTTGATGATTTTTGTTTAATGTTTCAGCTGCCGTGTTTGAATGTTTATGCATTGAATGCGTTGATCTGTTGTGGGAACGGTAGCACTTTGAGCACCAATGTTCCATCTAAGCTATTTATATTATTTCTTTGTGTGCATCGAAAGTAATGTGATGATGAAAGATGTCTTTCTCTGTCTTTTCACTTAAATGATTTGTAAACTGGATTTTCAGGCTGCGTCTGAGACAAAATGCCAACTTGTTTCTCTGAATTGCAAAACACTTCAGGTGAATAAAGTTCACACTCCTGAGCCACTGTAATGGCTGAAACAATTTGTTTTCCCATAAAATGTCACATGGGAGTTATTAAAATATATGGCATAGTTTAAGCTATGAAAAATGTTGCAATCGCTGGGAACGTTGTCAAAAGGAAAAGACATTTGAAATCTATAAAGACTGAGAAATAAATGGAAATGTATTATTTTATAAGGACCTAAACATTGTTACTGTAACATTGCCTGTTCTGTATCATGTAAAGGAAAATGTGTTTTCTGTAAATTTTCAAATGTGTCTCTGTGGTGTTGTTTTTTGTGATTGAGCTTGCTGTTTTAGATCCAATATTAATATAATGCTTTCCGTCGGTGACATAATGTGATTTGATTTCACCTAAAGGTCAGACCTGCATATTTAGCATATTTTTGCAAATACATTTAACCTCAACTGCTCTCTGGAAACACTTCATGTTTTGGAAAATGAATCAATCTATATATATTTTAGTTTTCAATCAAAACATGACTGAGATGCTAGATAAAGCGAATCATTAACATCACAACCACGCAGATTAATTCAGTCCTGTTCCTTTTATTTAATAATATAGATTTTCCCTCAATTGGCAGAAGATGCAAAATTAGATCTGGAAAACAATTTAAGTATCGAAGAACTGGTGGATGCAGTACAAAGTATGAGTAGTGGAAAAGCACCGGGGCCCGATGGCTTGCCAGTTGAGATCTATAAAACCTTTTCTAAAAGATTGATGCCCCACCTTCTGGAAATGTACACTGAATCATATGAAACAGGAATACTGCCCCCCTCACTAAGGTCAGCACTAATTACTCTTGTGTTAAAACCGGGCAAATCCCCAACAGATAGAGCATCTTATCGACCTATCTCACTCATGTCCTGCGATACAAAAATATTATGTAAAGCCTTAGCTAAAAGGATTGAAATTCATATACCAAAAATAATAATGGATGATCAGAATGGATTTGTTCTTGGTAGACAGGCCTTTAATAATACTCGTAGAGTCCTAAACGTATTATATAAAAAGCAAAATGCTAAAGATCATGCAATTCTGTCTTTAGATGCTGAAAAAGCATTTGACAGAATTGAGAGGGAATTACCTGTTCGAGACGCTTAGACACTTTGGATTAGGAACAAAATATTTAAAATGGCTTAAATTTTTATACAATGAACCAAGAGCTCAAGTTATAACAAACAGTAATATTTCAAAGCTATTTAACCTGGCTAAAGGTATAAGGCAAGGGTGCCCGTTATCACCTTTATTGTATTTATTTGCAATTGAACCCCTGACTATTAGAAAAAGTCCAAGCATAAAGGGTATGAAGATAGGAGAGAGGGATCATCCTATATCTCTGTTCGCAGATGATATTGTTCTATTTCTAACCAATTTAAAGAACTCCATTCCCGCATTTCTAAATATTATGGGAAAATTTGGAAGATTCTCGGGCTATAAAATCAATAACAGTAAAAGTATTCTGCTATTATTAAATGATCAAGAGAGAAAAGCCCCCTTCAGTCATACACAATTTACCAATGAATCTGATGGTTTCTCTTATTTAGAGATTAAAATTACGCCTGATATAGATAATATAGTCCCCGCTAATTATGATCCTTTACTGAAGGGAGTTATGGAATCCTTGGACAAATGGAGCACATTGCCCATTTCCTTAGTGGGACGTATAAGCATAATTAAAATGTCGATCTTACCTAAATTTCTGTACCTATTTCAATCTATTCCTCTTCCACTACCCAATACCTTTCTTTCTACCCTCAAAAAAACCTTTACCAGGTTCATATGGAATAATAAACGACCTCGGCTACGTCTATCCCTCCTCTACCTACCATACGATCGTGGAAGGCTTCAAGTGCCAAACATAAAACTATACTACTGGGTGGCACAGCTTCGAACAGCTATGTTTTACTTCTCCTTAGACCACCCATCCTGGGTTGATATTGAGAAAGAAGAATTGTCACTCCCCTTACAATCATATATATACTCTGCAGAAGTTAAAATACTTAAAAAATCCACTTAATCCCTTCCTTAGGAATACCCTATCAGTTTGGCATGAGGCCCATTCATTTTTGGAGACAATATCCATATCTCCCTTCTCACCAATATGGGGCAATAACTATTTTATCCCTGGAAGAAATGATATAGGGTTTAAAAACTGGCAGATGAAAGGATTAAGTATGGTAAAAAAAAACTTGTATGAAGGAGGTACACTCATGACCTTCCAGCAGTTGGTTACAAAATATAACCTTCCAAAAAAACACTTTTTTAAATACCTTCAAATTAGAAGTTATATATATTCAAGAATTAAAACCTATTCGGAACCCCAACACTCTACTTTAAATCACATGAAAGATAGAAGAATGGTCTCCGTGTTTTATAAGACATTACTGGCTGGACTAAAGGAAGGCTCTCAAGCCTGTGTATGGATCTAATTCCATCGTCAAGTTTGCAGACGACACCACGGTGATTGGCCTCATCAGTAACAACGATGAGACTGCCTATAGGGAGGAGATCCAGCACCTGGCCACATGGTGCACTGAAAATAACCTGCTCCTCAACACCACCAAAACGAAGGAGCTCATCGTGGACTTCAGGAAGGAGTCAAGAGGCACACACGACACCATCCACATCAATGGAATGGCTGTTGAGCGTGTCTCCAGTTTCAAGTTCCTGGGGATCCACATCTCGGCGGACATGTTGTGGAAAACCAACACCTCCAGCCTGGTCAAGAAGGCTCACCAGTGCCTCTTCTTTCTGAGGACACTGAGGAAGAATCAGCTCTCCTCAGCTATCCTGGTGAACTTCTATCGCTGCGCAATAGAAAGCATCCTGACCAACTGTGTCACAGTATGGTATGGGAGCTGCTCTGTTGCGGAGCGCAAGGCACTGCAGCGGTGGTGAAAACTGCCCAGCGCATCACAGGGACTCCACTACCTGCCATCGAACACATCCAGAGGAAACGCTGTCTGCATCGAGCTCGCAGCATCCTTAAGGACTCCTCTCACCCAGCCCACAGACTGTTTTCTCTCCTGCCCTCCGGCAGGCGTTTCAGGTGCCTCCGGACCAGGACCAGCAGACTAAAGAACAGTTTCTTCCCCAGAGCTGTCTCTTTACTGAACTCTAACCCCCGTTGATCCACTCCCTCATATATTATTAACTCTTCTCTCCTACCTCACATCTGCCTTATTTGCACTACTGAATGTAAATTTTATTACAGTAACAACTGTTTACTTTTGTATCTTGCACTACCATACCTAAATTGGATTATGCTCATTTGCACTGCCGACTGTTGTTACATTATCAATGCTTACATTAACATTTTGCACCGTATGTCTAATTGTAATACGCAATCACTCCCACTGCACTTTTACACCTTGTTTATAGTAATAGTCATCTGTATATATATTATATTGATAGTACATATCACCTGTAAATTCTGCTTATAGTAATAGCCATCTGTATATTTATTCACTATACATATTCACCTGTAAATTCTGTATATTTATTCACTATACATATTCACTTGTAATTTCTGTATATTTATTCACTATACATATTCACCTGTAAATTCTGTTTATATTAATAACCATCTTTCTATATATATTTATACATACACTCAGTACATATCCTTGTCCTGCATTTCGTTGCCCTGTACCTGTACTTGTGTAATGACAATAAAGTTGAATCTAATCTAATCTAATCTAATCAATCATGTCTTTCAGCATGGAAGAGAGACCTTCAGGTAAACATCACTGTGGAGGAATGGGAGCATGCCTGTCTTTCAGCTCAAACCCAATCTATTAATACTAGGTGTAGAATACTACAATACAAATGGATGATGAGGACATACATTACCCCTGTTAAATTACATAGGATTAATCCTAACATTCCGGATAATTGTGCAAAATGTAAAGATGAAATTGGTACATTGTTTCATTGTATGTGGGAGTGTAGGGAGCTGCAAATGTTCTGGAAGGAGGTTCTTGGTGTGGTCTGTGAAATGACCGGAGAAAATATTCCTTTGGAATCAAAGCTTTGTTTATTGCATATATATCCTGAAAATATGTCAGTAAATGCAAGCAAAAAGAAGCTCATAGATTTCAGTTTAATACAAGCTAAACGTGTTATTGCTTTAGTATGGAAAAACATCCAAAGACCTGTTCTTTCACAGTGGATTAAAGAAATGTCTGACAACCTTGCTCTTGAAAAATTAACATATGCAATAAGAGGTAAAGCAGAGGTTTTTAAAAAGGTGTGGTCCCCTTTTAGGCAATTTGTAAATATAAAGTGAAATGCTATGTAATGATGACTGTAATTTGAAATCCAATATGCTATAATATATATATATTTTTTTTCTTTAATACATCGGTGAATGTTAATTCATTATCCTTATTTGAATTTCATTTCATTTTTGTATTTTTATATATTACTTTATTTTATAACTTATTATTTTTAATGTTATTTTCTCTTTGATAAATGTAGGGGTGGGAAAGTATACTCTGTAATGTTATATAATTTGATATTCTGTAGTGTTCATGGGGGTTTTGTAACAAAATGACTAAAAATAAAAAACAAAGTTGAAAAAAAAAAATAATAATATAGATTTTCTTTCCAATGCTATTTCAATGCTTACAACAACAACAACAACAACAAAAGCGATTCGGTCAGGAATCGATGTGCATCACTCATCCAGTCACAGCGGTTCTTGATTTAACAGCTTGCTATGTGGAGAGGATTATTTTAAGTTAAAAATGACATGCATTTCCTGAGGCCTGGGCCTCAGATGAATGTGCATGTGCCAGATAGCACATTTCTATGATGTTTGAGATAGTAATAGTGCCTAGAGATCTTGAGATCTTGAAGTTACATATTTAACGTAGTTGGAATGTGATGCTTTGGAATAACTAGGGGCACACTGACTGATAAAATCTGTCAGACCTCTGAGACGTAAATATGATTAAATGTATGTTTTAACTCTTGTCATTCCGAATCAAGTCAAAAATTAGTGAGAAATGCATAAAGTTTGGTTCTGTTGTTAAGTCTCATTGTGCACCCATTTGCCTAAATTGATAGACTCATAGTTGCAACATAAAGGACTGAAAGAGAATCTCACACTTTGATTTATGCACAGATAATACATTTCCAGTATAAGCGTGGAATTTCATGCATTGGAAATATAGCCTATGATATCTGTATGAAAACATCAGAGTGCCTATATCAGACAGAAATCATATGAAAGTCCTTTCATGAAAGAATATATACAAACAACCAATTATGTGGCAATTGACTGTACCTGGAACGGTGTAATTTTGTATCTACGTATTAAGACTGAAATACATAATAGATAACTAAATGTATTGTGCTGGCCTGTCACCTTAAAAAGGATGCAAGGTAATTGTTGATCAGATTCTTTCCGAAGCTCTAGTTAGCTCTAAACGTCATTTAAGTTGAAGTTAAAGTTCAAGGAAGGAAGGACACTGCGCAAGTCATCTGTGTGACTCAAACCATTTAATGAGAAGTTATCAACTGAGTTAGCTATGTTGCAAAAATGTATGGCATTAAAAACAACTGTCATGGAAATATAGTTGGCATTCAAGTTATTTCCTCTAAAGATAAACATTAACAATGCAAGAAGTGTGCTGCAAAATGCCTTTGTCACAGTTTTGCTGGCTTCTTGTCTATGCTCTTATTATACATATATATATATATATATATATATATATATATATATATGGGTTAATGACGTGACACCTAAATTTTCTGTCCGATTGTATTTTTTCAGTTAAAAATTGGTTTAAATGCATAAAAAATATGCCATATATATGAAGGACCTCTCCCATGTACAGTGGGTACAGAAAGTATTCAGACCCCCTTAAATTTTTCACTCTTTGTTATATTGCAGCCATTTGTTAAAATCATTTAAGTTCATTTTTTTTTCCTCATTAATGTACACACAGCACCCCATATTGACAGAAAAACACAGAATTGTTGACATTTTTGCAGATTTATTAAAAAAGAAAAACTGAAATATCACATGGTCCTAAGTATTCAGACCCTTTGCTGTGACACTCATATATTTAACTCAGGTGCTGTCCATTTCTTCTAAACATCCTTGAGATGGTTCTACACCTTCATTTGAGTCCAGCTGTGTTTGATTATACTGATTGGACTTGATTAGGAAAGTCACACACCTGTCTATATAAGACCTTACAGCTCACAGTGCATGTCAGAGCAAATGAGAATCATGAGGTCAAAGGGACTGCCTGAAGAGCTCAGAGACAGAATTGTGGCAAGGCACAGATCTGGCCAAGGTTACAAAAAAATTTCTGCTGCACTTAAGGTTCCTAAGAGCACAGTGGCCTCCATAATCCTTAAATGGAAGACGTTTGGGACGACCAGAATCTTTCCTAGAGCTGGCCGTCCGGCCAAACTGAGCTATCGGGGGAGAAGAGCCTTGGTGAGAGAGGTCAAGAAGAACCCAAAGATCACTGTGGCTGAGCTCCAGAGATGCAGTCGGGAGATGGGAGAAAGTTGTAGCAAGTCAACCATCACTGCAGCCCTCCACCAGTCGGGGCTTTATGGCAGAGTGGCCCGACGGAAGCCTCTCCTCAGTGCAAGACACATGAAAGCCCGCATGGAGTTTTCTAAAAAACACCTGAAGGACTCCAAGATGGTGAGAAATAAGATTCTCTGATCTGATGAGACCAAGATATAACTTTTTGGCCTTAATTCTAAGCGGTATGTGTGGAGAAAACCAGGCACTGCTCATCACCTGTCCAATACAGTCCCAACAGTGAAGCATGGTGGTGGCAGCATCATGCTGTGGGGGTGTTTTTCAGCTGCAGGGACAGGACGACTGGTTGCAATCGAGGGAAAGATGAATGCGGCCAAGTACAGGGATATCCTGGATGAAAACCTTCTCCAGAATGCTCAGGACCTCAGACTGGGCCGAAGGTTTACCTTCCAACAAGACAATGACCCTAAGCACACAGCTAAAATAACGAAGGAGTGGCTTCACAAGAACTCCGTGACTGTTCTTGAATGGCCCAGCCAGAGCCCTGACTTAAACCCAATTGAGCATCTCTGGAGAGACCTAAAAATGGCTGTCCACCAACGTTTACCATCCAACCTGACAGAACTGGAGAGGATCTGCAAGGAGGAATGGCAGAGGATCCCCAAATCCAGGTATGAAAAACTTGTTGCATCTTTCCCAAAAAGACTCATGGCTGTATTAGATCAAAAGGGTGCTGCTACTAAATACTGAGCAAAGGGTCTGAATACTTAGGACCATGTGATGTTTCAGTTTTTCTTTTTTAATAAATCTGCAAAAATGTCAACAATTCTGTGTTTTTCTGTCAGTAACGGGGTGCTGTGTGTACATTAACGAGGAAAAAAACTTATGAACTTAAATGATTTTAGCAAATGGCTGCAATATAACAAATTTAAGGGGGTCTGAATACTTTCCGTACCCACTGTATGTACTCTAACTTTTCAAAAAACATTAGTTATTTGTAATTTTTCTTTTATTCAAAGTGTCAAAATATCATGTGGTGCGACCGTCTGGCCATAACTTTTTTTTTTGTAAACATATTTGAAATTACCCTAAATTTATTCAGATTAATTTTCTGCACTATTTGTTTTGTAATCCTATATAAAACTGCAAAGCATTTGTATTTATATTTCCATCATATTATACAAACAAACTTTGTCCGATGATTTCCATTTTATGAAATATCATGTGGTGTGACCATCAAGAAACTACCGTTTATGTTGAAATCCATTAAAAGTATTTATTTTCATTATAAATTTCATAGTGACCTTTTGTGGGAAGCTAGCTTGTTTTGTTTAGGTGACCAACTCTGTGCTTGTAAATTTTGACTCAATTTGAAAATATCATGTGGTATGACCGCTGCAAAGTGTTTTCCATTGTAGATATTTGTCCCAGATTGGCATCTTTTATATTCAATTGATGGTTTATATACATTAAATACTTTATTTTAGTATAATTTGGAATAGATTTTTATGCAATTTGGGTCATTTCAGATGTTTATGTTTAATATTTGTACAAAAATCAGTCTGTTAACTATATTTAAGAAGCAACTCTGAAATTATAGAACAAAAATAAGAGGTCATTATTTACAAAAACTCAAATTAAATGCAAATACTTTGTTTCTAAACACTTTAATTACTGATAACAATTATTATTATTTTTTTTTAATTGTTAAGCATGTTAAGGAATTTATTTAATTTTAATATAAATCATGGTCGTACCACATTCATCTAGATGAAAAAAACACTAAAATCACTTAATTTTTAATTTTAATATGAATTTATGTGTACACAACATTCTTAATGTTTGAACAATTACAGTAGATATTATTATTTTTGTATTTTAAAATTGGCCTGTTGAAAATCCTTATATGTCAATGACCCATATATATATACATACACATATACTGTATATATAATTCCAAAGAGGGGGCTTTCACGGCGGTGGCACTGAAGAACCATTTTGGGTTCCTCAAAGAACCTTTCAAGAAAAGGTCCTTAAAAGAACCAATTATGTCTTTGTGTGAATATTTTTATGATCTGAAGAACCTTTTTCTGCTGTAAAGAACAGGGAAATGTTCCTTGGATGTTAAAGCTTCTTCATAAAACCACAGATGCTGATGAAGAACCTTTATTGTGAATAGAGTGTGATTTTAACAAATTAATAATATTCCTGCTCAGCCACAAATAAACACTAGACTGGGAAAAATTTGCATTGAAACAAATTATTATTGTAATGTTAAATTTAACAGCTGATCGGGCATTTTAAGATTTTAAAAGGTTATTCAAGACTCGCATGTTTAGGTAAACATCAAGATAAATAACATTAAGTACATTTATTAATTTATCATTTTACTGTTCAACTGATTTCATGAATCATGCAGTTTGCACTTTTTAAATGGTTAAAATATATTTAATGGCACTAAATATGTTTTAGATATTTAGCATAATATATTTTAAAATGTCTTATGGTAAAATTAATGCAGTCTACCATAAACATATACTATACATATATATATATATATATATATATATATATATGTCTTTCACAAGTGATAAACAAGCAAACTTAAAATACTAAAAAATAACTTAAAGCTGTACAAAAATACTCAAAACCCCTCGAAATGACCTTATGCACAAAAATAAATATTTTTAATGTTATTTCGCCTTGTTCTATAGCCTATGTAAATGTAGAATTGTATTCTACATTCTATTTCTACGTCAGCATTATTTATCCTATCATGTCTACGTACTGTAATGCCTGAGCATCTGACTGTATAATTGCTTTCACACGCAGAACATTATTGAAATGTTTTCCTGGGTGCTGTTTATAGCTCTGAATGACATCTAAATTTAGCACTTTGCTGATTTTAGACTTCTGCATAAGAAAAATACATACAATAGCTGGAAAAGAGGAGGAACTATTTTAAGCCCATGCAGATGCAAAATTGTACACATTTTGATTTTATTTTTTCACAATTAAAAATATCTAAAGGTCACATCCAAAATTAACCACTGCTATTTTTAACCCTTCCTACAGTGAGGGTTAAAAATAGCACAGGCTGATTTTCATTCATTTCTGCACAATTTACCCTAACTGGAGAAAAATTATATCCATCCATTTAGTCAGTTATCACTTCAGTCCTCTACTTTCTCCTCTTCTCTTGCAGATTCTTTCATGCAACACTGTATATAATTTGCTTTATTTACTCGCATGTAATTAATGTGACTTTCACTGATGAATTTATTCTCTATTTGAATAATTAGAAGTTAGCATGACCAGTCATTTGCACAAAGCAGCAGAACTGCAATGAGGAAATTGAATCACATAAAGCTTTTCATCAAGGCAAATATCTCAATGTAAGTCTAGAACCACTTTAAACTAGGCGTATTTTGAGTTGATCAGGGTGAAAATGATTAAAAGCACAAGTGACACTTGAAATCGGACACTTGAAAACTCCTTTCAAACTATTGTTAAATTTGGTTAATCCAGGTTAAAAGGTACACCAATAGGAGTGTTTGTTCCTTAAAGGGACAGTTCACCTATAAATACGAGTAAGTTAGGGTCCAAGACACCACTAGATCCAATTTGTCTTTGTATAGACAAAAAAAAAAAACACTACTTTTGTGTTCCACACAAGACAAACTCCTTTAATGATCTTGACCAGATGAATATACAAGTAAATGAAAAGCGTTACAAGATTACCAGTAATCAAGTCAGCACATTTGATAAGCTCTTTAAGTTTCAGTAGTGACACATTCAACGGAAGTCTCTAATTGCTGATATAAATATTAGCTAAAATATAATTTATGGAAAATAGGGTGAGGCAACTATGCTTACGTTGTTGTGGTTAATAAGTACAAAGTGGCGAGTAACTATGTGGGTTTAGGCCAATGAAATGACTCATAACAGTTATATCTCTATTACGTAAATTTGTGTACAAATCAATCAAAATGGATCTCTATCGTCAGTTGCATCTTAAAAAATTGGATGTGTGTATGCAGTATTTGACAAAAATGACATTTCAGACATGGGTGCAACATGATGATTATTTCATTTACGCAATATGTGGTTCCACCACACATACTTTAATACTCCACACATACTTTAATACTCCACACATACTTTAATACTCCACACATACTTTAATACTCCACACATACTTTAATACTCCACCACACATACTTAAGTTTGTATACTTAAGTAATTGCATAGACAATAAAACAATACTGATGTACTGACAGCATCTAAAACGTAAATACATATGACCTTTACAGACATACAGATGTTTACAAATCCTTTTTTAATCTATAAATATTTAATTCATGGCTTCTTGAATTCATGAATCAGTCAGTTGATTGATTGTATTTATAATGCAGTTATAATCACAGGCATGCATTAAAATATTCTTAAAAAAGACCAAATTTGAAAAAATGGTTTTCAATTAATTCATTTATTTGTAAATTAGTGTTTTTATATTAGTATTATGAAGCACATGAATACATTTACATATTACATTTACTCATTTTTATCCAAAGCGACTTACAATTGGGGATAAACCAAGGGTTATTGAATAATATTTGACCCTTTGCTGGTTTAACAACAGACACATTAATCGTGTGTTCATGCAAGCAGGAAGTAGATTACTGTCTCACACACCTGCTCCGTGCGCAGATATCAAGTTCACATCTAAAGAATTTCAATGGGGAGTGAACATAAATTCCAGAGGTGGGGGAAATCCCAAATGAAGGGTTTAAATTGAGTGCTCATCAGTGAAGTTCAACAAAAGATCTTCAGAACTTTCTCTGTGTGGATTACCACTCTCTTAACAACACTTGAACACTTTTTAAGATACCGAAGCACTTCCAAAGATCCAAAGATGGCTTACCTTAAAATCTGCTCTTTGAGTGTCCTCATACTCATTGCCTTTCTCATTGAGACCGATGCAGGTGAGTGAATGTGAAACAAGCTTCTAAATAGATCGTTTAAAACACCGTTCTGCTGAATGTATTATTGATCCACCAGCATGCTGTTATTTGGACGTGCTGTAAAAACATGTTGAGCAATTGCTTTGATATAACACATTGATTGCATGGAGTAGTACTTTCACTATAAAAATGAAGATTGTGTTTCGTGCTGAAGGGCACAAATTTAGTATGATGAAAGGTGAATCTCGTTATCCATTCAGTTAGGCCTTTCCTGGCTGAACTGATACTGGAAACCTTTGTATTAGCAGTCCCTTAAACCAATGCATGTAAAAGTCCTTCTGATCCAGTTACTGTTACAGTGGATACAATACAGTTTACCATTGTTTTTATTTTAGACGTTAGTACAAAGTCTGACATGGCTGTGTGAAGATAGTAACACTTTCCTTCCTGTTTCACAGTGCGTTGCTGTCTGAAATACAGGAGACGGCCTCTAGACTGTCGATATCTGAAAGGCTTCGAAATTCAGAAAATGACTGGCAGCTGTGATCTTGCAGCAATCATGTAAGACATATTTTTGCATACATGTTTGATGTACTTCATGTAAATTAGAAATTGTAGACATGGCAAGTGCATCTAGTTTATGCTCTCTCTCTCTCTCTCTCTCTCTCTCTCTCTCTCTCTCTCTCTCTCTCTCTATATATATATATATATATATATATATATATATATATATATATATATATATATATATATATATATATATATATATAAATTAAAAATTGTAAAGACAGCTATTTGAAAGTGTATACTTATTTATATATGTGTGTGTATATATATGTGTGTGTGTGTGCATACACACTTTATATATATATATATATATATATATATATATATATATATATATATATATATATATACTTTATATATATATATATATATATATATATATATATATATATATATATATACTTTATATAAGTTAGACATTTTAATATATATTTAAATATATAGTTTTAACAAATCTATATAATGTTTTTATAAAAAGTATAAAAAGACTAAATATTTGTTGTTGTTAGCTCATATTCTAATGCATTTACTAATTTTACCAAATTCCTATACATCTGTGTTATTTTGATGACTTCACTATCATTTTAAATGTTTTTCTGTATTATTATATAATAATACAGAATACATGTGTGCACTCTCAGAAAAAAAAAAAAATAAATAAAAAGTTTCAACTGGGGCAGTGCCCTTTCTAAATTTACATTTTTGTACCAAATTTACCCCTAAAGTGTGCATATTCTGACACTATTGAAATGTGTGAATAAGAAAAAACATTTAATAGCATCTCTGATAATTTAAATGTACATTCCCAAGCTTTGTTAATATTTTTCATATATTATATACTGTATAATTCACAGAATTTTAAATAAATCGATTATTTATATTTCTGTCATGACAACTCTTTGAGAGTTTAACATGGTAATATACATAGCGATGTTAATGTGCTGATAATGTTGTCTCTGGTGCTTGAGTTCATCGTATTTTATGTCATTGCAGCTTCCATACAAAGAATGGAAAGTTAGTCTGCGCTGACCCAGAACAACATTGGACGCAGGACAGAGTTGAGTGCCTAAGGTATGAAAATGTATCTTATCAATTACTAACATAAAATGCAGTCTTACCCCATATTATACCCTTAAGACTTAACTTAACTGATGTGAAAAAATGTTCTGTGCCCTTTTAGGATGAAGGCTGCAGAAGTGAAGACTAGTGGTTTTTAATGCTTTAAGAATGCCAAAATGGAGAGGCTCTTCAAGAGATGTTGATTATTATTATTTTGGACTGTTTCCCTCTTTAATAAAGAGATCTTATATTCTATATATTGGCATCACTTAACTGCACTTTCTTGTATAGAGTATTTATTGAGGGGAAATACAAGGTAACTTTACTATACCATGGATTTTATGCCTATTGTTTTATATAAAGCAAAATGTTTTTAGCTGTTTGTATTGAGCTGTTAACTCACTAATTAAGTTCGCAATTTTTTGACAAATTCAGTTACTATTTAAATGTTACCTATAAAGACTGATGTATTCACAGGAATTATATATTTGATATTGTTCACAAATGGCTTTTAAGGGTGTGTATATTTTTGTCTTTATTTTGTGGAATGATTTGACTAACCCTTTGGTTAGTCAGTGCTGCCCTCTACTGTTAAAGCTAGCTATGCCAATATGACAAAGTAGGAAATGTTTTTCCATCTTTAAAATGTAATAAACATTTTATACAATTGTACAGATAAATAGTTTTTGTTTTCTATTACATTTCTCTTATATATATTTTTAAATAAAGGTCCTTAATTTTACTCTGCATTTTTGTGATGAACTATGACTCAGCAATGTCATTGTCCTTTGTGTTTCTGAATTGTGGTCCATAACTTTTGCACCAAAATGAAAACACAAACTAATAACTATGGATTTTCGGGCCTCTGGGTGGTGTTTCTTATTAACCAGGCAAAACATTTCAAAACTCTATTGAGATGGGTTAATTATTAACTCACTAATTCAATTCACTATTTATTTATTTGTACTAATAAAATTAAATGTACTCACTTGTGCTCTAATCCACTTGATTGCAGCCCATCAATTGACGTCTTAAGTAGCAAAAATGTGTGTTTGTAATAAACAAATACATCTGTAAGAGGTTTTTAACTTCAAACCGAGGGTGAGGGTGATTGGGTGAACTATTCCTTTAAATTCAAAGCTGGGGAAACCATCAGAACAGTCTTTGAATGGGTTTAGATGTCATGAAAGGGGAATGGATAACTAAAAAAAAATCTTCAACTTAATAATAAATAGCTTTCCATGAAATCTAACACACCATGTGTCATAACAATCAGGTGCATACATGAAAAGATTTTCCAGGGGGGAAAAAGATTTTATTTGGATGGCTGGGATCTAGGCTGGCCCAGGATTAAATTTCAGAGCTGTGCTGAATTTCCTGCAGATCTTCTCTTATTTAAGCCAATGAGCAAGTGAAAGTGTACTGCTAGTCATGTCTCTCGCAATTATCCAGTTGCTCAATGTAATTTGGAAATAGCACATCCTTGTCAAAGTTGTACCATGCTCAGAGGTGTCAAGTAACGTTACCTAAGTAGAAATTGTGGGTATCTATACTTTACTGGAGTAATTATTTTTCAGCCGACTTTTTACTTCTACTCCTTACATTTTCACGCAATTATCTGTACTTTCTACTCCTTACATTTTAAAAATAGCCTCGTTACTTCTAATTCATTTCGGCTTGTTTTCATTTCGCTTGTCATCGTTCAAAAAAAAAAAAAAAACACCTATCCAGATAAATCGCTCCATCCGGATAGAGTGAATTTGATTGTGGTTGGATGAGACCTGCACATGACACAAACACGTCACACTCCAGCAAGGACATAGCCAGTGTTGGGGTCGTTACTCAAAAAAGATTATTTCTTAAAAGTTATTATTTCTCCACTACTGGCTTATTTATCAAACGGGTTCTTTCTCTTCGTCCTCCGCAAATTAAGCTACAGTAAGTAGCTAGTTCGTTAGAGAGACGTTTGAATAAATTAGCGTTTGCGATTGACAATGTTGTGATAAGTAGGCTATACTACCCCAAACACTGGACATAGCAGACGTATGTAGCCAAGTACGAAGATGTCCGTGGCAGAGACTCAAGAAGAGAACTCGAGCGAAATGTAACTGATGTAGATTACCCTGTTGTTGTACATACAAGACTGAGTCCAAAGCAGTGGGGATTTCTTTAAGACTGCAAGGGAAGCTCGGCTTCCCCTATAATTAAAAAAAAATAATGCTCAAATATGTACTATTATGTTAACATTTTATTGACTAAAAATGCGTTAGAACACGTTCGTCTCGAAGACGAGTTCGTTCAGAATCAGCTACATATAGCAGGTCGATTTCCTTCTCATACACTCCTGTAGCGTCAGTGTATTTCTCTGTTGAAGCCGAGCGTCCATTGACTTCAATGCAAGTATAGGTCTCTGCAGCTAAGTAATGGGAGTTACCAGATCGGGGCGTTTTTCGACCATGTTACCTGATTGGCTGAAGTCATAGTGACGGTAGGTTTAGGGGTGGGGTTAGGTCAAGGGGATCATTTTGATTGCATGATTTAGAAACACCCAGCAGTTTGAAAACGCCCAGCAATTCAGAAACACCCAATTTTGCTCTGCAGAGACCTCAATCTCCTTCAATGGGGCTGCTTTGAACAGTTTTTTTCAGCGCTTCGAAACTAGACTGTCATTGGATAAATGCTGCGATTATGTCCCGCCCACGGACGCTCAGCCTCTCTGGGGGTGAATGGAGGAGTGGGCGTGCCTGAACTCCGGGTTTCTGCGTGATGATTGGAGGGTCTGTATCTCCTTTTGATTGACAGCGATTTTGTCCTATAAAAAGTCGCTGAAGCTGAATCTATTCGAGCTCAGTCCCATTGCACAACAGCAAATCTTCTCTGTTAATTCCTTGGGTCAAATAAAAAGGAACCAACATCAGATCACAATCTTGACGACTGACCTGTAAAACAGATGAGCCAAGTCTTACTAGAGTTACTTTACATCTGAACATTTTGTGAAGTATTTTAAAGTGTAGCCTACATCTTCCTCAAAGAAATCAAATTGTTTTCTGCAAACTCCACCAGATTCTTGTTCTGCTTCTCCCCAAGTACCACTGAAGTGATTTTCATGTTGTTTTACTATAGAATTTTTTTAATAATTGCATACCAAATTCATGACAAATGCTATTTACATTGCTATATAGACATATTTTAAAAATTCATAAAAAGATAAGATCACATTATTTTCTGCAAACTCCACCAGAATCTTGTTTTGCATCTCCCCAAGTACCACTGAAGTGATTTTTATGTTGTTTTACTGTATCATGTTTTAATAATTGCATATCAAAGTCATGACAAATGCTATTTACTACCTCACTGTATCACATATTTTAAAAATTCATAAAAATATAAATTCTTGTTCTACATCTCAAGTACCACTGTGGTGATTTTCATGCTACTTTACTGTATCATTTTGTAATAATTGCATACCAAAGTCAAGACGATGCCATTTATTACCTCACTGTTTAAATATGCGATACATTGAGGTAATAAATTGCATTTATCTTGATTTTGGTATGCAATTATTAAAAAAGGATACATTTTTAAAATATGTCTATATAGCAATGTAAATAGCATTTGTCATGACATTGGTATGCAATTATTAAAAAAATGATAAAGTAAAACAACATGAAAATCACCACAGTGGTACTTGGGGAGATGTAGAACAAGAATCTGGTGGAGTTTGTAGAAAACAATTTGATTTTATATTTCTATGAATTTTTTAAATATGTGATACAGTGAGGTAATAAATAGCGTTTGTCTTGACTTTGGTATGCAATTATTAAAAAATGATACAGTAAAACAAGAAAATCATCACAGTGGTACTTAGGGACAAGCAGAACAAGAATCTGGTGGAGTTTGCAGAAAAAAATTTGATTTGATCTTTTTATGAATTTTTTGAATATGTCTATATAAATAGCATTAAACAAGAAGTGCCTATCAAGTGTTTTTTAATCAGCCTATTATTATCGATTAAATGACCGTGGTTTCAGTTTGATAAGCGATCCGAACCACTCTTTAAAAAAAAAAAAAGATTTGCAAAGGTTTCGACGCGCAACGCAATCACTACCACGCAACGCCATGTAGACGCGCAACACAATTTTCGGCGCAGATGGCGTGACCGCATTAGAAAGCTAGAAAGTAGGGTTGCCAGTTTTTCACAACAAAACCCGCCCAATTGCTACTCAAAATCAGCGTTTCGAAGGGTCCCCTGTTAAAAATCGCGTTCGGGTGGGTTGGGGGGACATGGGTAAAATTCGCATTTCAGGGGATAAATATCGCGTTATTGTGGTCGCTTCAACTCGCAGGCATAAAAATAACGCCGCGGACTTGGCAACACTTCCAGGAAGTGACGTTGAGTTACGCGGGAGTGTGTGCGTGCTGACGTTCGCCGGGCTGTGGCAAACGAGCGCGTGGTGAACATAAAAGAAACATAAATTCGCATTTACAAATACTGACAACGAAACGCACATAGGAGGGAAAAATTATTTAAAGGAGCAGTTTTCGCATTTAAAAGTAAGTACTTCAGTAAACCACTAGGTTTTAGCTTTTATGAATTCGCAGGATGGCCTCAATGATAGGCGCCATCCTATCAGCTCAATGATAAATGTCACGCTGTCAATGAACTTCATGCCGTGCTTTGAGTTAATACATAAGTTGATTGCTGATTAAGGTGGGTTTGTTCTAATGGTAAAATGAGGAACATGCACATTACTTGTGGTTAAATCTAAAAAGATCCATTGACAGTCACCTTGCAGATAATGATGTAGGTGGAAACGTATATACTTAGTCCAAAATTGAAGTTCAGTTTTATGTAATATGAACCTCTAGCTTAGCATTACATAATCTGAATTGAGTGTTATTTGTGCTAGTGTTTCTATGAATTTATTTCTCAAGAAAAATGAAAGTTAGGAGGAATTAGATGATTTCGCCACGTGCATGTGAACAGGAAGTGCTAAAGGTCTTTGACCTTCAAGTGCTCTCTAAAGTGTCCGGAATAAATATTTTTTATTTCTGTTGATCTCAATTTATTAACTACTTTACAGATAAGGAATAAAAATGTTTATATTGTAATTTGTCCTTGCTGCGTTACAAAATGTAACTTCCTTGTAAGTCACCTTGTGTTCTGGAGATAAGAATAACATTGAAATAATTATTTTGTTAGATCTCAGTGCTTTGCAAGAAGTGGTTTATTATCCTGATTTACAATGAAAGTCTTTATTGACCATCTTCCATATCAGTGTCTGATGCTGGTTGTGACTCTCACATGGTCTTCATCGGTCACAGCACACCCTCCTCTTTAGTGTGATGCTCTACGGGTATTTGACCATGTGCTTGGGGGAAAAGATCTTCATTTATCCATGTTTAATCGAACTTGAACTACATTTATGCTTGCAGGGTTCAACAATGTGTCTTTTCCCCCCTAGTCACTGGGGCAGACACCTCCATATCACATATCCAACAAAGTACTTTTTGCTTTATCTCTGCATCTGCCCTGTTATATATACCTTTGTTTGCAGAATAAATGAACCAGAGCTGACTTTGCATTAAAAAGTTTGGAATTTCAGGTTTTTTGTATTTGATTTCAAACTTATTTATGTGTAATTGTTTTCCTCTTCAAGGTTGTTTGTGTTGAAACAACATGATAAATGCTAGTTTGTGTTCAACAACCTTCAAGTATCATCACAGACAGATCAGGCGCCATCAACAACACAATCTAAAATATGTCAATGGTTGTGTTGGGTCGGTGTCCATTCGTCTCAAATCTTTTTTTCTATTCGGAATGTCCTGACTCTTTCCTTGGCCCTTCGGGGTTATTGTTTAAGCAAGTCTTAACCGACAAACTGTCCAATGAATCCGCATGCCATTGTAGTGTTGCAAGACTGAAAATGCCGCCAATTGTTCTGTTAGGTAATCAAATTAGTAGGAAGTTGCTAGTCTAACCACGCATACAAACACTTCCTGTAACGCAAGACAGTTTTTGTAATTCAAACTTTAGCTCGAGTTACAAAAAGGATGTAATAAACCTCAAAGTGGCATTATGAGGAAATATGTCTTGAAACCCAACTGTTTTGTGTACAGGTTTGACTTGTTTTGAGGCAATCTTTGTAAAAACTAATGTTTTGTTTTTTACCTCTGTATTTATTTCGCTACTTTCATTTGGTTAGTGTAAATCATTTAGTAGGCCACAAGATTTAAAGTACACAGTATTTCACAATTGGTAAATGTTTGTGGTGCACATGTTGCATTATCAACATTATATAATCTCCATATTGATTCTTATCGCTGCTTTAACTAGCTGTGGAGCCGCGATAGAGGGTGGCTCTGGCTTTTGGATGGTGTTCAACGAATCAGAAGACTACCTCTTTTTTTTTTTCTGTGGATAAAAACATTTTTGGACTTTGAACAAGGAGGGCTATTTATGAATTCAGAGACTTCAAAAAGAGCACTTCGACTGAATAGGAGCTTGTTAGAAACTTTGTGTTGCTAACAATATTTTCTATCTCTTTCATTTCAGATTCCATGGCAGGAACATTTGATCAGGCCAAAATGAAATTTTCGAGAATAGTAAGTGCTGTTTTTGACAAACTTGTTGTCTTTTAAAAAATGTGATATTTTAAGTACTTTAATACTTTATATATTTCTTTGGAATTTGGAGCCTAATTTTCCCCCCCCCTCTGTTAATAGGTAAACAGTCGCTCGTACACCCGGTTCAATCAATCTCAGAATCCTGATGGAGAGAGCAGCCATGTGGAGGTGAAGCTTGCTGTGGATGGCGAGGAGGAAATGGATGGAACCGAACAAGAACACGTGCAACGAGACACGTACACAAGATCCAGTCGTTCTAGGCCATGGAACAAGTTGAGGATTCTGGTTTGGGTGGGTGGAGTGCTGGCCATCTTCTGTGTAGGTGAGTGTTTTTGCAGTTTCTTTTTTTTTTTTTTTTTTACTGTATCTGACTGAATATCATGCAGTCATTATGTATTAATGGACCCTTTGAAATCCATTTTAGTTTGTCCCAAATTCTTCTTTATTTCTTCTAAAAAAAAATTCACATTTAAATAGCAGTCCTTTTTCCTTTTCTATGTCACAGTTTGATTAAATTCACCCAAATTTTGCCAAATTCTGTGACATTATACTGTAAAATCCATTTTATTACAGGATTCTGCAATTCCATCCTCATCATGGAAATCATACGCCATTTAAATATTAAGAAATGCAAATTAAAATATGAATAGAAATGAGTTAGAGATATTAAATTGGTTGCCAGGGACAGTGGTCAGTTCAAAACCCCTGTGAGGGATCAAATAAAATCAAGTGTTTCAATGAGCTTTATAAGTTGTTTTAAGGAGATGTTATCAGTTTCTAGTGCTCATGTGAGAAACCACATATAGTTTTCCTTCTACTTTTTCCCTGTCCCAGGTTTACTCATTGGATACTCTGTCCAACGCAAGTCCGAGTCTGCGTCCGTGTCTGCTTCCTGCCCTCCGGGAGATGTGATCCCTGACGCTGAAAATTTTCCACCAAATGATCCACCTTCTTTGGATTGGAGTGACCTTGTTGCACTTCTGAATGATAAAGTGTCATCTAAAGCCATTGCAGAAAAATTAAGGTAACTGTAAATCATTGAATATTATTGCTAATTGTAAGCATTGATTTTAACGTTAAAACAATTAACAATTGTGATGGCATAACTTTAAGTGTGCACATCTGTTATTGAACTTCTCCTGACTTTCTGTTCTTTTTCCATTTAAGCACGTATTCCCAGAATGACCGTAAAGCAGGATCATCTGTAGATAACAAGTTAGCTGATGATATCTATAATATTTTCACGCAACTGAATATGGACCCCTGGGTTGATGAACACTATGTGAAGCTACAGTTTCCTAACAGGTCAGTACTACATAACGGCACTCAAACACTGCACAGCCACATTCTAACATACACTTAACACTCTAAAAACATCTCATAATACAATAAAAACTGTATAGCAGCATGCTAGTAAGTGTGTAACGCTCTAAAAACCTCTTAGAACACAAAGAAAACCATATTGTGACATGCTAACAAGTGCAAAACACTGACAACCATTCTGAACACAATAAAAGCTGCATAGCAACATGCTAACAAATGCATAACATGCTGAGAACACCATAAAGCACATGGCAATATGCTAACACGCATATAACAAACTATAGAAACTGTAAACCAGGGGGTCATCAAACTTGATCCTGGAGGGCTGCTGTCCTGCAGAGTTTAGCTCCAACTTGCCTCAACACACCTGCCTGGAAGTTTCAAGTATACCAAGAAAGACCTTGATTAGCTGGTTCAGGTGTGTTTGATTAGGGTTGGAGCTAAACTGCAGGACACCGGCCCTCCAGGACCGAACTTGGTGACCACTGCTCTAAACCAAATAGCAACTCGCTTACAAATTCAAAACATGCTAAAAACTGTCAGAAAACTATAAAAATGGCATAGCATCATGCTGACAATCATAACATGCTAAAACCAAACTGAATACAGTAAAAACCTAATACGGCACAACAGGTGTATAACACAACTAAAAATCGCTCTGAACACAATAAAAGCTGCATAGCAACACACTAACAAATGCATTGTATGCCAAAACCCTCTGAATACTATAGAACATAGCAACACGCTAACAAATGTTTAACATTCTGAAACCTCTCAGAACTCTGTAAACCCCACATGACAACACTTTAGCAAATGCAATCATGGTTTTTTACATCTTTCTTTGGATTTGTTATTTGTAATTTGGACCGTATTTAACCCTAACAGCTCCAATCCAAACAAAGTGTTGTTTGGTGAAGTGGAGATTGGAAGTCCAAAAGCGTTCCTGGCTTACAGTGAAACAGGACGTCAAGAGGTGAGCCTTCCTCTTCCTCTGCAGAAAACACTTGCCTTTCTTGAATTTTTATATTTTGTTAGTCAGCTCTATGGCTGTTGCATAATTGACAATTTTTTTTTTTTTAAACAATTATGTTCACAGGGCAGAGTGGTGTACGCCAACTATGGTGAGCTTTCTGACCTGCAGAATAAAGAATACAGACTGAATTTAAATGGATCTGTTGTACTGATGAGAGCTGGAAAAATCAGCATGGCTCAAAAGGTGATTCATAAGTAACAGTTCATCTTCCTTCTGGCCTTGTAGTGTTTTCCTAGAGACTCAAGGCCAAATAACTCTGTTAATAGTAACAATCTGGTGCTTTTTGCTCGTGTTGATCAAATTATGTTTGTCACCATTGTAGGTTATGAATGCAGCTAAAATGGGTGCCGTGGCAGCTCTGATCTACCCAGACCCAGCTGACTATGAATCTATGTCTTCGGATTCTGAACTTTATGGTCATGTAAGTTCGTCAAAGAATGATATTCATATGTTTGAGTTTAGTTTGTTTATATTGATTTTGAGTTGAGCTGTTATATTTACTTTTTGTCATTTTTATTTTTTATTGGTAGATTAAAATGCAATTTATTTACTTTATAATATTTTCACAAATCTTTTATATATATATATATATATATATATATAACACATTTTTAAGATGAAGGCAATTTCTAAATTTGAAAAAAAAGGGGGATTAAATGTTGACTTATGATTAATTTAAAATCAGTAACTGTGACAGTTTGAACTGAATGTAAATTTATTCACATATTCCCGTCTTTAATTATAGGTCCACCTGGGATCAGGTGATCCTTACACCCCAGGATTCCCATCCTTTAATCACACACAATTTCCTCCTGCCAAGTCCTCTGGTCTTCCAGGAATACTTGCCCAGACAATCACTGCTAACATGGCAATCTCAATCTTTAAGTATGTTATAGGTTTTGGTTTACCTTGATCTTATTATTTAAACCTATTTTGAGAAACAAAGCTTGATTAGTATTCTCAAATTTCTCACAGACAAATGGGAGGAGAAGATGCTCCTAAAAATTTTTGTGGTGACTTCTCCAGTTACAAGTTGGGAAGTGAGAGTGACAAAGTAACAGTAGCAGTTAATAATAATCTTGCCGACACCAAGATCCATAATGTGTTTGGAGTTGTCAAAGGATACGTGGACCCTGGTGAGTTTGTGCGTTTTGCTTAAGCACATCTATAGAATTAAATATGTTATCTTACTGTGGTGGTGTGAATCCGGCAGATCGTTACGTTGTGATTGGAGCACAGAGAGACTCCTTGACCTCGGGTTATGCCAAGTCTACAGTTGGCACTACTCTTCTGCTGGAGCTTGCAAGGGTTTTCACAGAGTTGAAGAAAGGTATGTCCTTACCAGAGGTCATGTTAACCAAAAATATTATAAAATATTACTATATGCTTGTCCTGTAGGTTCATGATTAAAAATGTTAACAAAAATAAAAGCAATTAAATGTGGTGTTATAATTAAAATATGAAAATTAAATTAGTAATAATAGATTATGAAGGAATTTTTTCGACCCTGTCCATCAAAATGACGGACAATGTTAAAGTCTAATTGTTGTGGCATACGCTCACTCCTCAACCTCTTCACCATAGATGGTTTCAGACCCAAAAGAAGTGTTGTGTTTGCCAGCTGGACTGCAGGGGATTTTGGAAACGTCGGAGTTACTGAATGGCTTGAGGTTTGTGTGCTGATGTCATCAGTGCTTGGCTTGAATTTTGGCTCATGGTTTGATCTGAAATGCAGGTTTTGTAATGTGCTGTCTTCGTTATACAGGGATACTGGTCGTCACTGGACAGAAAAGCCTTTACTTACATCAGTTTGGATGGTGTTGTTACTGGTAAGTTTGTGTTCAAATGTCAAACGTTTATTATAGTCTTTTGTTCACCCAATTACAGATTGTTTTTTTTTTTTTAAATGACAAAAAATGAGTCTTATATCTACTAGGGTTGTCACGGTAAATGAATAGTGTTACGGTACCAAGTAGTATCAATTATAATTCTAGTTGAGACTTTTCCTTATCCTTCTCTTCCTCTTCTTTATTTGGCATGAAAGTATATGGGAATTTGAGACCATAAATTGCTGGGACCCCAAGCTTGGCAGGATTGTCCCAAACATGCACATCAACTCATGCAAACTCTGATGCACACCAAGTTACATCAAAATTGCACCTACTTTATAGGGAAGCTACAAATGAAAATCCTTAATGGTATAACCATATGATCGGTAAAGTTGAAACTTGGCACGTAAGTTGAATTGGCTACATAAAATCTCTGCCAGTATTCAGTCAAATTTCACTGGTTAATAACTTCAAATCTGAATTTCCAACCATGTAACACACCAATACCTACAAAAATCTTTTCTCTGCAAATTGTCATTTTTGCCATTCTCAGGCGTTGCATTTTAACAAACTCCTCCTAGAGATTTAATCAGATCGACATCAAAATTGCTCAGTATAATCTGAAGCCCTTTGTGATGTTAAATTGCAAAGATCTTGAGTTTTCATTGAAGGGTGTGTATGTAGTGGCCTGACAAATTTCGATGTTTCACCATGAAACAGGAAATTGTTATAACTCCGACATACAATGTCTGATCTGCCCCAAACTTCACGTTTGATAAGAGTTCTGCCTGAACACATGCCCATGCCCATATTCAGTTATAGTCAAAACCACACCTGCTGGCAACAGGAAGTTTGGGACACATAAATAACTTTTACATATTTCTCCTATATTTACCACTTTAAATGCATATTGCCCACTGTTTACAGTTTTCCTAAGGCCACTTTTACGTTTGCATAAATAAAAGTGCATATAGATGCCTATGCACCCGAGAAATTTGGTAGAGCTAATTCAGTGGTGCTTAAGTTTGAGTTCCACTCATTCCGTTCACAGTCCTATTTCCTACTTTTCTCCCTATCCTTTAAAATTTTTAGATGTCTTTTCTCTTTAATCTACAGGTGCAGAATCTTTTAGAGCTTCTGCCAGTCCTTTGTTGCACACCCTTCTGAAGAAGACCCTGGAAAAGGTCAAAAGTCCAGGGTCAAATTCAAGCCTTCTCCAGCATTATGGTCATGGTTTTTCATCAGTGTGAGTAAATCTGCTTTGATTGGTGTTTTAATGATGGAAATATCAGTATAATTGTGATTTGTTTCTGTGGTGATGTGATATACATGAATCTATTTTTGTGCTCAGTCTGACACCCATGCAGATGAATGATGGTGCATATCCTGTCCTGGCCTTCTCTGGAATCCCATCCGTTTCTTTCAGTTTCGTCTCTTCTCCGGTAAGTGTTTTTTCTGCCTAATGTAATTAAAAAAATAAATGCTTTTAATCATGCATCCAGACCTTTAAATAAATTCCACAAGCCATTTTCTTACCATTCGAGCTCATCACCCAGTGTTGTTTTTTTTTTTGTTTTTTTTAGGCTGCCAGCCCAAAATGTTGCTCTGTTCATAAATGTCATAAACAAAGAGTCATCCAAATGTTTGCATACTCATTTTATGATGTTTTTCCACCAGGATAAACTGTTTTTAGGCACAAATCTGGATGAAAAGCAGCATCTGGACCGCATGACCAATAATAAAGTGGTTGAGTTGTCCGTGCTTGCTGCTCAGGTTGCTGGGCAGATGGCCCTTCGGCTCGTCCATGACCACATCCTCAAACTAGATGTTACCAAGTATTCAAATGTGATCACTCAACACGTGAGCGCCATCATCAAGCGCGTTGACGCTCTCAAAAATGACAAGGTAAGGCTTTTTGTCTCATGCTTTGTTTTTGCAATGAGAAACAATAAAAAAATAAATAAAAATACTTGTTGATTCTCAATGTTCTTTTAACAGGTCGATGAAATTGAGTCTTTGTCAACAAAGTGGCTGAATGCAGCAAAGAGTTCCTACGGTCGTGCCGCAGCCTCTCTAAATATTGACATAGGGAATACTGACCTGGATGACATGGAGATGTGTCGCATAATCAATAACCGCATAATGAAGGTGAAGTTCTTATTCTCTTGGTCTTTCTAGGCTCATCTTGTATCATTCCTTGATGCATATTGGCCAATTTCTCATGTCTTTTGTTGTTTTCTTCTTTTAAGGTGGAGCATAATTTTCTCTCTCCGTACGTCTCTCTGAGAGATGTCCCGTTCCGCCACATTCTCTTTGGTAATGGCTGGCAAACCGCCACAGACCTGGAAAAGTACTTGGGTGATGTAGAAGAAAATAAGACAAGCTTGAACATGGATGAGGTCCTAAACAAGTTCGCTCTACTCACCTGGACCATCCAGGGCTGTGCTAATGACCTGGCTGGAGATATCTGGGCCTTGGATAACGAGATCTAGAGTTTTTCACTGTCGCATCAACCAACTTGTCATCGGCTTTGCTTGAAAAATATTTCTAGATACACAAATATAATCCTGTCACTATGAAGTAGATCTGATTTGATTTGGAACAATGAATTTTGACTAAGCTTATCTTCAAAATTAATATGACAGCTTTAAATTCTACTTTGGAAGTTCTTTAATTGTATTAAGAACTATAGTGAGAATACATTTTCTTATTGCATTATTTATATATATATCTATGTAATATATTATTATTGCAGGACTAGGGATAAATACAATATTTAATCGATAAAGAAATCGGAGCACAAGGTCATCAACTTTGCTCCTTTGCAAATTGTTCTAAGGTGCATGTCATTTCTGGTTTACCTTGAAAATGTTTTTCTCAGCCATGACTCCTTATCAAGTTGCACATGTGCGTATTGAGTTAATTTTGTCCTCGGCTGCTACTTGGGAATTTTAGTCCCTTTTGCACTTCATGTAAAACCCCAACTCAGCCTCTGTGACCAACTGAGGACCATACTGTATTTATTTCTTATTTATTTATCAGTGACAGTGTTCACTATAAAAGTGTCTTTTTTAAATTATCGGAAGCAGTGCCTTCCATAATTGCGACGGTTATACTGTCAGTTCTTAAAAGCAGCATCTGCTAACAGAAATACATGTTACCAACAGCTGGCATTAGAAATGTCTCTTGTTACAGGTGCTTGAGGAAATGAGCTCAAAAGCACCTGTTTTAATATTATGGAGCAGTTCCTCTTCTTTAAAGTTTTTTTTGAAGAAAAGCCCGAAATTGGTAAAATTGAAACCAGAGCATAAAGCCATTTAACACCATTGCCTGGTTAAAGGATGGTTTTATAAATTTCCTTATTAAAGTACCTTTTTTTTGTTGTTCTTGTTTATCTGAAACAATTATAAATTGGCAAGGCTAGTTTCCATTTTGACCAAACTTGTGGGCTCGAGCATTTTTGTGACAACAGCATTTCTCTGTAACATTTATATTTCTATTCTAAATCCATTATCGGGAGCAGTGTCTTCCATAATGTGGAGTGTTCGAAGGTAGTTTTTGCCTACCGGCGTGTATATATCGAGGACAGTGATCCTCATATTTCACTGTAGGGTGGATCAAATTATCGGGAACAGTGTTTCCCATAGTTTTGTAAATATTTATTTTTCATCGTGTTTTGTGTGGCTTCTTTTCCTGCTTTGTAATAACTGTAATCTGAACAACTATTGAAGATGTGCTACATCCAGTCATGCGTGTTTTGTTTTTCAGGGTCAGTTTCTTTTCAATGTTTCACTGGGTTTAAGATTTCACTTTTCTGGCCTGTTTCTGTTTCCAAAAATTGATATTCGTCGTGAAATTTATAGAGGGGAACTTTCAGATGTTTGACTTTTGGCTTATTTCTGTACCGGTTCTATTTTTTTCATTTAAGGCAGGTGTTAGAAAAGAGGATGTGGTTGTCTTGCTTAATGATTAGGATATGATTTATGACTGATTGGCTTACTGCTGATTTTACATAATGGTTTCATGTTTGAAGGCATTTCAGGCAAAGTTTTGGTGGACAAGTTTTGCAAAGTTTTCTTTTCTCCTCCTTTTGGCACTTACCAGAACGTTACAGAATGTGTTCTGTCTTTCATAGCATGTAGACGTGCATGAAATAAATCTAAACATCACAGATTGTGTTAAATACAAAGTGTGTGTTTCAAGCTGAATGTGATGGCTAAATAAAGTTAACTAGGCATTTCAATTTGTGTGAATGAACTATTACTTCTAGACAAGCAGGGTTTGATTTACCAAATGCATATTTATCAAAATTAATAGGCGGTAAAATTGATCATTCAGATATGTCGAGATGTGTTGGATTGTGGGGTTCCAAGTTAAAACATTTGATTGTTAGAATTGACGTTTGTATCCAATATCTGTCAACCTTTGCTCTATAATAAAATCTGGCATTGGGAAGTATGTTTATTGTGTAAGACTTTATATTTTATCACCTCAAGACGTTTTACAGGACTTACAAGACTGGAACAGATCTGTAATCATCTAAAATCTTAAATCTAATCGGGTGTATGACTGTAATATAGTGAGTAATGTCGTGAATAAAGTAATGCAGTTTAACTACGTTGTAATGTAGTGTGAAATCCCCACAATGCACCATGAAAACCAGTGAGTGTTGGATGCTTAATGTATTCCCTGCTTTCTTAAGTCTTCTGAAGCCTGTAACAAAGGATACGATGGATATCAGTTGGCGATATTATAGTAAATCATCTTAAAATGTGCCACCGCTAACACTGTAGTCACCATGAAGAACAGCTTCAATGGGCAAAATAATGTTATTAGTCACATAAGCATGTTTAGATTCAGACTTTATTAATCATATTTAGATTCATTCAAGAACCACAGTCAACGCAAGGTTCCAGTGAAGAAACTATCTCCCCGCGCTCTAGTCTGCGTAAAATGCGCTGTCCCTTTAAGAAAGCGATCAATCCGTGTACCGAGGCTGAAGAAGGATTACGACCGCTGAGCAGCTAATTCTCTTTCTTTAAAAATGACTGTTTAAGAGGTAAGTAAATTATTTGGCTTTGTTTGAAATATCATTTACTCAAAATTGCATGAATGTCAGCTCGGACCGCGGTACTGAATGTTCGGGAATCGATGCACCTCTGCGCTGCGCTAGCCATCCTAATGACTGCATCACTACAGAGCCTGTGACCATCATCAGTACCAGCCTTTGATGCCTATTTGATTATCTATATAGAGAGAGGTTACTTACGCTTGTTTGAATTAGCTTGTTAATTATGTCCGATTCTGTATCTGAATATAAAGAAGACAGTGGATGTGTCTCAAAATCTAGCGCGCTGCCTACCTAGACAGCATAGCCCCGAGCGGACTCAAAAACGCTAATGGTTTCCACGTGGGAAACTAAATACGATTTTATATTTCCTTTTGGATCGGTCTTGATTAATATTTCTGGAAGATCTAAGCTAAATTTCAATTGATGCCATAATAAAAGAAATAGGCTATGTGGTGTCACATCAATATGGCAAAACCGCTGCTGTTCAATAAATATGTAATTTATTAATTATTCAGTTACATACAATAAACAGTTATAGCCCCAGCTCATTATCCCAACTATCTGGTTGGAGGCGTATTAATATCTAATTCAGCTGGTGTGTTCACAGCTAAATCATTTAAAAAACAAACAAACAAAAAAAAAAAAAACACTTTAAATAAACCTTAACTGAAATAAAATATTTTAAAAGCTTCAACTTATTTTATATCAGCTTGTTGCCGAAGCTGCATTTCTTCCATTTAGTCTAGTTTAACTTAATGTAGCCTACTAAAATAATTAAAACTAATAAAAAAAACTAATAAAATGACAAAAAACAGCCAAATTACTAAAACTTTAACTAAAATGCTGAAAATTCAAAATATAAATAAACACAAAGAGTATTTTAATAACACTGACTTAGATTCCTTACAGTGATTTTAATCAGTTCAATGAAGGCTATTTTTACACCAGCATGGGGTTTGAGTGTTTCTTGCATTATGAATGAATGCCTCATTGAATCATTTACTCATCCGATTCGTTATTACAATTGGAATTAATTTGCATGTCTACTAATTTACAAATAGACTACAGAAACATCACAAATCACAACAAAGCACGTTAGATATAAACAAATGAGATGTCCCAGTTCAAATTGTTCAACTTCGCTCAAATTCAGATTCAAAACACTGACTCATTCAGTGATGGATGGGTGTTCAGGCATCTCGACCAATGAAATGCTCCTTCACAGCCTGGTCTTTATTGCTATTTGTTGTTTGTATTATCAAGGCAGTAAAACAGTCACTTGATTCAAAAGAGCGCAGTTCAATGATGATTCACTGGATGATGTTTAAATGATTCACAATCATCCTCCTACATATATACAGTGAGGAAAATAAGTATTTGAACACCCTGCTATTTTGCAAGTTCTCCCACTTAGAAATCATGGAGGGGTCTGAAATTGTCATCGTAGGTGCATGTCCACTTTGAGAGACATAATCTAAAAAAAAATCCAGAAATCACAATGTATGATTTTTTTAACTATTTATTTGTATGATACAGCTGCAAATAAGTATTTGAACACCTGAGAAAATCAATGTTAATATTTGGTACAGTAGCCTTTGTTTGCAATTACAGAGGTCAAACGTTTCCTGTAGTTTTTCACCAGGTTTGCACACACTGCAGGAGGGATTTTGGCCCACCTCCACACAGATCTTCTCTAGATCAGTCAGGTTTCTGGCCTGTCGCTGAGAAACACGGAGTTTGAGCTCCTCCAAAGATTCTCTATTGGGTTTAGGTCTGAGACTGGCTAGGCCACGCCAGAACCTTGATATGCTTCTTACAGAGCCACTCCTTGGTTATCCTGGCTGTGTGCTTCGGGTCATTGTCATGTTGGAAGACCCAGCCTCGACCCATCTTCAATGCTCTAACTGAGGGAAGGAGGTTGTTCCCCAAAATCTCGCAATACATGGCTCCGGTCATCCTCTCCTTAATACAGTGCAGTTGCCCTGTCCCATGTGCAGAAAAACACCCCAAAGATGATGCTACCACCCCATGCTTCACAGTAGGGATGGTGTTCTTGGGATGGTACTCATCATTCTTCTTCCTCCAAACACGTTTAGTGGAATTATGACCAAAAGTTCTATTTTGGTCTCATCTGACCACATGACTTTCTCCCATGACTCCTCTGGATCATCCAAATGGTCATTGGCAAACTTAAGTCGGGCCTGGACATGTGCTGGTTTAAGCAGGGGAACCTTCCGTGCCATGCATGATTTCAAACCATGACGCCTTAGTGTATTACCAACAGTAACCTTGGAAACGGTGGTCCCAGCTCTTTTCAGGTCATTGACCAGCTCCTCCCGTGTAGTTCTGGGCTGATTTCTCACCTTTCTTAGGATCATTGAGACCCCACGAGGTGAGATCTTGCATGGAGCCCCAGTCCGAGGGAGATTGACAGTCATGTTTAGCTTCTTCCATTTTCTAATGATTGCTCCAACAGTGGACCTTTTTTCACCAAGCTGCTTGGCAATTTCCCCGTAGCCCTTTCCAGCCTTGTGGAGGTGTACAATTTTGTCTCTAGTGTCTTTGGACAGCTCTTTGGTCTTGGCCATGTTAGTAGTTGGATTCTTACTGATTGTATGGGGTGGACAGGTGTCTTTATGCAGCTAACGACCTCAAACAGGTCCATCTAATTTAGGATAATAAATGGAGTGGAGGTGGACATTTTAAAGGCAGACTAACAGGTCTTTGAGGGTCAGAATTCTAGCTGATAGACAGGTGTTCAAATACTTATTTGCAGCTGTATCATACAAATAAATAGTTAAAAAATCATACATTGTGATTTCTGGATTTTTTTTTTTAGATTATGTCTCTCACAGTGGACATGCACCTACGATGACAATTTCAGATCCCTCCATGATTTCTAAGTGAGAGAACTTGCAAAATAGCAGGGTGTTCAAATACTTATTTTCCTCACTGTATATATGTGTGAATCTCTGCAGTGATGTCAGATGTTTTTAAAGACACGTTGTAACAAGGTTATAACAGCTCACTTCCTTTTATGATAATTAATCTCTGCAATTTTGCAGTTTGATGTTGACTAGTCAGAAGCAGCCTTGATTTGGCTCATATATGCCTGTCATGGCCCTATCAAACACTGGAGCGCAGGAGGACCGTCCCTGACATCAGCTTATATTTAGTGGACTTTTTCTGAGGACCTCAGGACTGGCCTAAAACTTGGTAAGACCACTGGACAGCACTTTACCATAAATTCCTAGACTAGGGTCACTAAACACAGCTAGATTTTGTTCTCTAAACTTCCTGGATAAAAGACTGTATTGTTTAAATGGGTTATGAAATATTTAGGATATTGTTTCTATATGTGCTGTACGTCTTTATGAAGCCAGTGTGAATCTGTTACATGTCTTATTCTACAGTATCAGAGTTTCAAAGGGTGTACATTTCCACCCACCCTGCCTCCTTCAATTGTGTCCTATATTGAACATCCTCATAAATGTGCGTAGGGCATCTCTAGAAGGGAAAGGGATGCCATGTGGCATTCTGTCTGCTCCTCTTAGTCATGCTCTAGTTGCCAAGGGTTACTGCGTCATTGTCATAGTTATGATGTGCTGCCATTTCTGATGGTTTAGGAGTTTGGTGAGAAAGTGTGAATAAATATGTTTATGTACATCTGTGGACAGTTTTAATTCTAGGTGTTTGACGTTGTGTCTTACTCACATGGGAGTCTGCATAATTCATCAGTAGTGAATCGGTCATCATGTCCTGATGTACATTTCCTCAAAATAATCAATGACGTTTTGACAGCCTCTCTGTATGTTATACGGCTCTCTGGAATGGAATTGGTTCTGATTGTTAGGCTAATTGTGTATATTGTCTGTGTATATTAATGTTAAATCTATCTATCTATCTATCTATCTATCTATCTATCTATCTATCTATCTATCTATCTATCTATCTATCTATCTATCTAGCTAGCTATCTAGCTATCTAGCTAGCTAGCTAACTAGCTATCCATTCATTGTAGTGTAAAATGTCCTGACATGTAATGTGGTGTCATTTCCTGTCACTATTTAAATGGTGATAAATAAAAGCAAAAAGTCAATCTGATAATGTTGACAATGATGTTGACATACAGTATGTCAATATGTTTGTTTTTGTTTTTTTCTTTATTGGGGGTGTGGGGTTAAGCAGTGACAGTAAGCACTTAGTTTTATACAGCAATACTGCGTTTAAGGATTGTGTTTGAGGTCTGCTGCACTCGTACTGCAGCTGCAGTGACTCAGCAAGAGAAAGCAAAATGCTGCTTCTGAAAAAAGCGTGGAAATACCTTACCGTTAACAAGCTGTGAACTTCTTTTTATTCGTCTGACTGAGACTGGAGACTTAAGGAGATGAGACTGAGGATGGATGCAGACATGTTTGGAAGACAAGACAGGGCTGCAATTAACTGGATTTAAGGCACTGTCTGCACTGATTCATTCATCTAAAAGGGTGGGAATAATCTTTCACAATAATTCTCCGGAGGCTGGGCAGAGGTTTTGCAACAGAAGACACAATTTCACATGAGACTGCAACTATTGTTTGGTCGAGGAATCAGATTACTCACTTTATTCTTGACTTTAGCTTATAAAAGAGAGAGCTTTTGTAGCTGCTGATGGGAAGAAGAAGAATCAAACAAATATATCTCACAGATTAGAGGAGACGCTCGACAGTTTACTGTGAAAACAGGACACACCCTGAGGGAGTGCGGTTCACTCATACACACACTGCCTGAAAGCACTGCTTTCCATGTAGAAATGGCGGCGGTCTCCGAATACCAGCGGCACTATAATATAAAAGATGAGGTAAAAGATTAGGTTTACTCTTTTCTGTACACAGCAAAAAAGAACTGTATTTTTGTCTTGTTTTCCAATAAAAATATCTGAAAATGCTTAAAATAAGATAGGTTTGTTTGAAAAGCAGAACTGTGGAGGATAATAAGATTGTTTATGCTTAAAACAATATGTGTTATGTTTTGTGTGTGCAGCCGGACGGTGAAGACATGCAGTCTGAAGAGGGAACGGAGTGGCTCATGGAGCTGCTCACTGACGTGCAGCTTCAGCAGTACTTCATGCGTATTCGTGATGAGCTCAATGTCACACGTCTCTCACACTTTGACTATGTCAAAAATGAGGACCTTGAAAAGATTGGCATGGGACGCCCAGGTGAGTCGGGTAGCATGTTTTTGAAGTGTGTAAGAGGAGTTTTGAATGTTGGAAAATGTATTTATTCATTATTTTTTTTAATATATATATATTTTTGTTTTATTTTTATTATTAATAATAATTATGTATATGTTTATTATTTATTTGGACTTATATTTTGATTTATTTAGACAGCACTGTATAATAATAAATATAATATAATACAAAAGATTAGGTGAATATTATAGTACATTTTATTATATTTTATATTGAACATATTTATTATATTTAGACCTCCCGCCATTTTTTCTTCTATCTCTGGCTCTGCAGGTCAGAGACGGCTGTGGGAGGCAGTGAAAAGGAGAAGGGCAATGTGCAAACGGAAGTCATGGGTGAGCAAGGTATGGTGTGCATCCAGAAATGAAAAATGTTTGATTGCAAGTAAAACCGACTTCGCTTCAGTCAAAAGGGGGCACTATAGAGCCTCCCCTCCCCTCCACATCTATTTCTTAATTTTTGGCTATGCCTAAGTGTATCATTGTGTGTGAAAAGAGCCACAAAACATCCCAGAAGATTGTTACATTTTGATGTGTTACCATGGCAACACTATTTAAGATCAAGAAACCTTTGGCATTTTACATCAGCTATTTCTTGACCTTATCAAGTCTGAAGTAATTTGTGGAAGATTTCAAAGCCGTTTGAGCATCTGAGCTTCATATCGATAATCACAGATGTCTTCCGGGCATATGAATGACATGTTTTACTGAATTTGGTGCTATTGCATCTTTAAGGCAGAGGCAGGTGGAATCACCCTCAGCCGTAGTCTCTGTGCTTGGGTCAGCAGGTGTTCACCGGGAAGCGGCCTGACTCTGATTCCCAGACCCCAGTGGTGTTCCGCAGCTCCTCCCCATCCTCAACTCAACCAGACAGCCAGCCAGCCAATCTCACCTGCCTCATCAGTGACAGAGACATCACGCTCTACGAGAAACTGGGAGACGGCTCTTTCGGAGTGGTGAAACGTGGAGAATGGCAGGCCCCGTCTGGAAGAGTGGTAGGAAAAAAGGAAAATAAGTGACACTAGTAATGATGAGATAGTAATGATAGTAAATATAATGCATAGTGTTTCTTCCTGTGCTGTAGCTGAGTGTGGCTGTGAAGTGCCTGAAGGCAGACCTGTTGGAACAGGATGAAGGTCTAGATGACTTCATAAGGGAAGTTAACGCCATGCATTCCCTGGACCACCACAATCTCATTCGTCTCTATGGGGTTGTCCTCACACACCCCATGAAGATGGTGAGGAATGATAATTGAAGTACTAAAAATGGCATTCTGGAGCAGCAAAATATGTGTTTAAAATAAACTGTTTCTACACTAAATCAAACTGTGATTATTTTTTTTATATGTATTAGAATGATTTCTGAAGGTTAAAAGAACACTGAAGACTGGAGTAATGGCTGCTAAAAATTCAGCTTTGCCAACAGAATAGAAAACTCTTATTTTCAAATTGTAATAATATTTCAAAATATTACTGTTTTTACTGCATTTTTATCAAATAAATGCAGATTTTGTAAGCATAAGAGACTTCTTTCAAAAACAACATTTTACAGACTCCAAACTTTTAAACAATACATAACTGATGTTACTTTAGCTATCATTTTAAAGCACTTTGTCCATTATTTTTGTGTTTCAGGTGACAGAACTTGCTCCACTGGGTTCTTTGATAGACCGCTTGAGGAAGCGTCAGGGTCATATTTTGATATCAGTGCTGTGCCATTACACCGTTCAGATCGCCTGTGGCATGGCGTACCTGGAGTCCCGACGATTCATTCACAGAGACCTGGCTGCACGCAACATCCTTCTAGCCTCCAACGACCTCATCAAAATTGGTGACTTCGGCCTAATGAGGGCCTTGCCTAAGAATGATGATCATTATGTGATGCAGGAGCATCACAAAGTTCCCTTTGCTTGGTGAGAAGAGTAATAAACCAACTTCTACTTATTAATTCCCTCAGCCCCTATCATCATGCTCTGTGCATTGCAGGTGTGCTCCAGAAAGCCTAAAGACCCGAACCTTCTCCCATGCCAGTGATACTTGGATGTTTGGAGTAACATTGTGGGAAATGTTCACTCATGGACAGGAACCTTGGGTTGGACTCAATGGTAGCCAGGTATATTCTCATACCTGACCCTGAAATCAATTTTTCTGTAGGTAAAGTTTGTGTGACATTTGTATGCGTGTCCCTCTGTATAGATTCTCCATAAGATCGATAGGGAGGGAGAGAGGCTTATCAAACCAGAGGACTGTCCACAGGACATTTATAACGTCATGCTGCAGTGCTGGTCGCCTAAACCCGAGGACAGACCGACATTTGTGTCCCTCAGGGACTTCCTGGTGGAGGTAAAGTGTTGGATAACAGCAGAGGGTGATACTGGATAGACAGAACATTCTTTTGTCAAGTTCTTGCACGTACACAAGAATGTCAAAACAATTATTGGTTGTTTTAATTAATTAAGTCTTTCTAATTTGCTTATAGACAATGCCCACCGACATGAGGGCACTGCAGGACTTTGATGAGCCAGACAAACTTAAAATTCATGCTAACGACATAATCACCATAATTGAGGGAAGGTGAGGACATATTTTGTTGGTTTTGTCAATTTGTTTTTTGCTCAGCCAGGTGTGAGGTAAGACTGTATCATGTGGTCACTGTCAACCTACAGTTCAGGAAAGAAATAATTTTGAAAAAAATAAGGACGTTGACATAAGCTTGTTAATGTAAGTTCATTAAAATTAATATTTTGAAACTCATATTTACTTAAAAACATTTAACACTTTTACAGAATTTGATAAATTATTTTTACAATAATAAGATTAATCGAATCTATTGACAGCTCTAGTTGTTAACACACAAAAACTGCATATAATTTTGCTATATATATTGTATATATATGCTACAGTATATGTATTGTATATATATATTTGCTATATATAGTGTTCATCTCTCTTTTTCCTTCCTTTATCCTTATCTTAATAATTTGCTCTTGTACAATGCTAATATATAAAAAAAACTGTTATTTAAATACATTTAATTATTTGGATTCCTTTATAAATTAAATTGTTTGTGATGATGTTAAAGAACCCATAACTCCTTAAAGTAATAAACTTCGATGTGTAGGTGTTCTGCACCGTTTATGCTATAAACATGAATGCTTTACAACAAGGGTTTAAATCTATTTTTAAACCCTTTTTTCTATGCTGCAGAGCAGAGAACTACTGGTGGAGGGGTCAGAACAGACAGACCCTGAAGGTAGGACAGTTCCCTAGGAACGTGGTGACCTCCGTGGCCGGTCTGTCTGCTCACGACATCAGCCGACCTCTCAAGCACAGTTTCATCCACACAGGCCATGGAGACACAGACCCTCATCGTAGCTGGGGTGCCCCTGACAAAATTGATGAGTAAGATACCATGACCATTTATGAGTGACCTTTTGTTAACAGACTCTAAGGAATATTGACCTCTCAGGGAACAGACTGCTTTACTTGTGTTAACCACTAGAGAGCAGCAATATATTATTCTAAACTATATTTTACCTGCACTGGTTTTGTGTTTATTCAAAAATTATATACTATATATGTGTGTGTGTGTGTATATATATATATATATATATATATATATATATATATATATATATAATTTTCCCTCAATAACTGTTGTTTTTAATTGAAGATCATTTAGTCCTTGAAACATTTGAAATCACAAAACGAATCATGGTTAATTGATATATCAAAGCTTCCAGTTTCTGCTAATACAAACAGAAAACACAGCAGAATATACAGCAGAAATACAGAAAATAGTCTATATCGAGAAGCCTTATAATATTATTATATTATATTATGTAAGAAATAATTTTCATAAATAGTTTACTTCTTTATTGTATGTGTTTTTTTAGCTTTTAATTTAAATTAGAGGTCTATTGGGCCCGGCCCCCTTGTTGGGAACCACTGGAAAATTGTCTCTTGTGAAAATATATAGAGGCGGATTTTGTTATTTATCCAGTGTGCTTTGTGTTCAGTCTGTACCTTGGTAATCCCATGGACCCACCAGATGTTCTTGGCATGGATTCAATTGCAGCCAAGCCCACTAAACTTCCAAACCGGGCTAAAAGTAAGCAATCATTTGATCTTGTTGAGTTGGGCTGTTCTGTTCTTCTTCAGACTCACCACTTCTCTCTTTTGCTCTGCTTATCTTTTTTTCATTTCTGATCTTTTCTGCTTCACCTGTTGTGTCAGAACTACCTCCTCCTAGACCTCCTAAACCAGCCGTTCTTCTTAAGAGTAAGAACCATTTCTCTTCTTCACTGCAATCACTGCATTACAAAAGCAAATTTTCTAAAGTTTTGCCCGATGCCTTGTTCCCAGAACCATTTTACGACTCTGTGTTGGACGACGATGATGATCTGATAGTGACAGGCGTGAAGAAGCTCTCTCTTAAGACTCCCGCGTACCTGAGTTTGCGCCTCCGCCCTTGGGAAAGCACTAGTCCAAGCGACCGCCTTAGCGAAGTCTCGCTCATTGACTTTGGAGACGATAGTTTCAGCTCTACATCACCTTCCCCCATTACCGAGACACCCAACCCCAGCACAGTGAAGCCACCTGTGTCCTACGCCGCTTCTATCTTGGATATGGCGCCGCCGCAGAGCCCCAATCGAGCCCTGCCAAACCCCATGCACCCTACTCCAGTGGTGGATTGGGACATGCGGCCCCTGCCTCCTCTTCCGGCATACGACGAGGTGGCTGTTGAGTGTGCAGAGCAAGAAGACATGGAAGTAAGCTCCATAAATGCATCTGTGTCACAGGAAGACGTAGTGTCCAAACAGACACAATCAGAAGATGGCGTTAAAATCGATGGTAAACTCAACGTTGAGGACAATCTCTTTCTACCGACCAAGCATGCTGAGGATACCCACTCCTTTTCACAATCAGCAGACATCTTCAAGGAGCTACAAAGGGAGGTGATGGTGAAGCTTCGGGTCCCTCCAACCGGACGTTCCCTCCCTTCTTCACCGCTTCCAACTTCTTCAGCTCTCGTGCCACACCGCCAGATCATCCTGCCCTCCTCCTATGAGGACAGGCCTCAAATCCCTCCAAGAATCCCCATCCCGCCCATGCGGCCCTCTAAGCGGGCAGGAATATACGGCAGCAGATTGTCAGTTTCCCTTGGAGACAATGAAGACGGGAGCCGATGTCCACCTCAGATACCCCCAAGGGATCACGCTCTGTCTCAACCCAACTCTCGGGCACCAAGCCCCATGGCGCCGCAAGGCGGCTCCCCTCAGCAAGGGTCCAGCCTCTGTTGTGTTGGATCTCTGGGTTCTTGCCTGTCGCCGTCATCGTATTCTTCCGCGCCATCCAGCTCCTCCACCATGTCTTCTACGTCCACGGCCACCACTACAAGTTCTCAGTACGGCTCTACTCAAGTGGCCCAGACTCCAGCCAAGAGTCCTTGCATCCTTCCTATTGTGTACGGTGGTGTGAAGGCCAGCAGCACTCATTACTACTTGCTACCTGAGAAACCGGCATACCTGGACAAGTATGACAGGTTCTTAAAGGACTCTGAGGGAAACGAGAAAAAAACTACAAATATGGCCACTGTGAGACCCATGGTTCAGCAGCAAGTTAACAAGCCCAATGCCTCCCCCAGCCACACCAGCGGGACCTCCAGCAGCCTTGCCTGGCCAAGCACCACCCAAGCAGGTGCCTACAACCGTGTAACGCTCCAACAAGTAAGCAACTCAATATGCTCTCACTATTGGCTACTCAATGATGTCGTGGTATTTTGAGATGACCGATTGGGTGTTTCTGTAGGTGCAGGAGGCAGTACATGGAGTGACTGTAGAGGAGTGTCAAACGGTCCTTCAAGCACACGGCTGGAACGCTCAGGAGGCTGTGAAATATCTGAAGGTATCTGTGCTTCTTTTCAGACTCAAAATAAGGAGGTACTCGTGGATAATAAAAGAGTCTTTACACTTATATTGATTCCTGATGTAGGTGGAGCAGTTGTTTCGACTGGGTTTGAAGGCTCGGCCCGAATGCTTGGAAGCTCTGGAGAGATGTAGCTGGAATCTGGAGCAAGCCAGCACCCAAATGCTGGACTCCTACGGTCCATCTAGACATAGGTAATATGTGATGATTAAATGGATCAAAAATAAAAATTGTGACCAACTACTTACTCTATTGTTGACTTCTGTGGAACCTAAAAAAAGAACATTTAAAATATGTCTCTCATTGTCCAGTGTTGTTTTGGAAGCCATTGACTTTAATTGTAATGAAAAAAAAAACTCATTCTTCAAATGTCTTCTTTTGTGTTATGCAGAAAAAAGAAAGTAGAAAGAATACATTCATCATCTCACTGATATCTCTCTGATTTGTGTCAGGTTCTAATGGCAGGAAGAAGAAGAACTGATCTCCATTCCACTGCAGCTAATAAAAGTCGAGTTTCATCTACAACTCATTGACTCTGGACCAGTAGATATTTGCAGGTCATTTGAATATTCATTGCTTTACTGCTTATAATCAATGCAAGACAAATGCAAAATTCACTTACTTGAAGTACAACAGTGCAATGTGAACAGTTGAACCATGTACATCAGATTGTGTTTTATATATTTGCTTAAGTTTTAAAGTAGAGAAAAGTTCGCTTTTCACTGCATTGTATGTGACTTTCAGCCTGTAAAATGTTTGTAGTTTATTTATTCAGAATATTTTATCCAGGGGCATAGGGGATCATCTGAAAATTGGAGACACAATGTGAATCTTTTGAGCACAGCTAATGAATATTAATTGAGTGACGTGAGTTGTAATGGTCACTATGCCACTGATTTTATGTAAAGACATTGCAGGATATACTACAGAGACACAATAATCTTTTGAATGGATGTATTGACCATTAAGGTGTGGTTACATTTACAGTTGTTCTGTTGATTTTCATGGGCTAAATCTGTGATTTCAAAAGGAATCCACATGACCAGGAATTTCACATAAGAAAACACCTTAGAAAGCTGCTTGGTGTGAAAGTGATTTCTGTGTAAATTTCACAGAAACTTTGTTAATGTAACCGCACCTTTATGCTCCTATTTATGCATAATGCTCATACATCTGTTAACTCTCATACATGATGTTGCATGCAGATTACAGGCCTTGTTGTTGCTTATTTAAGCCTTTACTAGTTTTTCATTCATTTTATTCTATTCAGTGGTGTTATAATTAGTCACAGCCTTGGACGGCACAGCCACAGATCACCCACAGTTGGTTATATTTTTAAATAATTTTAGATGGTCTCAGGATGATCTCTTCCCTTCTAAGTGGGTGGTTCTTGGCCAAAATAAGCTGGGATGAGGACGAGATACGTCGATTTTTTTTGTGTAGCCAGATATATGTTCTATGTGCCATGATGACTGCAGACAATACATTTATAAATGCACCTACTATATTATTAATTTATTAATTTCCTTGTTAGTTGTTGGTCTTCATTGTCTTTTTGATCACAGGAACACTTAAGACACAATGTTACTGTTCTCAGTTGTTGATTTAGCTTACTTTTAAGTAAGTGGAACTTTGAACTCCATTACGCATTTTGCGATTTTGCTCAGGTTCATAAATCACAGAAACCTCACTTAGTCTCATGCGTGAAGATGGGAAGTTTGTGTTGATGATATTACATTATCTGTTACATGAATGGAACTGAATAACAGCTTTTTTTACATGCATTTTTCTTCTGTCAGAACATGTCAACCGTATGTCACACAGACGTCTGGCTAAGCAAATTGAGGCTTCTGCTCTGTGCTCTGTAATTTTCATCTGCCTCTTGTCCAGATGCTCAGTATTGTAGTTATAATTTACCTGCACTGGTTTTGTGTTCATGTCTATGCAATTGCTGTTGCAATTCAGTTTTTGGAATATAGCCTGTGTCAGTGCTCACCTCATGTAGGTTGCATCCCACTTATTCTAAAGTGAATGGCAGAATGCTGGGCTTACTGTAAAAGCTTTATAAATGTTTGTTGTATAATTATCTATCTGTATTTTTGTATGAAGTAAATATTTAAAACTGCTGTGGTTGAAGTTTCATTATTTCACCTGATCTTGAACAATTATGGCTGCATTCAACATCAAATGCTGAACATAAGATCCTTATTAAATCAAGCGGGACTCATTTAGCTTGGAAGTACGGTCCCAATGAGCCTTGAAGTGGAGCTGCACCATTAGACCCACTGAGCCTTGAAGTGGAGCTGCACCATGAGGCCCACTAAGTCTCGAAGTGGAGCTGCACCATTGGGCCCACTTGGACCAGAGGTATAGCTACACCATGAATTTCCCCAAGAGTCATGACGAGCCTTATTGAACATCTACACAGTGTTAGAATGTACAGGCCTTGGTGGTGTCTAAAGAATATAAATATATTTCTGTAAAATATAAAAGGTAGAATAAATTACTGAACTTAATTTTTGTAAAATTTTGTTATGTTAGTTTATAAGTCATCAAACTGATACACCACTATTTCTCAAATCCACCATTAGATGTCAGTATAATGCTAAAGAATGAAAGATTGCTTTGCATTGAAAGTTACTCATATCATATTTAATATTCCTCAGCCACTCTCATTAATTTATTTTCGATTACACTAATAGCAACAATTTCAATTGTCTGTGGAAACCCATTTCGGGTACATCAGATGAAAAATAATGCTTTAAATGCATTACCATGACTTTCCCCCCCAGTTTCACAGACAAGGTTTAAACCTAGTCCCAGACTAAAGCGTAAATCTAAACTGAAAGAAACTTGCATCGATTGACCTAAAAATATATCAAGGCCATTGTTTAGTCTCAAGATGGACACATAATGTTTTTTCTAAGGCACGTTTATAAAAATTAAATGTGCTAATTGAACTATGGCCTAATCCTGGTTTAGTTTGAAACAGGGCCATGATGTCATAATTATGATTTAGACTAGTAGCCTACGTCTTTTTTTAATGTCATAAATATGATTAACCAAATCAATTTGTTTTCTCTCTTACATGGCGAAAATGGGCTTCTAATCAGCCATGTTAAAAGAAGTCCACAACTCCATGGTGTGCATATTTAAAGATATTTTTTAATCTTACTTCAGTGCTCTCTGGAGCGGGCGGATTAATTCGGAATAATCACCAATCATTCCGGTGTTGTGTCGAAGTCTGTTCCCCCTACTGTTCCCCTTAGTTTAGTGTTTCCGCTACGCAAACAGCGTACAGAGCACGCGCGTGCGCTCGTTCCACTGTTCCCGCTTATCTTTTTATCATCTTATAATATCTATATTTATCATACAACATTTTTTGTTAGGTCGGTTCTTTTGGGCTTATTTTTCTTAGCGAAAGCGTTGTATTGCTCTATAATTAGAGAACTTTAGACAAATCAGTTTTTATTTATTTATTTATTTATTTTTTAATAGAGAAGCTGTTTAATAAGTGGGATAATGTACAGTCAGCCAGTTATTAGCTATAACAAAATAAACCCCAACAGTGACCCATCTGTCCCACCGGAACTTTATGAATGTTTTTAATTTAGTCGATGTTCAGACTTCAGACAGGATAGTAGTAATAGCCTACAGCTCAAACCTTTCTAGCCTGCCTTTGTTAGAGCTAATTATTCTGTTGTTAATTTTTTTGTACTCGGTGGAGATTTCTCCCTTGTGTTTAAATTGGTGTGGTTAGGGAAACAAAGTAGCCTATAAATCATTTGACACTCAGTAATTTATTACTTCCAAGTTTCGCTTTGTAAGCTATTTATTTCTTTTCTACAGATTTGTTTCCCCAGAAGTTTACAAATTTGTCTTCTACAGTTTTGTTTTTCCAAAAGCCTATATAAAACTAATTCAAATTGATATTTTCTCCTTTTAAAAGATACTGCTTTGTGTAGGCCCATGCAATTAAAATTGGTTATTATAAATTATACGATTTTATATCAAAATTGTTTATTATTATTATTATTATTATTGTTAAGATGGCAAGACGTTCTTACATATTATAACCCTATAACTTGTTAGCCTAAAGTCACGATTAGGGATGTCATTTATGGATTATTTTACTACAGTCCCTAAAGAATAAATTACACTTATTTGTTGGTCTGCTAAAGCAATACTCAGTCAATAGTGAGATTGTGATGGTGGGCAGGCTCTCGGCTTAATCAATAATTGATTAGAGGGGCCTTAACACCCAAGATAGGCTGATTGATTAATTTAATCCATATTTAGATTTGTTAAATACAGCTGCGAGTATGAAACCAGTTTGATTCAGCCTGGATTGATTAAACTAGTCTCATTTTGTTCTGTACCCTGTGCAACCCAAAGCAAGTTAATATAACTTGAATCTCTTTATGCTTTCCACTGGTCTTATTTTGATATGTAGTTTGCTAATCATGATAAGGCCAATGAAAATTACCAAGTTTTTGTGAGAAAGAGAGTATGTGAGACTGATGTCGAGTCTCAGCTAGCCTTGTGAAGTGTCACAGTTTTGCAGGTGCTAGTAATATGCCAGAGTTTCTTAATTAGAAGGTGCCGCTGACTCCTGCTTCACAGTCCTGGAGGTGTTGGTGTGAATGTGTGTGTTTGGTGGACAATTTGGCAAAAACATATGTACTTTGGAATGCGAATACACTCCTGACTTCATAGTTTGGTGATCTTATTATCTTCATCCCTTTCCCTAACAAATTTCTAACTATTTTCTGAGGTGGTGATTTTATATGAATTTGCACGATTTGATTTGTTGATTCCCAGCAGGCACAGGACGTCAATATACTGTAACGTCAGGTTGACGTTGGACATGACATTGGACAGATGTTGCATTTTGGTTGAGAATGAAAATCAGGTTGATGTCAGTATTTGATGCCAATTTTACGTTGATTTAATGTTGGATTTTGGTTACACAACCTAAAAACAACAAATATCAATGTCAGCTGACGTCGGTATTGGACATCAAATGAATGTTTACATTAAATGTTGAACTGACACTGAATTTGGGTCACCTGACGTCGCAACCGAAATTTAACTAAATATCAGTGTCTTATGATGTTGTGTGCCTGTTGGGTTTACTTTTTTAGAAAAAAAAAGCAAGAAGCTCCTCCCCTGACCCCACCCCTTAACCTAATCATCAGTGGAGAGATCGTATGAAAACATATAGGCCTAAATGTGATCATGCTAATTCATACACATTAGCTGCTAATTTGCCAAAATTTGCAATAGTTACAAATTACATGTGCTCTAGCGTTTTTTTTTCTTTTTCTTTTGAGAACCTCTGATCTAGAGTATTCTAGAAGGCATTAGAGTGAACCGTGCAATTAAAATTTCCATTCAATAATTCCTTTGTTTATTAAAACCCTGTGGCGCATAAAGACTGAATATATTGAAATGGCCATGATGCATATTAATGCAATAATTCAAATCAGAATTGAAACACTATAAGAGACCTGACATTTCTTTAAACTCTTATCGAAAAAATACCCAATGCGTTCGTGTAATATCCGATGACTCTTGTTCATGCTGAGATTAGACATTAGAAGTGATGCCACAGGTCAGATCTGTGTCTACTGCAGTCCGGCTTCTGCAAACCACTCTCACAGAAACATCTCAGACAGCTGAGATTCAGATCGATAACACTCCTGTTGTAAACAAAGCTGCCGTGCCTCCCCTGGCCCATGACTTGCCCTGGTATATCAAGGCATCTGGTGATACTTCAAACCTTTATATACAGGTTTTTCATCATCCTCTAAATCTCAGGAGGAAGATGACACAGTCGGATAAACTAAAAGGTGTGCATCTGTAAAGGGTGTGTGTTCGTTATTACCAAGAGATCTGAAAGTGCTGTCTGCAGTGGTTGTTTGTCCATACACTTGAAGGGGACATATTCCCAGTCTTATTGTCTCTTGTTTACTGGAGCATTAAAAGCTGTGTTGGAGTCGGACTTAAAAGTTCTGTGACTCACTGCCGAACCTGAGTATCCCATCACACTCAGATGATGTCTGTCTCTTCCCTGAACAGCAGAAAGGTTCATTCAAAGGTGTTAAACCCAAGGGCTACAAGTAGGGCTGGGCGATAACGATAATTATCGTGATGTAATTTTCTTCGATGAAACAATAACAAGAGTTTGATAAATGTTCGATATAATGTTTTTTGCGCCAAAAGCAGAACAAAACTGTGCTAATGGCACCACATGGACCATTTATCCACTAGGCTCAAAGTTCAAACGGCAGCACAGCACAAGCTTACTAGAGTTTACTCGCTGATAAATCTAAAAATATCATTAGCTTAGTATAATTTTTTTTCTTTCTTTCTTGCTACTTTTCTTTCTTTTTAACATTTTGTTCATTTTATTCTATCTATCTATCTATCTATCTGTATTTATCTATTTGTCACTGCTTTTGTTTCATTGTGACTTTAAAGTAAACCGTTTCTGTTGAAACTTTCAGTCATTTCACCCATTTTAATCTTTTAAAATTTTCTGGTGAATAATTTTATTGTGTTTTTAGTTTTATTAATGGTATCTGCAATGTGTTGATAATCAGGGAAAATAATTTTGTGTTGTTTTTCAGTTTTTGAAATAAACAAAAAAGGGAACTCGTTTCTCGTTGGGCTGCCATTGTAAACATTTTTGAACAACGTGTATTTTGACAGACTAAATAGCACATTTTTGGAGAAGTCGAAAGGTTTGCTTGTCTGGAATAGAGGAAAGTACTTTATCTGGAAACTGAAATAGGGGAAAGTATTTAATCTTTTTTAATTAAAAACATTCAGATCACCAAAACGTAAAAGTTGTGGAATCCTATGATGTGTAATAATAAATAGCATGAGTCGTATAGCCATTTTATGGATTTATGATGTAACATTTCTTGTGAAGCAAGAAAAAAACATTAGCTAATTTTTATTTATTTTTTTCTGTCTTTATTGTGAAAGGTCTGAGGAGTAGACAGAGGGTATTGAGTGACATTTTCTTTGCACTTTAATGTCTGACGGTCAGACTTAAGACATTAACGTTTGGGGCGGGGAGGGACAAATGTGAGGCTGCAGGTGGCTCGTCTAAAGATAAGACCATGGCTGTAGTTCAAACAGCTTTACACCTATCAATTCCCAAACTGTCATTTTCATAGCGACAGATAACTGCGGGTCACCAAACACGCTTCCCACCTTCTTACCGCTTCTCTGCTCCCCTCCCACCTTGATGAAAAGCCGACAGCAAATTAATTTACACCTTGATGACAAACAGATACAAACGCACCCATCAAAGTTCTTGGTTATCTCTGAAATGTGTGACGTAATGCAAGTTTATCATTCAGTCTGCCTCTCTCACTTAGTCATCGTCTTCTCCTGTTTCACCTCTCATTAAGCAGAAGCCTTTGGCCTGAGCGGTGACTTTGGGTCGAACGTGTTTGTTTTCTTCATTCTGTGCTCTGTGGTGTGAAATTTTAAGTACTTTTCTTTTCACCTCTGCTCATCCACGTCCACTGGGCTTTTTCAAAATTTATGTCATAATAATTAGGTTCTGTTCCTAGAAGTGTGATTCTGTGTATTACCAGTGTGAAAAGGGCTTCATGTTGTCCTGATGCATGTTTTTTTCAGTATTCTTTTTATTAAGGTTAATAAAGCATCGCCATATAAGCTACATCTTTCTTTACACACGCACAGCATGTGTTCACACATCTTTGTGTGTAGTTGGGTCAGGTTTTGCCTGTGTTATGGACTAGCCAGAAAAACAGCTTTATAAACATGCAAAATAATGTCTTGACATTCTGTTAAAATTCTACAAATTTAGGGGATGAAAAATATCATTAAAATATATAATGAAAATAAATATATATATAAATGTATTTTATAAAAATATCAAAACATTTATTTCTTGCTTTTTCTTTCTTTCTAGCATTCTGTCCATTTTGTCTGGCATTCTATCTATCTATCTGTCTATTCTTTCTTTCTTTTTTGCTCTTTCGTTATCTTTCTTGCTGATTTTCTTTCTGTCTTTCTAACACTGTCTATTTTATTCTATCTATCCATCCATCCATCCATCTAGCTATCTATCTTCTCTTTGTTTGTTTCTTTCTTCTATCTTTCTTCTTTGTTTATTTCTATCTATCTATCTATCTATCTATCTATCTATCTATCTATCTATCTATCTATCTATCTATCTATCTATCTATCTATCTATCCATCCATCCATCCATCTAGCTATCTATCTTCTCTTTGTTTGTTTGTTTCTTTCTTCTATCTTTCTTCTTTGTTTATTTCTATCTATCTATCTATCTATCTATCTATCTATCTATCTATCTATCTATCTATCTATCATCTATCTATCTATCTATCTATCTATCTATCTATCTATCTATCTATCTATCTATCTATCTATCTATCTATCTATCTATCTATCTTCATCCATTCTTTTGTTCTTTCCATTTTTCTGGTGTTCTGTCCATCTGTCTTAATCTGTTTTTAGACAAACTTTGCATTTATACTTAAATAAATTGTTATGAATTTTCTGGTTTGTTCATTTTAATTCGTACCATCCAAATTTGAATTGTAATTCTGTGTCCTGTTTACCCTCTCAATTTAATTCATTTTGAATGAATGCATTCTCAATTCAGTTCTGAATGACCAAAATTTGAGTTTTCTGGTCATGTGCTGCTTAATAAGCACAATAAATATCTTAATGAAAATGTAAAATGCAGAAAGGTTTATGTAAGGGATAATGGACAAAAAATATGATTAGCTCACTCTAAAACAATAGAAGTCAATGGAAAGTCCCCTCTTGTTCTCTCTCTATGGGCATTCTCCCTCATCCTGGTGTTTAATGGAGACAGATGCCTGTAATGGGCTGTGGAAATGGACACAGATGCATCACTAAACAAAGTTGCACATCAGCGACTGAGATGGTCATGAAAAAGCACAGAGGGACTTCTTTAAACATGAATAATGACTGCTGAGCACCCCCATCTCTTTCTGACCTCCAGTTTCTGTATTACCATCGAGGACAGACTGAATATAGTACATCCACCTTGTTCTCTGTCTCCCTACTTAGTCATTATTCGGCATTAGAGTTCTTGAGTAGGTGACTAAGCAAGTGTACAACAGGGAATTTGCGGTAAGGGTGGGATGCGTGTTCATTGTGGGAGCCTCCAGGCTCAGGATGAACTGATGATTCATGGTACAGCGACTTAGATAGACCCCGCCAAGGCTAAACGCTATGCTGTTGATTTTACCGTATTACCACACGCCCTGCTCCAGTTTCACCCTGCTCAGCTGCACATGAGAGCAACTCATCAAAAGGTCTCAATGCCCCATCAAGTAATGATGATAGGCACATTCTACCTATGGATTTTCTGTCACTTAAATTTGAGCTGTAAAATGATGCTCAATATATCTGAGGTATCTGAATATCAGATTCTTAAAGGGGTAGTACACTCAGAAATTCATATTCGGTTTTATAAACCAATATAAAGAAGATATTAAAAAAATTTAAAAAAGCCTGACAAGCTGTGCTTCGCTATACATTTTCACTGAATGGAAAAAGCAGTGTGAACAGTTGCAAAATATTTCCTTTTGTGTAGAAAAAGATATGAAATGACAATTGCATGAGTCACATAGTGTTCGTTCTTATTTTTCTTTTTTTGGTGAACTATCCCTTTAAGTTCAGTTCTTCAGACTGGGAATGATTTCTGCCACATTATCAGTTGCAAGAGAGGAATTTGAAGTAGATCAAACTTATGTGTTTTGTGACTCATACTTTGGTGAGTCTGTGTCACCTCACCTTGCCCGCCTCTTCCCGACCCTACTCATAATGGTGATTTATGTATGCACTTTCTCTTTTCTCCTACAGTAATTGACAATGTGATGAATGGCTTTGGAAAAGAAGGCAAGGCGCTCCAGCAGAACGGTAGTTTGTTCTTCTTGACTTGGAAGCAGACTCCGATGTCCTTTAAAAAGTGAGTGTTGCATTTATTTGCAGATAGCTGTGTGGAATGGACAATCACTGGCTGACAGCGAGGCAGATTTCTCTTTAGTCAATTCAAAATGTGAAAGGCAGGAAACTTTAATCTAGTCGGAATACACAGCACTTAAAGTGATGATTTAAATCATGAAGCCTAATTAAAAGGGTCTGAAAAACTGACATGCAACACTAACTATGATAAACAAAAAAATGTAATGACCTGAGAAAGAATTTGAACACTTTTCTCAAAATGAACTAACTTTTCTGAATCATTTCTAGGAGGTTCAGGCCAAAAGAAAATTTGTAAGACGTTTAATAATGTACAACCTTTTTCTTCAGAGGAGACTTTAATGCTTTTAAATGAAGCCTCTCTTTGTCTATTGAACCGCATGTGTGAAGGATAGCTCAGTGCTATCACTTTTGATCATTATTGAATTTTCTTCAAGGCTGGCACTGTCATTATTGGAAAATCTTTCCAGTATATTGTGTAATTTTGTCTGCAGAGACGGGAACAAAAATGTATCAGTCACTTTGAATAAAAATGTCTGCTAAATGACAAGTATGTAAGTGCGCAGAGATTCAATGCCTAATGTATCCGAGATCTTCTCAGCGCACATTTCTTTTGCACATACATCCCTGCACATTCACACACACACACACACACACACACATACTCCATCTGTCTTGCCAGATATGTAGCAGTATCACTAGTATAACGTATTCAGTGTCATATTAGTATCATTTCTTTGTCATACCTCAGAATAGCAGAATGGGCCACTATGCGATACATTAATGTCAAATAAGCCTGATTCATGCAGATATCTCAATGGCTTTCAAAATGCAACAAATGGACATTTTAGACATTTGCTGGCATGCTAAAAACTTTCTGGAGCAAATTCAGTAGCACTTGTGCCACTTTGCATGCAGTATTTAAACTTAAAATCTGCATTTTTCTCACTAACCGGCAATCCAGATTAACCATAGCTAAAATTACTGGAATAATGAATATTCCAGCTTTAGCTCAAGCTCAATAAACAGCATTTTTGGCATAATGTTGATCACAAAAAATGAATTTTGACTCTTTGAGTTTAACTGAATCTGGAATTTCCTTTAAACTGTCATTGCCTTTCTTTTTGAGCACGCATTTTGTTGTAGACATGCTGGAAACTGATGAAATGTTTATTTCTCTGAAACAGAGAAATGTTTATCCATTTTATGGCAGAATGTCTGCTGACTGCTTGTTTGTTTTAGCTAAAGTTGTCATGGCAGCACATGTTAATGTCAAGGACTAGTGGCTTGTGGCTTGTGAATTGGCAGACGTCATTGTCTGAACGTCTAAAGAGCATTTGGTTGTTGCACCTGGTACAAAGTAGCTTTTTTTCCTCAAACCTGATTTCAGAAGAGAACAACTCAAGGTAATAACAATGTAATTGAAAGGTGTGAAACTGTGAAAAACAGTGCCAACATTAATACCAAAACATAACTGATTTATACCCAAAAACAGTTTTTTAGCCATCTCACACAATATCAAATTAAAAATACACTAGGTCTGTTACCACCAAAAATTATTTTAAATTTAGAACTTTAATGCAATGACAAAGTCGGTTTTTTTCCCCCTGAGTGTGAACAGTGTGAGGTGTTAATTCTAGCTCAGTTTTGAGACACACTGGAGAAAACAAATCTTCAAGTTGTCAACCCGTATTTGTGTGTAAAGAGTCACAATTAAATTTCCATATTCCTCACCCTAGAGTTGTGTTAAACCAGCACCTATTTTACCATGCATACATAACATATACATTTCTGGACAAATGACAGTTTGAATCTGCAACACTTTATGAAGAGAAACAGAATGTAAAACAGGGGCTGAAGTGAATGTACAATATCAGCTGTGGTGCTGTGATTGGTTCTCAGTGGCTTTGGAGAAGAGTGGCACCGCCAGCTTAGCTGACAAAGCTCAGAAAAACATGATTAATGGTAGAAATGGCATCATTTTGACCTCTCAAGCTCCTCTTTACTGTTATTCCCCCAATCAAATCTCTTCTTGTCTGGGCCCCTACCCTAGGGAAACCAGGGAGAGCGGGAGCAGACGACTCCCTACGCTGTGCTCTAGTTTTGGGCCTGAAATGATTTCCTGTGTCTGGATGGAAACGATAAGTTTGTTGTTATCTGCACTGTGGCATTTGATCTGGGGCCTAGGGAAACTGAAGTTTGCTGTTGCTATGGAAAATGTAATTTTTTTCCCAAAATATTGTTTGTTTTCATGACCTCAAGTGAATTCTATTGTGAAATTCAGTTGTCATTCTTCTAAGTAAGTGAGCTCCGGCAGTACTGACTCAGAACACAAACTTAGAATAGGAGTGACAACCATTTTTATCTACTTTGTGTACTTGGGCCTCGTGTCGCCAAATCTGAGGTGACTAGGTTCTTGGCCTTCTGAATGTCATGCATGAGCCTCGTTCGATTTTTTTTTCTTTTCTATTCATCCACGTTTCCAGTTATGAGGGATTTCTTTTATTTTTATTCAGGCAGCTTTATTTTCTCGTTCATGTCGAGTAGCCGTCGATATGTCTTTTATCATACTTGCAGACCAGTGAACAATGCTTTTACATCAGCCGTAAACTTGACCTTTCCATTTCTTTAATCGGAGGAAGTTTATGTTTATGTGTGAGGGTGAATACAAAGCAGAGATGACTTGTAAAGCTGGCGTGATGCTTACATGTCGTCTGTGCATGTGTTCGGGGGAATGAGAGATTGAAGAAGCTAATCAAGACTATATAAAACAAATCCCTCTCTGATCCTGAGGCCTCTTCACCTCACTCATGTCCACCCATATGATCTAATCAGACCTCATTATTATGACCTTGGCCAGCACACTCCACGCTGAGGAAACTCAATATACAGCAGGCTCCCAGCTGACAGTACACCGGATGGATTTCATATCATGTTAGACAGAACAGTCCCGGCGTGATGAGAAATTGAGATGTTTTGGTGAAAATCAGGCAGTGTGAGGACGGAACATGTCCCTCTGTTTTTATTTGACATGAACGGTTAGTTTCGCTTCTCTTATTCAGCATTTCTCTTGGGCTCAAATAGCAAAGAGGTCCGTGGAATATTTCAGAACTGAGAGCAAAAATCTCACTGCAAAACCATGAGTTGTGCATGATATTTTTGTGGAAGCCATGATATGTTTTATGATGAATAGAAAGTTCAGAAGAACAGCATTTTTTGTAACATTGTAAAAGTCTTTGATCGTGCCATTCATTAATGCTTAAACGACTTTTTCTGAGTCAAAGAATATAATCAAGAATTTTATTAAACTTTATTAATTGGGAACTGATGGGATTGTGAGTGGTATCTATATGACGTAGTTGGAGGGGAGGGGCAGAAAAATAAGAGGGCTTGAAAATGTCATCCAAAAAGGAAAGTTGTTTCAGAGGTGAAGTTATGCACCAAGGATCAAGCATATTTAGAAAGTAAATCCATTTTGTCCATTTTGATTTCATGTTGAAAATCATCTCTCAAATCTTCCCAAAATTCTGTCTGTCTTTGTCCTCATCAGATTTTCATATGTGTAGCTACAGAGATTGGCCTGAACATGCCAGTTATAGCTTGTGGAGTAAAGCTTCAATTTACTGGTTTATTGACTGTATCAAAGCATTGTTCGTGTATTTGTGTACAGAGCTTCTCTGACTTCACTAAACTTTATTGCTTTGGGCTGTTGTGCAATCATGGATAAGCCTCTGGTGTTATCATCGTCAACACTGATGGTTTTGGTGAATTATTTTTTGCTTGGAATCTAGTTGAAACCCTAACCTAACTAAATCCCATCTACTCCTGTTGGATTTCTTAAGGGTAATCTCTTCAGCTGGTTTCCCTCTTCTCTTTTTCTCCTTTCTCATGGCCGTGCTGTATAAGGTCTCTTGCTTTCCTGAACAATACAGCTTTTTTCTGCCCTGTTATTCTGAGCCTGTGCATGCAAAGGGATGCTTTAGTGTACTCTGTAACCCTGTCACGATTCACTATGGGACTATTGGAAGAGACCATCTTGAGACATAAGGCAGCGTTGATGGAAATTTGTTGCGACAGTCACTATTCACACATACGATGCACTTAAAAAAGGGAGATGTGGCTTGTTGGTTTGTTGCAAAGACCCATGGGATGATTGGCATACTGAAACATAGTTTAGAAAGATGGTGTTTAGGCTTGTCATTGACCTTTGGCAGCAACATTCTTGATCTTCTCAAGGTTGTGGACAAGCTGTACCAGCCAGGATCCACTTTGAAAGCACAGGAAAATATTAAAATGTACTGAAAAATAGCTGTGCTATTCTGTGTTATTTTGTCATATAAATAAAACAGCCTTGAATCAACTGTTTCAAAAGCTGTTGAATTCAGTTATCACAGCATTAAAATATGTAGTAAGAAAAATGGATACTTAATTATAGGTTTCAGATTACATTTAACAGTGTAACATGATCCTTCTGAAATCATTCTAATATGCCAGTTTGGGGGTCAAGAAATATTTGTTAGCGGTGTTAAACAGTTTCTTAATAGTTTTGTGGAAATCATGATATTTTTTTTTTTTCAGGATTTGATGAATTTTTGTAGTGATTTTTTTTCTTCTTCTTCTTCTTCTTCTTCTCTGTAATATTGGTGAAATAACCAATGGTACCAATATGTTGTGCATTTTTAGCAGTGCTGAGACCTCATGGGAAAGTTTCAGTTTTTTTAGTTCAGTCTCAGTCCATTCCTGTCTGTAGGTGTTTGGATGGTATTTTATTGTTGTCTCATACTTGTGTCAATCTTATTTTCAGGCTTTCGATTTCTGCAAGAAAGCCTAGAACACCTACAGTGTGATGGTGAATACAATCTTAATGGAATCTGTGAAGCTTGTGTGTGAATGTGAATCTGTTTGAATTACTTTATGTTATTCATGTGTGTAGTTAAAGGGAAGAAGCTAATCAAGACTATAACAAAAATCCCACTCTATCCTGAGGCCTCTTCACCTCACTCATGTCCACCCATATGAACTAATCAGGCTTCATAATTAGGACCTTGAGCGGTGCACCGCACACAGAGCAAATTCAATAAACTGCAGCCTCCCAGCTGATAGCACACTGGAGGGATGGATTTCTTTTATAATGGTGTTGCCATCCCAACAATATGAAAAAGAAATGTTTTGGCTAGGAGACTGTTTCTTTTCAGAGATGACAGGTACGGACAAAAGATGAAAACAAATCCATATAATCAATGATTACTTCAACTGGTTTTCACGTCTAACATGTCATTGGTTTAAGCGAACTCTCTTTCAGCTGATGATCGTGGCATGGCTTGGACATTTAATGGTAATGCTGAAATGTGTTTTGAAAATGAGTTTTAATATCTTTTCACTACCTTTCAAAAAATTGTAGTCTGTAAGTTTTTTTTAAATATTTTTTTTAAATCTCTCATGCTCACCAAGGCTGTTGATTTGATCAAAAATATAGTAAAAACAGTAATATTGTGAAATATGAACTGTTTTCTATTTTGATATATTTTAAAATGTAATTTATTCCTGTTATGGCAGAACTCAATTTTTAGCATCATCACTCCTGTCTTCAGTGTCACATGATTCTTCAGAAATCATTCTGGTGCTCAAGTAACATTTATCACTGTTGAAAACAGATGTGCTGCTTTTTTTTTTTTTTTTGTGGAAATCATAGTCATTGTGGAAGATCTGTTGAATTAAGAGACCCATAAACTGACCCCAAAGCTACATTACACAAACTGTACAATAAGAATCCAGTTTAGGATAAAAGTTAAACCAACACTGACTTTAGACAGTTGGAGGTAGTTAATAAGAGGAGTCATGGGCTTAGTGAAAACAAACTTTTGCCGATCAGCACTATGAAATGCCGCGCACCACAAGATATCCTTCCCTCAGGAAGCTATAAAAAGAAAAGCAGGGAAAAGGCGGCAACCCCTCTGTGCAGCTTCATGGGCCATTTTGAGCCCTGAACATTTCTCTTAATCAAACATTCTTTTATCTTCCACCAGAGGAGCTAGAGATCTGGAATTTTACAATGGCAAGAAACCTGACTTTGCTCAAATCCTTTTTTAGGATTCAGTTTAGAGCTTCAAAGGGGTTCATAATGCATTAGACATCACTAATTAAAGCAGGATACAGAGAATGTACCCCTTTTGTGAAGCACAGTCTACTTAGATGTTCTTTAACTTTTCATGAAAACATCCCTGATGAATTTGGCCCTCATAAGTGCTACAAGACACAATGAAATCCCACATCAATAGAATTGATTGTGGTGCAATTCTCTGACACCCCTTGTGGAAAAGCATGGATAAATTGCTTTCCTGACCCCTCACCTGTCAAACAGAATCCCTGTGAAGAGATAAATATATTTACAAAGGAAATGATTGATCAAAGCAAATGAAGAATCAGAAATCACTTTGTGTTGAACTCATCAGTGTGTTTTTATGAACTCTGTATGTACAAGTCAAATGAGGACAAGACTATTTTTTTGGAAAGTAAGACTGACCACAAAATATATTCCTTAATCCTCATCCTTATTTGGTCTCAGTGTTTAGCAAAGACAAACCGGATTATATTGAAAATTAAATATATTGCCTGTATGTTTCAATTGAATTTTTGAGATTACTGATAAAGCTCTCCTGCTACTTAGAAGTCGTCTAAAAAAACAATGTTACAATCTTAATACAACAATTGATGTATTAATAAGTGTGTATACATAGTAAAATATTTGATATTAAAACCTCATAATTTTACGAGTTTCCAGCTTAAGAAATTAACTGCTTTAATTATAAAATAATTCATATAATTTAACAATGAAAACAATTGTACAAAGTTCAGTGATGATTCTGCTGAAGTTGTGAGTAATGCTATTTTGATTACTTGTTTATTCATAATGAATAACTTTAATTTCTTCAGACTATTATTTTGAGATCATCTTTGATTAGCAGAATGTCTGATGTTTCATGAGGAAATCATTTAACTTTACAAGGAATTGACTGAAAAACTGAGCTTGAATATTTTCATGTCTAAACATTCAAGAGAGTGAATTTTTGTCTCCAGTTTGGATGCATATGTGAAGTTTTTTTTTTTTCTGCAGCCAAAATTAGTTCAATTGACAAGAGTGAAAGTAGTAGAAGTACAAGAGTAAGACGAGAGACAATTAGTCAACCATCATGTATTTTTCAACAGACTCTGATTTGACAATATATATATATATATATATATATATAATTTTTTTTTTTTTGTCTAGTATTTTGTCTTGTATTTAGTTTCCATGGTGTAAAAAAACTGTCAGGTAACCAGTAAAATATGCATGTGGCTGTTTTTATTCAAGCTATAAATATTATATAGTCTGACTTTGTAATGTTACTTCAAGTATAAATATCTTATTTCCTCTTATTTGTACTTTTTACTGTGTAGATCCCATTATAACTAGACCTACTAACAGATATTAATTAGTATATCTGCATTTTGATGAATTAACAAGGAATCATTGTAGGGGTGTAAAACGAACTAGGAAAGAGTGTTGCTGGCATATGAAGATCGGTGGCTTGAGACGTAGACGTCAGCCAGGCGGGGGGTAATAAAACTCCCATTCATCCCGAGGAGGGGCATAATTGGCTTGACCACATCTTGAAACCTCCATCTAGAGTAGGCTATATGAGGCAATCATGTACTTCTGCGTTTAGCGTTTGGTGAACTCTAGTCCCACTGAAATAATGGGTTAGAAAACTCTACAAACTTGATGGATTACAAAGCACAGACTCTCGTTTCAAAACCAAACTGATTAAATCCTTGACATAAGCCATAATTAATGGTGCAATGATTGAGTCCAACGTGAGTCTGAGTTGCGCGTGGTGCGCTGGAGGAGGTGACGGGACCAGAGCGCACTTGGATGAGAATCTCTCAGAACACAGTCTGAGTCCGACTGGACACTTGGTGGTCGCGGTGTGCCTTGGATTCGTCGGAACTTTTGGGTTTCTCAACAACACGCTCGTTCTCATCCTGTTCTGTCGCTACAAAGTGCTGCGCTCGCCAATGAACTGTCTTCTGGTGAGCATCTCGGTGAGTGATCTGCTGGTGTGCGTCCTCGGCACTCCGTTCAGCTTCGCCGCCAGTACGCAGGGCCGGTGGCTCATCGGACGCGCGGGATGCGTGTGGTACGGCTTCATCAATTCATTCCTGGGTGAGTCTGTATGTGACAGCGATGTCATCGATGAACGATTAAAGTAGGCTTTGGAGACACCTGTATAGGTTGGCACTTTTGAATCGCACCTCGCAAGCGCAGCTACATTGTAAAACGTTTTTAATCGTTAAAATGTATTGATGACATTTGTGTGTTGGATATTTAATAGGCTACGACAGATGTTTTTTTTTTTTTTTTAATGTTCTAAATGCGTATTTTCACAGCTTTGTAGAAACGTACGTGCAATACGTTCCCTTGGGCGTTTTAGGTACCTCCACGTCCGTAAACTGTTATTACGCTGACATCAAAATGTTTTATTTTTCAAAGTAAAAAGCTACTAGTGACATAAAGCAGTTTGATAAAGAGAGAGAGAGAGAGAGACATCAAACATGACACTCAAGTGTCATTCTACATTTCATCACATGAGCTTAATTGAATTCAGAACGAAATCTACTCACGTACGTTTGAATAACCGACATAGTACCATCGCTGCAGTCGTATTTCTTAAAAGTCCTCTTTACCTGCGGGTAACCTACACTTATATATTAACACGGCAGCTATCATGTGCTATCTTGATAGTTTTATAGACGTTATTTATATAATTTGTCGTGAGGTAAAAGCATCTCTCTTCACAAGCTTCCTGTCAGACTCGTGCGCGCGCTGCTCTAGTCTAGTTTTTCGCCAGGAAGATGCTGCTACGCACGCCTGTTCAGCAGGTCTGTTATTCAGAAGTTGCAATAATATGAATATTGCAGTTTTGCTTGAGTGAACTGTTTGCCAGTTGTGATAAATTGCCCGTTCTTGGCACAGACAGATTTACCATTTTAAGTTGGAAATCTTGCAGTAGGCTATTTTTAATACGTAAAAAAAAAAAAAACAAAACAAATAAACGTCCCACAAACGATGCAGTTCGGGTTTTTTTTTTGTTGTTTTTTTGTTGTTGTTTGTTTTTGGGTTTTTTTACAATGCAAAAATGCATACGATTAACCTCATAGCTGCCTAATCCAACATATAGGCTATGTTTACACATAATAGGAAGGCATGATATAAGTCCCCCCTGCCCATAGATGGCAATCAGTATAAATGAATGTTGTCTTGTTGATATTTTAAACTCCTGGTACTGGATATGTGGTTTAGTTTGTGGAACATGTGTTGTGTTACCACAGTAAAAGTATGATGTTCTTTACAGAATACAGACTTTGAGTACTATACCAAAAAGAAATGATCAAAAGTACACAAAAATGTCCAACCCAATAAAACTGTTACAACCCACAGCAATAAGTTCATAGCGCTTTCTCAGTTGCTTTAAATTTATTTACTGATGACCAAAATGAAGTTGGAGTTATTTAATGAGTTGAAATTAATTAGATAAGTAAAAATAACAACTTATTGGAAAAAAAGATCATGAAAACTTTTTTTACGTTGTATAATCGAAAAATAAGTCTCCATAATTGGAAAGACATTATATATACACAGCAGGGCAGAGGTGTAGGAGAAGGCGAAGGTGAGGAGGGCTGTATTCAGGGAAATAAGATGTGTGCTGTCCTGTACTTGACCCATAACATAGTCTCTGTAATGGGTCAGAGCTGGGTGTAGGGTTTCCAGTAGAATAGCTGTTTTGTTGTTAATTAACAGGTGTCACATTTCTGGTGCCAATAGCCATCAATGTTTAAGAGCCCTATATCATCTACTTGGTAATTAAAGAATGTTGTTGATGCATTGTAATTGTCAAAACATCAATGACCGGTCAGGGTCCTCTACTGAAAAAAGCTGGATGGATCACCATTGGTTCAATAAAACTACGCTTATGGGAGAACTAAGTGTGCTTTTATGGAGAAAACCTCTGTAATTGGTTCCACTCCTTGAAAGCCTGATGGCAACTGTCTCTCGTTGCTTTGAAAAGGTTCATTACTTGCTTTCCTGATTAGCTGTCATCAAGAACCGCCAAGCATATGATGTAAGATGCTTCTTTACTCATTCACAATGTCTAATGCCATTGTGATGTTAATTGCAAGCAGTGGACTATGCACATGTTTCACAGATTATTGCTATCTCCCTCGAATAAATTACACTGATAAAGTGCTAACAAAGCTTATACTTACAAGACAAAAAGAAATTTGAGCCTTTATTCTTTGAGCCATCAGTACAGCAAACACATTGTCAGACTCATGAGATATAGCGTCATCCACGTTGTCAGTGCAGATTTTATTTACACACATCCGGCAGAGAAAAATGACTGTAGGTTCAAAATGTTCTTGAGACGTTCTTTTTCAGGCTTATACAGTAGTTTAAATATTCAAGCTTATAGGCTCTTTGAACAACATCATTTTTGAGTCAAGGTCTTTATAAGCAGCTTTTTATGATTAGGATGGCAGGATTTTGTGAGTTGATCTTCAAAACAGTGTGAATGTGAGAGACTGGAAATACAAGCACATGTGAAGAAGTTTTGTCTTTCTCTGCTTAAAGTTCGGGGAAGTCTGATCTTTTGGATTTTTATACCAAAAACAAAAACGAAACAGATTGATCTCTTGGCCAAACAGAAAGAACCTAAACTTAAAAACTGTGTGGTTTGCAGTGTTGCGTATCTGAATTTCGCTGCTCAAAGTCCAACATAACCGCATTTTTCTGCATAAACTTAACTAATAACTATGGTAGCGTTGTAACTTTTTCTTAACTATTACAAGCCAGAGTTTCTTTACAGTAATGGTCTGACACATTTTGCTACAATAATCCTGTATTTGTCTCCTACAAATTAAAGGGATAGTTCACCTAAAAATAAAATTCTGTCATCATTAACTCACCCTCACATCATTCTATTAACTTTTTTCTTCGGTGAAATATGAGACAATTTTTGAGAAATGTCTCTGCATTGTTTTTTAGCCCTTGCATTGGAAGTCAGTGGGTACTGAAACCTACTGAAAGGAGTAAATGATGACAAAAATTTGGGTGAACTATCACTTTGATTAGTTTCCATATAGTTCAGAAATCGGGTACTGAAATGAGTAAACTTTGCTCTGTAGTAAACAAAACTGCAGAAAGACTGATTTTGTTATTGTTTATTACAGTATCAACTTGTAATAATAATACACGCTCCCTTGTGCCTTACTAAGAGACCTCGCAGTCAGACACATCTCAAATGAGTGTGAACACCCGTTCTTCGCAGTTTAAATGTCAATGACATGCCTTCAGTTTCAGGTGCGATATTTTAAGATCCCTCTGAGTTTATTTGGTTGCCAGCACTAATGACAGTTAACTGTACAACAACAAACGAGGAGAAAGCGCAATGAAACAAAAATGCCCAGATGCACCAAGAGCTTCTGTATGTGTGTATTGCACTGATGTTTGCCTAGATACGTTCTTATAAGAAAGGGGGGAACTTTCGAAGGGGAACTGGATTTGATGAATACTTAACATTTTGTAGTAGTAAACTAAAAAAGAAAAAAAAAGAAAAAAAGTTGTTGAATTCACTTTGAAGGAATAGTTCACCCAAAAATCTGCTGAAAATGTACTTACCTTCAGACCATCCAAGATGTACAGTAGATGAGTTTGTTTTTTCATCAGAACAGATTTGGAGAAATTTAGCATCACATCACATGCTCACCAATGGATCCTCTGCAGTGAATGGGTGCCGTCAGAAAGAGCATACTTTTATTTTGGGGTGAACTAATTCCTCATAAATTTACTCAAAAAGACATTCTTTTAAAACATACTTCAATAATCTGTTCATGCAACTTTGAAAAATATTTTTTACAGTGTAGAAAATCTGGTCTTTTGCTAATGGTACATATTATTGAATAAAAATGTAGTGTAGGATTTCATTTAAAACATTTTCTTGCTTGTCAATTTCACAAAATAAATGCAAAGAAACTCAATTAACAGTTTGAATTAAACATGAAACTTTGAAGTAAAAGGACTCAAATAGAATTTACTTGTAAAACATTATCCAATAATCTTTATTTACAACTTAGAAAAAAATAATTTTTACAGTGTCTATTTCGAAATTCTCATTTTTCCCTCATTGTTAAGCAAGATAAACCCACTGCACTGAACATGATGTGTATTTGCAGTGCACCCAATAAAACTCAAGATTTGGCCTTTTACTCAACATAAACAAACCCTCAAAGGTAATAAGGATCTGTAAGCAACCTAGAACTGCAGCTATTACTCATAACAGTGCATTGTGTTTTCTGTGTATCTCTCTTCTGTTTGTACAGGCGTTGTGTCTCTAATCTCCCTGGCGGTGCTCTCTTACGAGCGCTACTGCACCATGATGGGGGCCACACAGGCCGACTCTACCAATTACAGAAAGGTGGCTATGGGCATTGCCTTCTCCTGGATATATTCCATGATTTGGACTCTTCCGCCGCTGTTTGGATGGAGCTGCTATGGTCCGGAGGGTCCCGGCACCACCTGCAGTGTCAACTGGGCCGCCAGGACAGCCAACAACATGTCTTACATCATCTGTCTGTTTATCTTCTGCCTTATTCTCCCTTTTATGGTGATTGTCTACAGCTATGGCAGACTCCTTCATGCTATCACACAGGTAGGTGTCACAGCCATTACTCTCTACTAGCTGATGAGTTATTGATTTCAGAAAAGCTTTATACCTCATATTTCAGACCATTATGCCTGATTTGTAGAGACTTAGCTTGGATTAATTTCTTGAGTTACTGGTTGCACGATAAATTTGGCCAGGTTCGGTAAAGTTAAATTTACATTTACATTTATGCATTTAGCAGACGCTTTTATCCAAAGCGACTTACATTGCATTCAAGTTACAGTTTTTACATTTGATCAGCTCTTGCTTTCCCTGGGAATCGAACCCATGATCTTGGCGTTGCTAGCGCCATGCTCTACTATTTGAGCTACAGGAAAGCCTGTAAATGATGAAATAAATTATTAATTAAGTGCTTTTCTTTTAAAGGGATAGTTCTTAAAGTTCAGTATAGCTTAAAGGGATAGTTCACCCAAAAATTTTAACTTTGCCATCATTTATTCACCCTCAAGTAGTTCCAAACCTGTGTGACTTTCTTTCATCTGTTTAACACAAAAGGAGATATTTTGAAGAATGTTGGTAACCAAACAGATGACGGCAGCCATTGACTAATAGTATTTTTTTTTTCATATTATGGAAGTCAATGGCTACCATCAACTATAATTATTAATTGCATTTATTTTTTTACACTTCTTTAATATATACATTTGGCTTATTATGTATTGTTCCTAATTTTAAAATAATAAATGCCATTTTTATTTGTAAAATATCAATTCTTTTTTTAGTGAATTTCCCATCTACAAGCAACAAAAGTAGGCATCTACTTTCATATTTGATCATAAAGTATAATAATTGTATTGTATTAATATATACATAATACAATAGCAGGAAAAACACTTGAGTGGAAAAACTGTCCTTGACTCCTTCACGTTACATTGCAGCTCATTATTGTGACAGTAAATGCAGCAATGATTTATGTAACCTTCCACAAGAGAAACAATTACCTGGACTTCAACTTCAACTTTAATTAGTGTAATATTCACAAATTATTATGAGTTTTCTCAATGACCTTTGTGCACTGTTAATTAAGAAAACCACTCGGGCAGTTCTCTCAACACGTGGTTCAAATTAAAAACAGTTTGCATATTTTGGCTCACGGCAGTTTGCTGTCTGTGTTTCTCTATCATTTCTAATTTACCAGAGTAAGCCAGATTTTTTTTTTTTCAACCGCTGGCCCCAGAGATGCCCTGCACTGTCCAGTGATCAACACCAGCAGTCAGCAACAATTGAAAATAATTTTCAATGTTTTGCATGAAACATCTTGAATGCAAATTAAGCACCGTATTACGTCGGGAAGGAAGCAAATCGTGTCAGAATTTGCATGGAGATGGGAAGAAAACAACATTTCAATTGAGAAGTAGTTTTTATTTGATGTACCGAGAGTGGCCCAATTTTCTGGAGTAAACAAAACACAAATACTCTCAAAGCTCCCACAATTCCTTTCCTTCCTCCCGCCCCTCGCAGTGTGGGTGAGCTAACAGAGGCCATCAGCTGTTTACATTAAATGCACTGACACAACAAAGCACTTTGATTTGCAACCGAATTACTTTCAATAGCAACAATGAATGAGAAATCTGCTTGCAAGCTCCATCTTCTCTGCGTCTTAACAGACTACAATGTATGAAATAGATGTTTCAGCACTTTTAATAGACTGTGATGTTCAGAGAGAGTTTGGAAATTAAAACATTCATGTTTATGTAAATTAGCCCTGCCTAAAATGGGCCATTGATGCTTTCAGAACTCACCTTTTCATTTCACTTCATTCAGCAGCAACTCATTGCCCAGCCTGTCGCTGCATTATCATGAGCACTTTCTTCATAAAGTTGTGCAAAAGCCCTGCTGAATCTCATTTTGGTCTGAAGATCGTCTGTAGATTTCTGCACAATGTCATCTGCAATGAACTGCATGTGCAGCCGTGGTTATACTGTATCACAGTACTGTATGTAGGTCAAGATTTAGTGCTAGACATCAATGGTGTGATCTAAACTCAGTGGTGAAAACACCCTGCTTCTCTGACAGATACATGCTTGTGCAAGCAGATAACTTTAAGCCTGGGCTTGTGTTGATAGAAGCAGGAACAAAGGGAGGTCTTTTTAAGCCTGAGTGAAAATCATTTCCAATTAATGAGTTACTATCTCACAAGGGCGGAGAAAGGAAAACGAACCTTTAGAATAGACACCTCACAGGGCTTATGACCTTGCAGTCACCTTTTATTTAGCATTTCTCAGAAATCTTCATCACTTAAGCTTGAATGGATGTGAATGCGTGTCAAAGACTGACAGGGAAGCAGGGAAGAGACGAAATTGTTGATTAAAGTCATTATTTTTGTTTTCTTTGCGCACAAAAGTATTCTCGTAGCTTCTTAAAATTAAGGTTGAGCCACTTATGTCACATGGACTATTTTAACAATGTCCTTACTACCTTTCTGAGCCTTGAACACAGTAGTTGCGTTGCTGTCTGTGCAGGGTCAGAAAGCTCTCAAATTTCATCAAAAATATCTTCATTTGTGTGCCGAAGATGAACGAAGGTCTTACGGGTTTGGAATGACATGAGTGATTAATGACAGAATTTTCATTTTTTGGTGAACTATCCCTTTAAGTGTTCACGATTTCTCAAACTTTGCCGTTTTGAGCCCACTTATACATTCCATTAAAACCTTTTACCACCTTTCAATTTAAGTCTATAAATAGATGATTAGAAACTTTGTTGCCACTGTTATGTTTCATATGATTCATATAGTTGCTCACAGAGTGGCATTATCATTTGCATAATGGTGTCCTGAAGATGATAAAATCATGCATTTGATCAAAGGCATTTTGCCTAATCCGCTGCCTTCAATTTATTTGGATGTCATTTAATGCAAACCAATTATAGGCCAATCGTAGCATGAGATCAGATAACTACAGCGTCGTCTCCACAGTATAAGAGTGATTGTAGCTCCTCACCGTTGGTATTGAACCATGGGCGCAGAGACGGAATGCTGATAAGCTCTGAGTCTTTTAGACAATTAGCACCCTGTGTGTTTATACGAGATGCGGCTCCGACCGTTCGATGCGGTGGAGTCCTGGGGGGACAGGTGCCAGATATATTCACCATCCACTCTGCTAAATCTCAAAGGTGGTGATAAAAATGCCACATGATGTTATATTACAGAGTAACCAGCTCTTCGATTAAGCTGAAGGCTCTTTTTAATTGCATGCATCACAAGCAATCAATTAGATAATGATTCACGCACGTTTGTGATCAATAAGACCATAAACTGCTTCTCGGGCTCTCATTCAGGACACACTCTACCTTACTGTGAAAGTCTGAATGTCACCTACAGTAAGCAGACCTACAGGCTTTGTCCCTTCGTCCCCCAGAAAGTGTCAGTGTTATATAAGTTTGAATGAAGATTTGACAGTTGCGTATCCACAGTGCATAGAGCACATACAGTTGCCCTCCCAGCTCTTGTCACTCCACTCAGCCGTTGACTAACCCATCCAAAATGTCACCCGGCAGGGGGTCGACTGCCTTCCCAAAGAACAGCCTCATTTGCTCGGACACGGCCTGTCTCTTTCTGTAAACTCACACTGCGGGTGGAACGGAGCGCACTGGGAAAACGTAGGGAGAAAAACCCAGCGGATTTGCCACGCTAGTTTTCGCCATCCTTCGAGACAGAACTGTCTGTTTTGCACAGAGACCGGCTGGTTAGACAGAACGAGAGAATCAAAGTTTACATCTGCTGCACGTTATGTTGCCAGCTATGAAAAGTGTTGACCTTTTAGCGTTTCAAGGAAGAAATTTAGCAGATTAATCTTTAGATTTTAGAATTTGATAGGTTTGGATTGGGAAAATCCAATCCAGTTTCCCCTATAGTTAGTGACTTGGATGGTTTTCGTTAGAGTTTATGGCTTGCTGTCATTTCTTTCTAAAGGCTGGAATACACTTCACAACTTAAAGGATTAGTTCACTCCAGAATTAAAATTTCCTGATAATTTACACGTCATCCAAGATCTTTGTCTTTCTTTTTTCAGTTGAAAAGAAATTAAGCTCTTGAATTTTTCTCCATATAGTGGACTTCAGTGGGAGCCAATGGGTTGAAGGTCCAAATTGCAGTTTCAATGCAGCTTCAAAGTACTCTACATGATCCCAGCTGAGGAATAATGGTCTAATCTAGAAGCGATTGATCATTTTCTAAAATAAATAAAAAATTGAACTAGCTCTTCGATGCGTGTCCACAATTTCACGCATTATGTATTCACATCAGAAAGGTCACGTTTAGTGGAAGAAATCTTTTAGGTTTCAAAAGATTTAAGCATCTAGGATATGCACACGAATGGACCATTTTAATCAATAAACTGTTTTATGGGTATCATGCTAGCTGCTGTCTCTGTTTTCTTTGTTTTGAAATTGAGCCTAATGACTTACAACTTAATTAGTCTGTAATTAACAGTGCAATCCCTTTTAATTAGGAGCTTTCTATGCCATTGGCAATGATAAGCCTTTTTGGAGAATTGGTATTCCAGGTTAAGTGGCCAGATGTTTTGAAAGCTACTTTCATACTCTTAAAATGGAAGACATGAACTTCGAGACAAATGATAAGCTTAATACTGTCAGCACTAGTTGGAAGTTCTTAACCAGGGGTGTCCAGTTTCTGCTTCTGGAGGGCCACTATCCTGCAGAGTTTAGCTCCATTCCTAATTAATCACTTCTGAACCAACTAAGGTTTTCAGGATTACTGGAAACTTCCAGGCAAGTGTGTTGGGGCAGATTGAAGCTAAACTCTGCAGGACATTGGCTCTCTAGAACAGGATTGGACACCCATCTCTCTCTCTCCCAGTCTTTCCTCATCCCCTGTTATGTTTCAACAGAACAGACAGCCCTCTGGATATCAGAAAATTCAACAAAACTCTGTTGTCACATGTCCTTATTACAGCCACTTCTGAAATGCTACTCTGCACTCCTGAAAGAGAAAGTTACGAGGCAATTCTGAAAATGTGCTGTGTTGTCATATTCTATCTTGTGCTATTTAGAGCAGGTTTTGTTGTTGTTGTGGTGAATGTTGCAGCAGTTCTTAAGGTGGACAGGTGGAATGAATCCTTAGTCCCTAAAGAATGCACTGTTAAAGTTCTGACTGCCTATATAGGATGATATGGAGTTGATCAAAGTTTTCTAGCAGATAATTTATTTGTACAGTCAAAACAATAGAAAAAGGTTACAAGTTGATATGAAATTTGTAGGTGGTCTGGGATTCAGCACCAGATGATTAAAGATACTTCCTATAAATAATGTAATCATTTATAATTGAATTTCTCAGGACTGATTGCACACAAGTCGCTGTCTAATTTAACCGCTTGCACAGTTCAAATAAAAAGGATAAAATGCGGCTTGTTTATTTAGAATGCTGTTCAACTCTCTCCATAAAACACCTGCACAGACTGTTTCCTTGTGTAATTTATATCATTGGCATTTGATTGGGTTTGTTAATTAGTGGACACTAAATTTCATTAAAATGTTATGACAAATAGAGGGATATAATTACACACAGAAAATGAGATTAGTTTGTATTACTGAACACACCCTCGTCGCCGGTTTACACAAGGGCAGAGAATAAAGTGCAGACATGAATGTGATGAACTCATTTTTCCAGACTGTTTGCTTAAAGGCATTGATTTATGCATGCTGTACAAGCAACTGTAGCTGCTTAAAGAACAGAGGCAGTCCAGGGGCATTAAATAAAGAGAGGCATAGAGCAACACTCTCTCCTGGGAGCTTTTTAAGCAGCCGTACTCATGTTCTGCCCACCTGTCAGAGAGGAGATTTAATGATCTAGTCCACTGTATTTGTTTAGTGCAGGTGACGACGGATCAGGTTATGCCCCAAATCAATCAAGAGCTGATCGTCAGGGCCTATTTTACTGAAATTGGTCGGTCTAGAATGAAGTTTTATCTCTCCTTCTCTTTTCTGTCACTCTGCTCCTACTCCTCATCCATATACTGTAGCATCCCCTTTTTTCTCTCTCTGGCTGCCACTTTCTTTAAGTCTCTTTTTGACTTTGCTCTGTGCTTCTCACTTTTCCATCTGTCACTCCAGCTATGCATCTTTCAACTAACTCTCTTTCACTACTTACTTATTGTCTCTCACTTATGTGTGTGTGAGAGAGAGAAAGAGAGAAGGATTTTTACTGGCAGCTCCTCCTATTACTTTACTTTACTCTAAAGTACCACATTGCAAATCTTATAGGATAGATCTGATTGAATGTTTTATTGATTGATTTATTGATTTTTCTTATTTCTTCCTATTTATTTATTTTCATTTTTAAAACATGCATTTACATTTTTCAGCTTTTATTTATTATTTATTATTTTCTATTTATTTACTTACTGTTATGCTGACAATTTGCTATAAAAATCTTTTTTTGGTACTTTTGTACCAACCACTGTACAAACAAATGTTTCCTAAATGAATAGTGTAATAGCATATCTCTTTTTTAAAAACTAAACTTTAGTACTTGCGCTTCTCTATTCTTATTAAGTAAAATGTAGGGCAGAGGTTCTTAAAGAGGGTCCTGTGGGGATGCACGGGAAAATATTTGTAATGGTGTAATGCCCATGTCATAAATGTCAGAGTTTTATTGACAAATAAAATTTCCCATTATAGGCTTTAGTGATTAACAGGCCCAAGGGATCTGGGGATTATTTTCTGTGTTGATTTATGGGTAAATCTGCAGAATGGATTTAAGCATGGTAAAATGTGCTAATCGGAGTACTACTCTATAATTGGTAGCTGAAAACATAATCAAATTAGCCCGAATATGTAATAATCGAGCATGAAAGGGTTGGAGGATGTCTAGAACTTTGTGAATGAAGGGTGTTCCAGTTCTGTGAATCTTCTGTGGGTGCAGATTGTGTGTGGGCCCACTGTTCAGTCGCCAAATTATTGCTATTTTTATTTAATGACTATATTTCTATCATCAAACAGATGCATCTGTTTTCATAATTGATGTGAGGTTACTGTAATTTGCCAACAATAGCATGCTCAGCGAAATGATTTGATGATAACAAACTGTCCATGAACTTCATGCAAACATTCAGACTTACTGTATCTTTATAAACTGTTCATCTGTTGTTTTTTAGACTGGTAGCAAGTAATGGCTTCTTGTATGAAATTAGTAATATTGTATATGTGTAGACAGGATTCGTGACCATTTAAAAGGCTCGATATTGATTAAGGTTGCAAAAAGGTTGGTGCCAATAGCCTCGTGGGTAGAGTTGTTGCACTTTGGGCGTCCCGAGTTCGACTCATGGACCTTTCCCAATTCTGTACCCTTCTACTTCGCTTCCTGTCTGAATACTGTCCTAAAGGCAAAAATGCCAAAAAATAAATGCAAACATTTCTGAAACTTTACAGAAATTGTGCAAACTTTCAGGGATTTTTGGGAAATTTTCAGAAAATTATCGATAAGGATTTCCTGATTCGTTTTGATTTTGATTAAGAAGCTCTCAGTCTCAAATTTCCAAAACTTTACAGATATTTTGAAAACGTTCCTGGATTTCTAACTTTTCGGAGAGTTTCTGGAAATTTTCCACCCCTTTGCAATCCTAATGTCCTGATTCAATTTAATTGTGTTTTATGTTTGTTTTTGCATGCAGCTCACAACTTGATAGAAAGCCATTTCTTACCATTTTCTGCAACAGTTTCATCACATGCAACACTGACCACGAACTGATGTTCACAACTCTCTTACAGTGACTCTAAAGACTCAGCAGTCTAGAAAAAACTTTTACGGACCGTCATCATCTTGCTTAAGTCTTTAGAATTTAACCCTCCACCAGATCAGCAGAATATCAGGTTCACCAGAGAACTGAAAGATTTACCCACTTTCCCTGACTGCTGACAGACATTTCTTTTTCTTAGAGGCACTGTTGTTTTTCCAGTATCAGAGAAGACCAGAGTGAGATATCCAGAAACAAAGTTAAGTTTAAAGGTCTCCGCTGTGATCGCAGCCACACGTTTTTCCGAATCTTCCTAGCCACATAATGTTTCCCGTCCACCTATACCCACATACCCGAGGGATCCTCCCTGACCAAACTCTCTGTGACAGCCACAGGAGCTGCCACGCGCATTAGCATCTCCTTCACAGCGCTCCATCCTGCTGGGTTTGCCACCTTCTGACTGCAGGGCTCACACGCACCCAGAGGGGAGAGTCTCATTACCACAAAACGCGTGCATTTACATGTACTCACCTGCTCTAATGATGCAACCTATGTGGACTCTTGCAGTTTGTGACTCCCCAGGCGCATTTTAGAAGTTTGACAGCTCTGGATGTCATCAGATTTTGGTGTTTCTTAGTTGCTAATCTATTCAATCTGGTCTCTCAGCGGGGGAAAAATTGTTTATTTATGCTAATAAGGGTTTGAACGTTGATTGAGAATATGCTTTCACACTCCGTGTGATTATTATAATGTTCCCAAAGCTTATTTTCTGTCCTATTTCACAGTTTATTTGTTTAATCCATTTAGCATCTCGGCACTTTTAAATAACTGCTTATAATTGCTATTCCCCAGCAATAATGTTTCATCAGGAGTTGTGCTGTAATTACTGGAATTTATTTGAGGATTACGGAAAGCGGACACACACCTACACAGACTGTCTCCTATTGTGATTCACATCTGAGGGTGTCCGTCTTCAGTCGTCTCTACATGGCATCCTGTGTTTAATGTGACCGTGAAGTTTCCACCTGTCAATCAAACTTCAATTGGGTGGAAGTTGTGGACGTCTTGCGGGGTATGAACTGCCCTTTTTTTGTCCACCCACCTCAGCGTTGCATCTCAAACAGCCGTCAAATCTTCTCCTCACTCTTAATTGGTAGTGCGTCCGCAGATGTGCCGCTGGCTGTGGCCTCTGGTGAAGTCTGCCGCCATGACTTTACACCCCCGCAGGCCTTCACACCTTGTAGGCCATGTTATTCACGGCTTGCACCCCTGAGTGTTGCCCTTCTCTGCATATAGGACTCATTTTAAATGTGACCACTAAAAAAAGACCCAGAAAACTGTGGCGCAACTCAATGGGGAGCCTATTAGCAACTTGACACTGATCTGACATTCTGCTAAGTAATAATTTGTCAAGTTGCGGCTTCTTCTCAAGGTGGACGGTGGAAACGAAGGTGTCTTGCGAGGACCGCCTGTGAGGAAAGGGCCACACTTGTTCCACTCCATTGCTCTTAATTAGCTCTTAGTCAAAGCACAATTTTGTTGCTCTGGGTGCAGGGCTTCAGCCATTACATACTAGAAGTACAGACCCAAGAGGAAGACATGTGTTCATGTTGTAATTTAAAGTATAGTATATAATTCAAAGCACTGTGTGACTCTGATCATTAAGTTGGAAATGTGGCTTAAAGTAAAGGTGAATTCTTCCAATTTTAATGAGGCTACTTTCCATTCCATACTTTTTCTCTTTTTCCATCCATCTTCATTCATTTCACTTGCATATGCGCTTATTTAGGTGTGACAACACAGAACGGTCACTGGCTCCTGCTGTGTGTGAATGTCTTCAGAATGGTAGTCACATACATGTGAGAACCAATGACGTTTTGACATTAATGATGTTGTGTTGACAAGTTATTGAATGCAGGAAGAATGTGATTTGAGTATTTTTGCCTTGTTTTCCAGTAAAGAAAAAATGTAATCTTGAAATATTGAGTAAACTTCCTTTAAAACAAGATAAATGTGATCCTGGACCACAAAACCAGTCTTAAGTCGTTGCCAAAAATACATTGTATGGGTCAAAATTATCGATTTTTCTTTTATGCCAAAAATCATTAGGACATTAAGTGAAGATCATGTTCCATGAAAATATTCCTATCCTAACAAGCCATACATCAACGGAAAGCTTATTTATTCAGCCTTATGACTGGTTTTGTGGTCCAGGGTCACAAATGTACTTGTTTAAAGCTCAAATGTTGAAGATATTATTATATACCATATTTTCAATGAAATATTATTTTCTGTACCCTATTTTCTAACAAAATATGGTGAATTTACTCAATTTACTCTTAAAACAAGGAAGAAAAATTAATTTGCTAGGTAATTTATGATGTGGGACAAAATTGTATGTTAAATGTTTGTCATTTATAGATTACAAAAACACAAAAAAAATGTTTTGATTTAAAAAAAATTAATTTGTGCTGGTTCAAAGTAGCACCGTGAATATCACAGAAACTGGTAGACATGTTTTTAAAGGAGGTTTCTTATAGCCTACTCACCAGCTGCATTTATTTAATCAAAAATACAGTAAAAGAGTAATATTGTGAAATACTCTATCAAATTAAATGTAATTGTGTTATTACAATTTAAAATAAATGTTTTCTATGTTAATATATTTTAAAATGTAATTTATTCCTGTTATGAAAAATCTGAATTTTCATCAGCCATTAATCCAGTCCTCAGTGTCACATGATCCTTCAGAAATCATTTTAATATGTTGACTTGCTGCTCTAGAAATATTTCTTATTATAATAAATATTATAAACAACTGCACTGCTTAGTAAAACCGTGTTGCTTTTTTAAAAAAAAGAATCTTTGAATAGTAAATTCAAAATAAAAGCAATTATTTGAAATAGAAATATTTTGTAAAATTATAAATGTCTTTACTGTTACTTTTGATCATATTAAATTGTTGTGCCTTTGCAGAACAAAAGTATTAAGTTCTTTTAAAAAATGCCCTAAACTTTTAAATGGTGTATATGGTTTGTTATTCCATAGAAGAAAAATTTAAGAAAAAAAAGGTAAAGAAAATTACTTTTTGAAGTGAGTTTATTCCACATACACATTGAAGAGAAGAAATGACACTGCAGAACACCACTGCACCAAACTTAAGGGGCTAAAGTTCAACCAAAGTAGCAAATCTCAGCTCTTGGGGGCCTACACCAAAAGAGCACTTAGCAGCCATCAGACAAAGTGCTACAACACTGGTGAATCTTGCTCAGTAGGCAATTCTACATTGTGTAATGGACCTTCTGTTTGCCCATTGTTGTGTTTAAGGGTCTATTACAGACCAGAGTGATTGATTTCATGGCTGTATCCATTTCTGCCCAGCTGGCCTGAAGCTATATGCTAAACGTTCAGTGAGGCATTTAATCTGTGAATGTCTGCATGTACAGTTTTATTACTTTGGCTAAAGAAGCAGTGACGCAGCTGCCCAGTGTGATGCCATGTTTCTCACAGCTTTCTTATTTTTCTTTCTCCACCTTTTCCCCTCTTCAAAATCACAAAGATGAGCAGGATCAATACGGCGGTGAGTCGAAAGCGGGAGCAGCGTGTTCTCTTCATGGTGGTCACCATGGTGGTGTGTTACCTGCTCTGCTGGCTGCCCTATGGGGTTATGGCCCTGCTAGCCACGTTCGGGCGTCCCGGCCTGGTGACGCCAGCGGCCAGCATCATTCCTTCTCTGTTAGCCAAGAGCAGCACCGTCATAAACCCCATTATCTACATCTTCATGAACAAACAGGTGGGTGCATAGATGCTTGTTTGACCTTCAGTGAACGTAGGGTGACTATATGTCTTCTTTTTCCTTGATATGTCCTGGCTGGAATTTCTAAATTGCCTAAAATGTCCAGGTTTTGGCTTTGTCTTCCTATTGACATGCTCTCTGTAGTCCTTATACATTATATGCGTATTTGCATGGTTTTGACCAGTTCTCTGTAGATCCCACCTTCTTCCCATGATTGGTCAATTATGAACAATGCCTGCACACTATTGGTCAAACTACTTTTCAGTCAGTATCTTCAGCAACTATGATAATGTAAGGAAAAGAAAGCCAAAACGTGGACATTTTAGGCAGTTTGTATTGACATGTCTGGGAAAAAGATGATGCATGATCAACCTGTTGATGGCTATGATATGAATATTATATTACATGTGATATTTGTGTTAGTTTATTTGCATGCAAATGCAGCACACACTTTTATACATTTGAATGCTTAATTCACATTTAAAAATGAAAAATTACCTTCTGAGTCACCAGTGGTTGCAACAATGAATTTTTTTTTTTTTTTTGAGAAAGGTTAAACATAGTTTAATCCTGTTTAGTTGCTATTTCGTTAGCTGATGTATGTAAATTCAATTTAAGCATCGCTTAAGTGTCCATATACTTTTATTGCTACTGTATTTTTATGATGTGCTCATTCTATTCATTGCTATATTTAGTCTTTAACAAAAATACTTTCACGTTTTTCTTTAAAAGAACACAATGACTGCAGGATCACTTGAGTTCTCTGATATTTAGCAAAGTTTTCAGTTGGGGTGTCATTCCCAAAAGCACATTATCAACACCTTATTTTAAAATGTATTTAACAGCACAGATCACACACACTAATTAGTTAAAGTCATTTTTCCTCTGCCGTTGACAAGAATGTAAAAAGTCACCTTTGAATGTGAAATATAGGGACTGTGTTATGCTTGGGGAACTTCTTATTTTGGTCCAAAACCTGGGCTGAAACAAATGAGAAGGAAAAATTGTATAAATAGCTTAACTAGGTTCATACTATTCTATCAAGGCCACTCAATTCATCTAGTCAGGCCATTATATATTAAATTATAACCTTTTATAGGTTATGTATTGAAAAATTACAAGGCTGTCATCCAAAGACCATATTATTTAAACTACCATTTGAAATTTTCATTAAGATGTAAAATTAAAATCAGGTTCTCAGGTTCAGTTTTTCATTGGGGACAGGAACTGAACAAGGATTTGACTTTTTCTTTCACTGGTTTTGAATCAGTTTTGAATTGTACTCTGCTGATAAGCTCCAACCTCCCTTCTGTTCATCTTTTTCCTTTCATACTGAAAAAAGGAACTGGAGGCAAAATCATCTGAAGGCAACATTTCTTATTAGCTAAATTCATCTGCTGAATTTATGCAAATGTACTGACTGAACTTTAAAATATCAACATGCCACAAATTGAAATTATATATTACCCTTGACCACAAAACCAGTCATAAGGATTTTTATTTTATTTTATTTTTTTATTCAGATGAATACATCTGAATAAATAAGCTTTCCATTGATGTATGGTTTGTTATGATAGGACAATATTTGGCTGAAATACAACTATTTGAAAATCTGGAATCTGAGGGTGCAAAGAAAATCAAAATACTGAGAAAATCGCCTTTAAAGTTGTCCAAATGAAGTCCTTAGCAATGCATATTACTAATCAAAAATTAAGTTTTGATATATTTACGGTAGAAATTTTACAAAATATCTTCATGGAACATGATCTTTACTTAATATACTAATGATTTCTGGCATAAAAGAAAAATGTATCGTTTTGACCCATACAATGTGTTGTTGGCTACACTGTAAAAAAAAAAAAGTTGAGCCAACTTAAAATTTTAAGGCAACCAGCTTCAGCAGATTTTTGAGTTTTCTCAACTTGTCGTTTTAAGTTTATACAACAAAAATTTGAGAATCTCCCACAAACATAAGTTGAGCAAACTCAAAAATCTGCTGAAGCTGGTAAAATATATATTTTTAAGTTCGCTCAACTTGTTTTTTTTTTTTACAGTGTATTGCTACAAATATACCCATGCTACTTATGATTGGTTTTGTGGTCCAGGGTCACATATATTAAAGTTTCTTAAAGGAATGGTTCAACCCAAAAATGAAAATTCTGTCATTATTTACTGAACCTCATGTCAATCCAAACAGGGATGACTTTTTTCTTCTGTAGAACATTAAATATTTTAAGAAAGGTCTCTTTTTTGTCCATATTTTGGAGTTTGGTTATCAATTGGTTATCATTGCACATGAAAAAGTCAGTCAGGTTTGGAAAGACATTAAGGTAAGTGATGAAAGTTTTTAGTTTTGGGTGATCTATCCCTTTAAGTCCCTTTAATCCTATTTGATGGAAAAATACATTAATTCAACTAACCTGCTAGTTTGTCAGATCAACTTTAAAAATCATAATATATTGTAATAGAAAAGCTGCTTTGAGATGCATTACTTGTTTTCCTGAAATCGAAAAAACTACAGTAAATTATTGATTTTTTCCCCCCAGTATTATTTACTTTATCTATGGGTCATTTTTCACAATGGCTGTTCAACTCCATCCCAGCTTTGATGGCTGATTTGTATTCCAGCAGTTTATAGCTGTACAAAACATTCAAATAGTTATGCATGCAATTATGTTCAAGTGTTTGGAAGAATGCACAAACCATTTGAGTAAATATAGTCTTTCAGTGTACTTTTTGTGTTTGTTCAAGGATTGTGAGAGAGTATGTTCGAAGAAAGTAGTAGAAAGTTTTCAATGAAACGTTTCCTTCAAGAAGTGCTTGTTATATGATCGAACTGATACAAGATGTACAATTTATTATTATTTCTGAACTTGTGTACATGTGAACAGGTTGTGTTTGTAATATCTGTGCACTTCTCTTCTGTATGGGTTTAAGCTTCTGTTCCAAACAATTGCTTGTGATAAGACCGGAGATGAAGACTTGGAGAAACTAGTTTTGCCTGTCGGAGGAGACGCCAGTCACCTGTATGTCATTTTCAGTCTTCAATTCCTCCCAGCCCGTAACCATGGAAACTGTGAGTTGAGGCGAGTTGAAGACTTAAAGTGCTGTACAGATTCAAGTATCTACTCGGCATGTGTCGATATGACCGACGGAGATTGAAAGACAGCGGAAAATGGAAGAGTACTGAGAAACAAGTGAGTTTTGGAGTGCAAGAGAGCTGCGAAGTTCCTGAGCCTGTGAGTCAATAACAGTACTATTATACCGCCCGGGTTCAGGAGCTGTCATGCTATGTGGTAATTACATTTTCTGCTTCCTCTTTCTCTTTTTTGGGATGCAAGGAATTTTCTAGCACATTTCACATTTCCTCCCTTATTAAGAGCACAATGTGTACTTAGGGGAATCATCAGTATGCTGAAAACCTCCTATAAGGGTCACAAGCACATGTAAATTGCACCACAAAAATATTTTCACACTTTTTTGTCTTGGTTTCCAGTAAAAACATCCTTAAAGCATTCTTTAAAAAAAATATGCATTTTAATGTTATAAGTAAAGCTGTGTATTTTAATAAGTGGAAATATCTTGAATTACATTTATTTTATTTTGTTTATATATTTATATTCATAAATATAACAGAATTTAGTGAGCTTTACGCTTAAAACAAGCAACCCAACTGGCAGACTGAAAAGGCATTTCAAGACATTTTCTGAAAAAAACAAAAATCTATGGAAGCTTGCTTCCGCCACAGGATATACATTTTTAAAATGCATTTTTTTAGGCAATCTTGAGATAATGATTTGCTGTATATAAACTCAAAAAATAAACTCAGGATTGTTAGGGGGGAAAACGCTTTTTTTTTTTTTTCTCGCAATTGTGAGCATACATATCTCAAATTTAGAATTGTGAACTTCTATATCACAATTATGACATAATATCTCCATATCTTTCTCAGAATTATGAGGGGGAAAAAGATTTGTGATACAATACAAATCTGATTGTCTTACACCATTTTTCTTTTCAGATAAGAGTATCTATTTTAAAATAATTTAATGTTTTTACTGCAAAGCAAGGCAAAAATGTAAATTTTTAATTATTATTATTATTTTGCGGAAAAGGGACTGCAAATAGACACATTATCACACACTGTGTAAGAAACAATAAGACCAACAAAAGTGCCAGCTTCAGAATTAAGAGCTTTCCAGAGAGACAGGCAGTTCTTCCGAGCAGTGGGATCAGTTATTCCGGACCACCTGTGAGCAGGTGTAGCGTAATTGGCGAGGATGTTCTGTCCTGCTCTTCCAAGCTTTTCAGTACCCCACAGAGAGCTAATCATCTCCATTCCAGACCATCATCTGCTCAAAAGTCTGCTACCCAGCACTCCTCTCAGATCCGGACTGCAGCAGGCCAACAGAACATTCACTGATCCAGCATGAGTACGCACTGAAATTATTGCTCATTATCTGCCAGAGGTGAAAATGATTCCCTCAACCACGAATGCTCAAGTCAAGTTCAGACTTAGGAGATTCCAAAGATATTTTTCCCTCACAGTTTGATTTGAATTTTCCCACTTGGAGATATCAGATGTTCTCATCATGCATTGTTAAAAATTTCAAGCGGTTTCAACTAATTATTATTTAGTTACTAGTTCCACAGAAATCTTACGTTCAGTCAATTTCTGACTTCAAAGTGTTATCTGAATTGTTATTTTTTAGTTGGCTCAACCTTTAGTGAACTAGTTTTATAGTCCATTCAACTAAAATGTTTTAACTGGTCAAACATTTAGAAGACTACAGGAAGTTATGTCAATTAAAATGTAACCGTTTACTCTGTGTTTTATATGTTACCTGAACTAAGATTTATTATTTGGGCATTATAAGAAATTGCTGGGGAACTGCATAAACATATATTTTTATAGTTTAAGAAAATTATTAAAAATTATTAACTGGTGTTTATCAATCACTAAAAACTTTACAACACATAATAGCCTTTATTTAATAACAATCTCCATTTATAACATTTTTCATACAAACTAAACATACAGGAATGAAGAAAAAAAAGTCACATACATCTTGGATGGCCTAAAGGTTAGTAAATTAACAGCAAATTTTCATTTGTGGGTGAACTATCCCTTTAAAGCTCCAGTTGACAAACATTACATCTGTAATACAGCTGCAAAATTCAGTTTAAACTTTGTTTAATGAACTAAGAAAAAAACTAAACTAAATGTTAGCAAACAATCATTTACAACAAATATTACTTCTGTTCACAATTACATCTTTAATATCAGGCAGAAGTAAAAAAAAAAAAAAAAAAAAAAATTATAAAATGTGTTACAGTATATGAAATCAAATCAAGTCACCTTTATTTACATAGCGCTTTATACAGTACTGATTGTGTCAAAGCAGCTTTACAGAGTCAAACAGGAAAATAGTTTATCAATAATGCAAGAGGACATTAACAAGTCATTTTTCCAGTTAAAGTCAGTTCATTGGTGATTCAGTGTTGACATCATCCAGTTCAGCTCTCTTCCAATAATATCTGTGCAATCAGCCAAGCGTCCCCAAATAAGCGAGCCAAAAGTGACAGCGGGAAGGGCCCAAAACTCCATTGGTGACAGAAATTGAGTAGAAAACCTTGGGAGAAACCAGTCTCAGTCGGGGGGGCAGTTCTCCTCTGGCCAGACGAAACCAGCATGGTGTGGTTTAATTCTAGGCTGCAACCAGAGGTCGCGTTAACCGAAAATTCTCCGTCATTGACGGAATTTTTTTAGCAGTGACGGAAAAATCTGAAGGCCGTCCGTCACTTTGGCAGATTACACACACTGAGGGCAGGGGCGTAAATTTCATCTGACAGTAGGGGGGGACACTAAACGTAAAATTTCTCAAGAGCAATTTTTGAAGCGGACACAAATAATAAAGCCAAAATTATCAATTTGTTCTTGTAAGGATAGATATGTGTACACAGCATGTGTACATAGCATGGAGACCGTGTTTAAATATGAGTTCATAGTTCACCACGCGGTCATATTATAATTATTATTTTGCATCATCCATAGTATTTTAGGTTTCGTCTGAAACCTAGTACGTATCTTTCGCATTAATTCAACCGCATTAAACCCACTGATCTGCCACTTAACATCATATTGAACGAAACCCAACACGTAGGTCTACAATATTAGCCTAATATCAGTTCACACACAGACTTATCGCCGTGTTAGTTGTAGTGGGTGACAAGCTACGGTATTGTTAACCTTATAATCGCTCATAGAAAATACATAGGATGTCATAATTTTCTTGTCATGACTAATTTATTAATGATCCAGCATCTGTATTAAAGAGAAAGAATCATTTCACTCGATGTTTAAAGAGAATTAAACAGCCTAAGTTACTTACACATAACTAACTCGCTCTCTCTCACCGGACTCGTGTGTGTGTTTATCGGTAAAGGAGGAAAGCAGGCAGTGGACCAAACCACTGTGAGGCAAGGGAGGGGGGAATCAAAACATTTCTGAACTTAAAACGGTTTTTTTGCGTTTATTTTGTTTTACTACTCACACAGTTATTTTAAGTATATGTCCATTATATTATTTTCAATACACAGAGTCGCTTGAAATGATATTTTTAGGGGGGACAAGCCTCAGATAGGGGGTCATGTCCCCCCCGTCCCCCCCGGGATTTACGCCTATGACTGAGGGTGATCTATTGTAATTTATAACTGTAATTCCCAGCCCTGTCCAGTTGGTGGCTAGTGCGCTCCAGTGAGGCAGCAGAGCGCGCGATCGTCTCCAGAACAAAAATAAAGGTCTTTTGCTTTGTCAAATGTCTTTGATTCCGCACAGGCGAATATAGTAAAGCGAATCGCTTGATCTGAGGTGTCTACAGCGATCTATCACGCCACGGTATTTATTGCTTGAATTTCCTAATAAAATGGACAGAATTTTAAACCTGAGACTGCATTTCATATCAAAAGTAACAATGCACAAAGCTTAGCCGATTGCCTAACGTTACTGTGCGTTCATCAAATGAAAACAGCATCGATTGGGAGTTAAGAAACGATATTGGTTCATACAAATAAAAATCTATTAAAACAGAGAAATCGGTTTTATTTTATTTATTTTTTTATCCAGCACTAGCATATTTTGTTGTTTTAAGTGTCCTCCGCTGTCACTGACGCAGTCTCTGTTCATCTTTTCTCTTCTTAAATAAATAAATGCATAAGCCAATATGCTCGTTCTTTAGGTCCATTATTAAAAATGAAAACGTGAACAAAAATAAAAGCAGTTAAATGGGTTATTATAATTAAAATACGAAAATTAAAATGACTGGTAATAATAGATTTTGACGAAATTTTTACGACCCTGTCCGTCAAAATGACGGATAATATTAAAGTCTAACGCAACCTCTGGCTGCAACACAGGTCAGATTGAGCAGAGGACTTGTCTGGTTCTCGTGGTCTTGTCCCGATGGCCAACGAGGTCTTCGGAGGGGATCTGTCTCTGGAGCTCATCTAGCTGACATGGTGTCCGCTGACATTCAGGGTTGTCGTGGTCATCTCTAGGTGCTGATCCGCCATCTGAATAAGAATGAAACCGATTAATATTAGCGTAGATGCCACTGAGAACAGTAAAGCACATTACAATTGTAGTAAAAACTCTAAACATTTACACATATTACCTGGAATGAAAACAATAAACTCCTAGTCTTGAAATTACACACAGTATGTAGTTGCAGTGGAGCGGTCTGGTCAAGAGCCAGTGTTTGGTGCCTTGGGAGAACTGACTGGCCAGCATCTGAAATCTTGCAACAATGACAAAGCACCAATGAAACTTTTGGCCACACCCTGATGAAGAAAGAAAAGTACATTTTAAGTTAAAAAAAAAAATGAAATGATGCCTTTTAAATCATTTACAATGTATCAATATCAGCTAATTAAATTTGTGATGAAACAGAAGTTGCAACCTTTTTTTTTTTTCTTGGCACAAATCCATTCCACAATCCATTGCACAACAGGTGCTGACTGGATTTGTAATAGAACACGTGCATTTCATATTATAGGGCTAAGTTACCTCAAATATAGTTCTTATAGTATAAAAATAATATCAAAATATAATGGACCTGTCTGTTGTTGATAAATACCAGTGGTGACGTTTTACAAATTGACTGATCAGTTGTCCCAGTGTTTACTGAGCCACGGTCTTTCCCAGTGCAGGAATTAGTGTGCACAATCTAGTGATTCATTACCTAGGTGTCACAGTGCACACAGCGGGGAGGAACAAGGAACACGAGACAAGGAGGAAACTCAAATTAACAGTCTTTAATCCAGACAAGCCAGGGCAATACAAGGCAGGGCAGACACACAGAAACACCGGGGCGTAATGAGTAGACCAGACCAAAACTAACTAAACAGGCAGGAACTAAATACACAGGATAATTAACTATACACAGCTGGACAGAATCTAAACAATCAAACTAAATTAGGACAGGAACAGGACGGACCCACGGAAACACACAAGACAGAGAACTGACTGAGACGCTTTGAACGGCCTTGTGAAATGATTCAGTTGTTCATTTTCGTTCGGACCGTCAAACTTCTCTTCAGAAGTGCCTTCACGAGACCAGAAACACTGTGTACGTTAATCCGCCCCATTTGAAAAGAGCGACATTTCACCGTGGCTTGTTGTTAGTCACATTTAATGTCGTCTTTTTACTTCATGGGACAATTGCAAAAGTTTACACACACAAAAACCCATTCAACACGCCCATGTTAACTTCAAATGAGCGCATTAGCCTACTGTGGTTTACATTAGGTTACACGTTTCATAGATTTCGGTTAACGTTAGTCGTATTAAGCATTATGGAGAAAGACCCCACAATCTCTTCATTATCTTTTCACGTCATGGAAACACAAAAAAAATCATACAATGCCAAAATTACCTAAAATTCATTATAGTAACAGCTTTTGACATTTTATGGATTAAACAAGGTGAAAGACCATGTTCCCTTCACTTAAATTTCCCTCAGACATATTATACAACGCTTATTCGATGTTTTTATATATGTTATACGTTTGTGTATAAATATATACATTTTAAATAAAACATTTACACTTTTTAAATATACATTTTGATAAATTCAGTCTAACGTTAAGTACAAATATTTATTCAGTGCCACTTGACTTACCTGACGCCTGAACTTGACATACACTGTCTTATATCCACTTTTCTTCGGATATACAACTCATAAAACACTTTCTAAATGTCCATTCAAAAAAATCGAATATGTTGCATGATTTTCTCGTTAAATTTAGTCAAAAAAAAATTACATTTATTTAGTGCAACTTACCTGACGCGTGAACTTGACAAGATGGCAGCGCTGTTTCTCCCGTGAAGTCACTCAGGCTCGTGCACGTGCGAAATGATCTCAGTGTTGGCTGGATTTGTTTTTATTGGTTTAGTCAACATTTAGCATTCTGAATGTTGACTGGATTTGAAAATGAACATAATCTCCATAAAAATTATCTTCTCAACTAAGCCCAAGCAATAAAATTAGTTCAAATTAAATATTTTTGCCCTTCCAAGATTTGTTAATTGGATATTTTACATTGTGGGGAACTTGTAAATTATACGTGGAAGGGTTTTTGCAGGCCTACACAGATTCTGTGCTGATTTCTGTCAAATTGAAAGGCCGGTTGTTCACAAAAGTTCTACTTGTCCTCCATTCCTTGTTTAAAAAATATAGCAAATTTGATGAATGCTTTTAAATAAATAAGAGTATACTCTCACATTTTTCCTAGACTTGCACCCTTAAAGGAGTTTTCAGTGTTTTGCATACAAGATAAATAGACAGTTTACCCAAAAATAAATATCTTCATGTTGTTTCAAACCTGTATGACTTTCTGTCTTATATGCAACATGAAATAAGAAATTTGGAAGAATATTGGTAACCAAAAAATGTATTTACAAAAATACAATTGAAGTAAATGGTTACCAGCATTCTGCAAAATATATTCTTTCAAGGGTGAGCAAAAAAAAAATCCATTTACTTACATTATATTGTTCAAAATATCTAAAGAAATATGCAGAAGAAAGAAAGTCACACAGGTTTTGAACAACATGAGGGGGAGTAAATTATGCCAGAATTTGAATTTTTGGGTGAACTTTGACTATAAGCTCTGACAGCTTTTGTTACATAATATAAATAACATATATATAAATACATACTTTAATATATATAAATACATAACATAAATATTTTTTACTTAAGTAGACTTATTTTATGGTTAAGGCACTTACAATTAAAGTAAAGATGCCATCTTCCTTTAAATGTCTTGTATTTATCTTGTATTTCAGTCAAACCATTTACATTAAATTATCCATAAAAAAGGTTTTTAAGCTGTAAAGCTGTCAAAATCCTTTTTATGGGAGAGGAGCTAATTATTCACTAACATAATAGCCGTTAGTGTTACATCAGCAGAAGTATCAGCTTTTCTAATGTCATGGAAATTAGGTTGAAATCTATGTTGATGTATAATATAAATGTATAATAAGTTTTGTGGCTATATTAAATATAAAAAATGTGGATATAAGTTGTGTACATTTCGATATTTACTGCCTGGCCCTGTGTACTTCTATTGTAAATGCCTTATTGTACCTATGGGACGAGTCAAAAGTTTTTTTCTGTGGTAACAAACACTTTGCCACAAATACTGGCACTAGAGCTTAATTTGCTTTTGAGCATTGATTTACCCATCAACGAATTACACATACTAATCATCAAAAATAATGTCATCTAATCCAGTAAATTCAGTTTGTGACCATGCTAAATCAATGTGCCACATGTGCTAAATCTGATTGGATGAAACACCCAGGCAGATAGTTGTGTTAACTGTCCTACAGCATGTCCAGATGCACAGCCACCTTCTGTGCCACCTTCATCATCTCCGCAGGGTTCACCAGACCTCCTGCCAGCCCCTGTAATGAGTGTGTGGATCTGAATCCATTTATAGACTCATTCCTCCCACTTTAACCATATCGCATTCCTCACCTGTCTGCTGTTCCAAAAAAAAAAAAAATGCATAACACACACCTGCGATGGCTGACAGCATTGTGACCAATTTTCAGATTCAAACAGCTTGATTATGTTACAGGTCATCTCTGTCAGTACAAACATTAAGGAGATGTTTGTCAGAACTAGCGGATTCATGGAGAGATTTTGTGAGAACTATCAGTGAGTGCCATGGTCATGCATGATTGCGTCCCATCAGTGCTAACAGAACACAGAATGGCCATTAACAGGCGGACTGAAGCAGATCGTCTTGGGAAAAGTGTGTATTTGCAGTCTACCATTAACTGTGAACCCTTGACCCCAATCTAAACCCCTTCAGTCATCTGTCTCTGTCTGTCTCTCTAGTTTTCCCTCTGTTTCAAAGGCACTAATAATTGAGTGTCAAAAAAAGCATTTATGTTTTAATACAGAAATGCTTCGGGTATATGGTATAAAAAGAAACTGAACTGATAAAACGATGGTTCTCCAGTGTTTGGCATCTTCTGAGGAAATGTAGTAGACTATAAGTATACAGTGAACATGGACGTATACTAAGTATACTACGTTTTCTCAAGGGGTGAAATCTTACTCTGTGTTTTGTGGATTGAAGTTTTTTTAAATGATGCTTTGTGTGTGGGTGAGTGTGTTTGTGTATATATATATATATATATATATATATATATATATATATATATATATATATATATTCATTGATGTTAATGTTTGAATTGAATAATATTAAAATATTTAACGACCTACAAATGACATCTTTCTTGTTGATTTTATGTCATAATATTTCTGTGTTTGTCAAAAGCCCTAAACTTTATTTCCAGATTGAAATAAAATCTGTTTTCAATGTGATTTCAGTCACTGTTCCCAAAACAGGGAGGATTTTGCAGGGCGTATTAGTTACACTCCCCTTCTGAGGGAACAACTCATGACTAGCCATTCATTTACTCAACACTTGCATGAAATCTTGTTGCAATCTGATGGTGGTATTGAGCCAAGGCCACACAAACATTTCCTTATTTCATTCTGCTGTAAATGGTGTTGCTTGGAGCAATATATATTGCTTGGTCATTGTTAAGGTTAAAGTCAGAGTTTCTGTTACAGAAATTGAGTTTCTGAACTTTTAGGACAAACACTTGCACCTCTGTTTTCATAAAACTCTCTTGAAAGTTTAGGCTGAATCTGTCAAAATTTAATGGTGAAGGTTGTTTTGTGAGAATAAATCTCTCTCACATATCAACAAAGCACCACCTATCTTAAAATGTGTTTTACTCCTCTGAGACCTTCGCAGACAGTTATGATTAATTACAATAAACCTTTATCTATAATGAAAAGTGCAGCGCAAGAACACAGTGCTTACTTTGGACCACAATACTTTATATATATTTTTTTTTTTTCTGAGCATCTCCTGCGAGTTGTTTTTCTCAGCTTAAATCAGCCCACTTTGCTTCCATCTGTGGTGACCTGATGGTCAAAGCCTGCAAGCTGTTTCCTCTGAGTGTGTGATCGCATGCGGGGGAATGTAGAGGTATATACACAGACGCTCAGTGAGGGATTGGCACCTTCAAACAAGCATCTCCATCACTCTCAGATAATCACTGCCTACGCTCCTGCTGAGAGGTCCTGCCTCGGTTAATGAATTTTGTGCACGTAGTGCTTTCAATTTGCAAACAAGCCTGTCCACATTAGAGGAGACGGAGCATCAGCTGTTGTTCCAGAGCTGATGATTCCCACGTTTGGCTGGTGTTTTATTATTCTGTCTGCACAGTTGCAAATCCAGCAAAGCAAGGGAGAAATGAGTTGTGTGATCGAGTGAACATTCAGGCTTTGTCTTGTTTGTCTTTGATAATGTGCGTTCAACTTTTTATGCATACATAAAATACACTCACAATAAATACTTTACAAAATGATATATGCTTTATAGAAAATCTCAATTGCCTGATTTTATTGTGTCAAAAATGTAACTGTATTATCGCCCAGCTCTTTATATAAAGTTGGATATAGGTATCTATATATAATGTCTATATATATATATATATATATATATAATGTAACTAACCTTAGACTTATATTCATGTAAGGCAATATATACTATATAGCAAATATAATTTGTTTGATTGCTTGTGTCATCTCAAAATGTAAATTTTATCACCCATCTCTAATCTGCTAATTGCAACTATAAGGCATGAAGATATTAAGGTATTATAAACATTAGCCTAAAGATTTTCTGTAAAAAAAAAAAAAATGGTTTGAAAGTATTTTCTTACTTTTTTTTTTGCTTACATTCTTTCACATTTTTGTCTTGTTTTCCAGTATAAATATTAAAACATTCTTAAATAAAGATATATTTAAGTTGCAAAATGACATGATATTGTGTGTTGTTTCCTGAATGTATCAATATTAAATCTTTTTTTTTTTTTTTTTTTGCATAAAACTAGAAAAAATATCTCCCAATGAGGTCAGAAAAATTATCTTGTTTTTCTCTTTTAATTACGTTTATTCATTTTACCTCACGGCAGGTGTTTGTTCTTGTTTTAAGCCTAAACTCACTTAATTTTAATTTTTTTTTTTTTTTTTTTATAATTTTTTCTTAAGTAAATGTTTTGAAGGTTTTTTTTGTTGTTGTTGTGAAATAAATTTGTATTGACTTGGCTTTCTCTTAAAGAAGAACCTCATGTTGTTCCAAACCTGAATGACTGACTTTTTTCTGTGGAAAACAAAAGAATATATTTTAAACGTTTTGTCCATACATTCATTGGAGTCCAAAACAACTTTGACTTTACTTGTATGGACAAAAACAGTAAGACATTTTTCAAAATATCTTCTTTTGTGTTCCCATTCAGGTTTGGAACTACATAAGAGTGAGTAAATTCTAACAGAATGTTCACTTTTGCGTCAGCTATCCCTTTTAAGCATTAGAAATGAAATCCCAGCACTCTCAATCTGTCTTTGTGTGTCAGTTTTGCAGATGTTTCCATGCGCTCATCATGTGCACCACCCCAGAGAGAGACTCCAGCTTCAAAAACTCCTCCAAAGTCACCAGAACTCTCAGGACAGTGCGACGCGCCAACGGCCAGAATGTGACCTTCGCGGTGGCCTCAGCTGGCCATCCTACTATCTTTGCTCCTAACAGCGGCGGGCAGAAAAGTTCCTCAGAGGGTGAGAAACCATCCCCTGCTGTGAGCCAGGGCACCAACAGACCTGTTGTCTCTCTTGTTGCCTATTACAATGGTTGAGCTCATACAGTCAGGCCAAACCAACACTAATACAGTGGAATTAGAAGTGACGGAGGTCACGGATTGCATAAAAAGAAAAGAGAATTGATAAGTGGACTGGCCCTCACTGACAGTCATGTTGCATTCTAGGGGAAAACACTAAGAATGGATATTGGAAGTAAACAGCTGGAGAAAGGAATGACGCCCCAGAAGAAGTTTAAAACATCTGGATCTAACTGGTAATTTAGCTGATGTTTCTTATGAGTCCAGGATGTATATGTGCTCTCAGATTTTGGTGAGGTGTCGCTCTCTTTGAAACTGAGCATGAGCCTGTTTTTTCCTGATATTTTACTTTAACAAGGACACTTTCGCTACCAGTACCTTTTCATGGTTGGACAACCAGTGTAGCACAGATTGTTTAAAGTGATGCTTTTGTTACTCTTCTTCTAATTCTGTTCAACATTTAGAACATGTACAACTACTCTAAGCACATGAAGGCCTGTTTGTGAATGGAATGGTTGACTTCAAAATTAAAAATGTGCTTAAAATTTACTTTCCCTCAGGTCATCCAAGATGTAGATGAGTTTGTTTCTTCATCAGAGCAGATTTGAAGAACTGTAGCATTACATCACTTGCTCACCAATGGATCCTCTGCAGTGAATGGGTGCCGTCAGTATGAGAGTCCAAACAGATGATAAAAACATCACAATAATCCATCAGTTAATATCTTGTGAAAGGTTCGTGCTTGTCAGAAAATAATCCATCATGAAGGCATTTTAAATTTAAACTGTCCCTCTGGCCAAAATACCAAAAATCCATAATAACTCTTCCTCCAGTGAAAATGTCCATCCCATCATCCTCTCGCTTTAAAATCCACCAATATATTTTGGCTTGTAAACAGTGCTTGATCTGAGCATGTTTCTCTCTTGATTCAGAGCACATACCTTTGATTCTGATTGTTTACTGGAAAAAGCAAAAGTATGGATATAGAACTCACATTTTAGCCAGAAGCAACTATTTGAAGTTGAAAACATCTTAATAATGGATTTTTTAATTACAAACACGCAGGTTTTTGCTACACAAGATGTTAATTGATGGACTGGAGTCATGTGGATTACATGTGGATTATTGTAATGTTTTTATCAGCTGTTTGGACTCTCATTCTGACGGCACCCATTCACTGCAGAGGATCCACTGGTGAGCAAGTGATGCAATGCTAAATTTCTCCAAATCTGAAAGAAACAAACTCATGTACATGTTGGATGCGTCGAGAATGTCAATTTTTTTTTTATAATTTTAATAAATAGTTCACCTTTTTTGGGTGAACTTTTCCTTTATGGGATATATGTTGCTGAAATTTAAAGGGGTTATATCATTTTCCTTGATCATTTGAAATACAGAAGTTTAATAACTTGCTCCTCTGCATCTGTTGAAACCCAAATACATTTAACACATCCACATTTATACGTCAATAATTCATTTTCATTGTCAAGTAAATCTATCACTAATAGTAGAGTGAGATATGAAGAATGTCCACCGAAAGTTGTGCTTGGCTGTAGTTTATGACTTTATTTTTTATCAAGGACCCTGATCACAACAGTGAGTTTGTGCAGCTCATTTCAGCAGGACTTGTTTTATGACAATCCTTAAAATGTTTGAGGACATAAAACCTGTTTTGAGCTGTAAGAAACCTTGACTAACATCATTAATTGACCTCAGGGAAAAATGTGAAATCTATGATATGACCCCTTTAATAACAATCAAAATGCAATAGTCTACATGAAATACACTTTACAAGTATTTATATGTAAGCTCTGAAGTTCTATTTTAGCTTTCTGTATATTTTAACAGATGTTGTATAACATGTAAAACTGCTTAGCAAATGAAAACAGTCCAGGAATAGCTTTTCTTAGGCTTGCCAATATATTTCCAAGATTAAATAAGCAAATCATTGATTTGAAAAAATTTCCTTGGCACGTTATGCTAAATTGGCTGCAGGCACCCATGAAACCCCGTGAAACCTCTTTATTGTACTGTTTATACACACACACACACACACACAGAAAATAAAAAGCTTTCATAAACTATAATGTATCATAAAGCAATGATGCCTTGAAGCCAAAACCTGCAGCAGAATCTGTTGACAATGGAATTTATTTCAGTTTAATAAATGATGTTTGTCTTTGGTTTATTTTTGTTTTGATTCTGGTGTTTTGTAATCAATATTTATATTTGTTTGGCATCAAAAGGACAGGCTTCTCAGCAACGAGCAGACTGTTGACTCCTCAAAACTTGAATAATGTGGGATTGGCCCGGGGTCCCTTGTGGGGCTGTGACTGTTCTTATCAGCTGATCCGTGTTTACTAATGTAGCAACATTCACAATCAAACAACAAAAAAAGGATTTATTTCTATTATAACACCCTAGTGAATCACATATACTGACTCTGAAAAAGATTTGAAAGATGTAGAGATTTTTGAACTTATCAAAAGCATTTCTTACTGTAAGTGTTTTGTGCTTTAGTGTCATATTTTTGCTGATCAATTTTAATTTCCATTTTTGTGCAGATCTTTAGTACCGTATTGTTGAGGTAAACAAAAAATAATAATAATTCAGTGTCAAAAACCCAGTTTTACAATACTAGGTAATCAAACGTTTGGGGAAAGTAAGGTTTTTTAATTATTATTTCAAATAAAAAATTTTGAACTTTTTATTCATCACGAAATTCTGAAAAGTTTTCACAAAAATATTAAGCAGCACAACTGTTTTCAACATTGATAATTATGTTTCTTGAACATCAAATCAGCATATTAGATTGATTTCTGAAGGATCATGTGACACTGAAGACTGGAGTAATGATGCTGAAAATTAGCTTTGCTATAACAGGAATAAATTACATTTTAAAATATATTAAAATATTTATTTTAAATTGTAGATTTACTGTTTTTACCCCAAACTTTTGAATGGTATATTTTATTTCTTTTATTTTTATTTTGAATAAAATTCTCACAAATCAAGTTATCTCTTTATGGCTCATATCATACAGTAATGGAGAATTACCCAGAAATCCCATATAATCTACACATAAAGCCACAGAGCCACAGATCTGTTTTACAGAAGTATTTTTACAAGACTTGGATTTGTGGAACAAACTAACAATTATATGAAAGTTTGATTACAATTACAGTGTTTATTTTGAGGGTTATTTGTATAATAGTGTTTTTTGTGATTTATTTGTGTGAACATTAGCAAGTATTTTTACGAGGCCATTTCTGGATGAAGGGGTATGTGACCCATTTTTATGAGTTGCCATAGTAGTGCAAAGCTGACGTTGTACAAAACTTCTGTGCATTGAGTGAGAAGGCTGTATGCAGTCAATGCTGTAGATATTGTGTCAGAATACATATGGAAATGCAAGATAACAGCACTTTGAAATGCATAAAAATGCAAATGAACAGCACTGAATGCATTTTTGTACATGAAAAACAACATTTGTTACAGCCCAGCTGCATGTAAGAGCCAATCTTTTTTTTTTTTTTGTCTTATTTTATTCTAGCTCGCTTTGTACATTCTAAATAAGATTGAAATTGCTGACTTCTTTCTGATTTATTTTTCTGACATGCTCCAAATGAAGCTAATACATTATAGTGATCTCCAAATCAGAGCTTTTGTTTTATAGTTTTGTTGTGGACTATTTGACAGACGATCACTAATTTGTTTGTGCAAGTATATGTGTGTGTGCTAGCATCCATCTGTATTATGTATTACCGAAGCAGTTTTTTCTCTAAATGTTACCTACGTTAACGCTAATAATAAAAATATCTGGATATAAAATATGTATGTGGTTTCAATAGAAGTTACCGCTTTTGTATGATCGTAAAATGTCCACAATGCCTTTTATACAATTTGTACAACAGAGAAAAGCATATTTCTAGTTTGTGCTCTATTGAAATTGCCAGATTGCTTTGCCGTTGTGTATAAGAAATCTTTGGCAATCTGAGCTGTCAAACAGTTTTTCAGATATCCTCTTTTCTGCAAAATGAGTAATGTTTCCTATTCTTTCAGACCAAAATGCAAAGGGTAAAGCATCCACGTCATCTGTCTTTGTGACAGATGTCTGCTTTCTTAGTTTCTGTCATAACAGTGTGATGTACTGGGATCTGATATGAGACTTGAAAATGGGAAAGTCACACCATAGTGTGATAAATCCCTCTCTGAACTGGTTGAATCAATAGTCAGGGTGGTGGAGAGACGGAGAGGGAGAGGGAGAGAGAAATGCTGAAAGACAGAAAGAGTTCTCACGCCTTGAAAAGTAGTTGTTGATGGGCCATGAGATGCAGCAGGTGCATTAGGAAGAAGAAATGTGCAGAATTAATATGGGGGGGAATGTGAGTAGTGTCATTTCCAGGTATGCATACTGCATATTTCCAGACAAGTATGCCAAACAGCAAGAGATTTCACATAATGCATTCATAAATATATATGTGCTGGCAATGTTTAGAAAAATGTGTGCATATATGTGTGTGTATATGTGGTGTTAATGTCAGTTTGAGTCTGTAAAACTTTGTCAAGTTGGGTCTCCAGTCTTCACACTGTAAGATTGAGCTGCTGACAAGTCTTGTCACTTATTTTTAACTTCACACCTCATAACGGTCACACAATTTTACACTCACCTTGGCTTCTGTGAGTGGTAGTACACTGTAAAAAGTGATAAGTTTACTTAACTTAAAAAAAATTGAGGAAACCCGTTGCATTAAAATTCTTAAGTACATAATATATATTTTTTTTAAAGTTAAGTGAACTTGACAATTCAATGAACTTATTTTTTTAATTATCATATACTTAAAAATTTTAAGGCAAAGGGTTTCCTCAATTTTTTTAAGTTAAGTCAACTTATCACTTTTTACAGTGTATGTGCACATTGATATTTGTGTGGATGATTTATAAATAACATGGATGTTTTTTTTAACATCATGAATCTAGTTGTGTATGATTATGTGTATGTGTATGATCTAAATGTGTATGATTATGTAAAATTATATTATTTTTATTTGTAATAATTAATTTTAGACACTAACAATGGTTAGTGTGTACATAGTATATAAAGTAAATCATATATATATATATATATATATATATATATATATATATATTAGTGCTGTTAAATGATTAATCGCAATTAATTGCATCCAAAATAAATGTTTTTGTTTACATAATATATGTATGTGTACTGTGTTATACTGTATATAAATACACACACATGCATGTATATATTTCAGAAAAAATGTTGTTTATATATTAAATATATATATTTTAAAAAAATTATATGAATATAAATATAGACACATAAATACATGTAAATATGTCCAAAATATATACTGTATGTGTGTGTATTTATATATACATAATAAATATGCACAGTACACAAACAAAAATATGCACAGTATGCAAACAAAAGTTTTTATTTTGGATGCGATTAATTGTTTGACAGCACTAATATATATATATATATATATATATATATATATACAGTGGGGCAAAAAAGTATTTAGTCAGCCACCAATTGTGCAAGTTCTCCCACTTAAAAAGATGAGAGAGGCCTGTAATTTTCATCATAGGTATACCTCAACTATGAGAGACAAAATGAGAAAAAAATCCAGAAAATCACATTGTAGGATTTTTAAAGAATTAATTGGTAAATTCCTCGGTAAAATAAGTATTTGGTCACCTACAAACAAGCAAGATTTCTGGCTCACAGACCTGTAACTTCTTCTTTAAGAGGCTCCTCTGTCCTCCACTCGTTACCTGTATTAATGGCATCTGTTTGAACTCGTTATCAGTATAAAAGACACCTGTCCACAACCTCAAACAGTCCAACTCCAAACTCCACCATGGCTAAGACCAAAGAGCTGTCAAAGGACACCAGAAACAAAATTGTAGACCTGCACCAGGCTGGGAAGACTGAATCTGCAATAGGTAAGCAGCTTGGTGTGAAGAAATCAACTGTGGGAGCAATTATTAGAAAATGGAAGACATACAAGACCACTGATAATCTCCTCGATCTGGGGCTCCACGCAAGATCTCACCCGTGGTGTCAAAACGATCACTAGAACTGTGAGCAAAAATCCCAGAACCACATGGGGGGACCTAGTGAATGACCTGCAGAGAGCTGGGACCAAAGTAACAAAGGCCTCAAATCCTGCAGTGCCAGACGTGTCCCCTGCTTAAGCCAGTACATGTCCGGCCCGTCTGAAGTTTGCTAGAGAGCATTTGGATGATCCAGAAGAGGATTGGGAGAATGTCATATGGTCAGATGAAACCAAAATAGAACTTTTGGTAAAAACTCAACTTGTCGTGTTTGGAGGAGAAAGAATGCTGAGTTGCATCCAAAGAACACCATACCTACTGTGAAGCATGGGGTGGAAACATCATGCTTTGGGGCTGTTTTTCTGCAAAGGACCAGGACGACTGATCCGTGTAAACGAAAGAATGAATGGGGCCATGTATCGTGAGATTTTGAGTGAAAACCTCCTTCCATCAGCAAGGGCATTGAAGATGAAACGTGGCTGGGTCTTTCAGCATGACAATGATCCCAAACACACCGCCCGGCAACGAAGGAGTGGCTTCGTAAGAAGCATTTCAAGGTCCTGGAGTGGCCTAGCCAGTCTCCAGATCTCAACCCCATCGAAAATCTTTGAGTCCGTGTTGCCCAGCGACAGCCCCAAAACATTACTGCTCTAGAGGAGATCTGCATGGAGGAATGGGCCAAAATACCAGCAACAGTGTGTGAAAACCTTGTGAAGACTTACAGAAAACGTTTGACCTCTGTCATTGCCAACAAAGGGTATATAACAAAGTATTGAGATGAAATTTTGTTATTGACCAAATACTTATTTTCCACCATAATTTGCAAATAAATTCTTTAAAAATCCTACAATGTGATTTTCTGGATTTTTTTTCCCTCATTTTGTCTCTCATATCTGAGGTATACCTATGATGAAAATTACAGGCCTCTCTCATCTTTTTAAGTGGGAGAACTTGCACAATTGGTGGCTGACTAAATACTTTTTGCCCCACTGTATATATATATATGGATATATACACTGTAAAAAATGATAAGTTGACTTAACTTAAAAAAAATTTAGGAAACCTTAAAATCTTAAAGTAAATGATAATTAAAAAAATAAGTTAATTGAATTGTCAAGTTCACTTAACTTTTTTTTTTAATTATTATTATGTACTTAATAATACCCCTCATATATATATGAGGGGCCGTACAAGCCATAATTCATTCTGGCACTCTCACATACATACATTTCTGCTTTCACACTCATACATTCTCCTTACACATACATACATCTCTATTCTCTCACACACATACATTCTCCTTTCACATACATGCATTTCTACCTTTTTTTGGTATCCATTACTTCCTGTTTAAACAGGAAGTCACTCTCAGACCAGGAAATACATGTGCAAGACTTGCTCAGCTCTTCCTCACAATTTTACAATGATGCTAGTCATTCTCTTTTCTTTTCACATAGTTTTTACTTTTGGAAGTAGCAATGAACGTGACATCAGACAATTTTTTAATAATGTGCTGGAATGTATTGAACAAATGCAAAGAGAAGCAGATTCTTTTGTGGATGATAGGATACATTGAGAACTTTGTGATCACATTCAAACCCTATGTGGATTTCTGTCAGTCTAAAAATTTGTTTGACGATTCAAAAAATAGATCAGCAGTAACTACATTGGAGTCCTTATATGGATGTCTTTTGGATAGCAAAATTTGTATTTGTATGACCCACCTCTGGGCCACAACCTTGCTTAAGTTCTGGCCCAATTTTGGCTGGGTCCCCGGCCCAAAACTGGCCCACACACAAACAATTTCCTCTGGTCCAGATGTGGCCCACGGCCTGTAAAATGACTCTTATTTATTGACATGGCCCAGATCTGGCCCACATACTTTAGAGTGACTTATATTATTTTATGTGGCCCAGGTCTGGCCCAGACACTTTAAACCAGATCTGGCTGAGACTCGGCTTGGTCCCCGGGCCGAATGTGGCCCAGAAACGGCTAAATGTAATTCAGCAGTGAAACACAAATACAACCATTTAAAAAGATTAAAAAGTACTTTAATAGAAATATATATTAACAATCAACAAATGCACTACAGTATAAACATTAACACTTTTTAAACCACAAAGTAACAAGTAAATTATATTTATATAAAAAAAACATTATGTCATAATTCAGTTCAGTTCTTATCAAATGATGTCAGTGCAGTAAAGTCAGTAATATTGCTGAATATTAGGAATCTTCAACTAAGTAAGACAAAAGGCAACAGTGACAAGAATCCCAAACCCAAACAAGACCAGGCTGAGTCACGAAACCAGTTCTTCTCTGACCAAACGAATGAATGTGGTGTGATTATTCCAGGCTGCATCACAAGTCAGATTGCGGATTGATATCAGTCAGAATATTTCATCCAACTTCTTCTGTTTGACAATAAATCATTCCAGTAGGTGAAGTTGTTAAAAAGGGTCTGCGCAGAGGGCTTGTCTGGTTCTCGTTGTCTTTGCTGAGGATCTTTGCTGGGGCCATCAATGAGGTCTTCACAGGGACCTGTCATCTAGCTGACATGGTCTCCGCTGACATTCAGGGATGTGTCGTGGTCGTTCCTGGGTGCAGGTCCACCGTCTGGTCTGGATACCAACTGGATCAGCTGATTACTGTAACCTAGGGATAAGGGTGAGACAGTATATAAGCGACTAATATAAACATTGATGTCATTCTTCTTACAAATTAACAAGTACATTAGATATTATGGGAAGTGTTGCCAAGTGTTGCTGCTTACTCTAACTGGTGCAGCATAAAGATCCTTTTAGGGATTTGAATTATAGAAATGTGACAGTGTGTCATGTGTATGCAAGGCTAAAGAGATGGGACTTTTAAATTCACAGAGTGTGTCTGCCTCCCGAAGTCTGCCGTTTTGATCAGCTGGAGCCACCTCTTCATAGTCCCCTTCACCTGCATTTCAGCAGCTTAAGCTTCAGCCTTGAAATATATGTATAAATATATATTGTAAGGTAATTATTAAATCTTATGCATTACAGTTTTTTACAATCATTAGGACCAGCCCCAGAATTCACACCTTATATGTTTGATGAATGTTCATGCATAAGCTCATGCAGCAGTTCTGAATTTCTGTAAAAAATATTTAAAAAGATGTCAGATTACATATATGAAGTGTTCAGATTATTTTTTTAAGTTTGTTTGCTCATAATAATCCCCACCACAGTAAAAATATGTTAAGTATGATGTTTATCACATCATAAGGCATATATATGCTTCAAAAGTTTTCATTCACTCTAAAAAATTGAACCTGCTGCTCTAGTGCAGATAGATTAGGCCTCCAATCAAGAACAAAAGATCTAAACAAACGTAGGCCTATCTACAGTGCTTTTCCGTGTCAGCTTATTAAATTCAGATTGAACATTTTGTAATGCTACAACAGTTTGATTCACAAACAAATCACTCATTTGAAAGGTTAAGTGAATCGAATCAGACAGAGCCACCCGTAGATATTTATGGCGCAACCAGTGCAGTCCGACTCCTATGATTCAATAGCACTCGTTAAAAAAAACGAATTGAATGAATTCTAGCAAACTAAATGGAATAACTCGTTATAATTTCATTAGCTAACATTATCGTGCACTGGATAGCCTACAGCTTGCTACCTGCCTTCCGTTTCCACTATACTCTCTCTCTCTCATACATACATTCTTCTCTTACATACACATATTTTCTTCAGACATACATACGTTCTATATATAGCCTATATATGTATGTGTAAGGAGAATGTACTGTACGTGTGTGTGAGAGTAGAAATGTATGCATGTGTAAGGAGAATGTAAGTGTGTGAAAGCAAAAATATATGTGTGTGAAAAGAGAATGTAAGTGTGTGAGAGTGCCAGAATGAATTATGGCTTGTACGGCCCCTCATATATATATATGCAATTTCCTTATATGCTGTTCCAAACTCACATGGCTTTGTTTCTTCCAGGAGCACAGTTATTTTGCAGATTTTCTTTCTGGCCTAATGCATTACAGCAGGTTTGACGTCAATTACATCAAATAATATGGATTTTGGAAAGAAGGGTGAGTACATTTGGTGTGAACTAGTGCCTTAATATGAGGTCACAAGACTGCTTTAAATACATATTTAAAATGTTGAAGATAAAGTACAGTTCACAAGCTGTGAACTGCCCTTGTGTTTGTGTTAATATGTATTTAAAATACAGTTAAACAGAGGAGCAGATGGTATTAGATATTCACAGAACAAAACAGAGCAACACGTGTCTGCTAAATCAAATAAAAACCTCTCACCTTTAAGCCATAGTAATCAATCTCCCACAGAGACGGATGAATGTTCAGCAATACACATTTATCCTTCTGTTCAGCATCCACTTACTGTGAACTATCGCCAAAGCCCTCAGGCCTGACCGTAATCATTTTCACTGTCACTTTGAGTGTTAGTGTCACAGTGACTTCTGTGAGGGATCTGCCTGTTTATCATGTCACTTATTCATATTTTAACTGGATATAAGAAACCTTTTTATCCAGAGAGTTTCTCTAATGCAGGGACGTGTCCCCTAAAATGTGATTGGCCACTCCAGATGCCACTTCAAAATTCTAAATCACGATTGATCTGAGTTAAGGCCAGTTTATTACAAGGACTATAAAGTTTTACTAATCATTCTAATTATATAAGAATAGGGACGTCCATACAACTATAATGATAAAGACAGAGGAAAGATATAATTGGAATCATTTTCAGAAGGATATTTTCCAGCTGATGAACGATAACAATACGTCACGACTTAATAAAAAAAAAAATGGACAGCCAATAAGAATCCACCTCGATTTAAAGATCTCGACAAAACTACAGCGTGTGCTTATAATAAACAGAATCTGTCAACTGGTGTGGACACCAATATAATTACAAGGTAATTACATAGTTCTCTTTAAACTTATCGTTTTTGGTGTGAACGGGCCTTTAGACTTGTATTTTTGGTAATAAATGATACATTAAATTGAGTAAATATAAAAGTATTAAATACAGTGGACTGAAAGTATATCTATTTAAAATATTCCACATGTTTTGCAGTATTAATGAGTAATTCATAATTCAATGAAATGATGATGAGCTGCTGAAATTCAAGAAAATTTTTACATTATTTATTCACATCTGTATTAATTATATATTCATTTTAGTGCAATTAATCACATCCAAAATAAAAGTTTTTGTTTATATGTGTGTGTGTGTGTGTGTGTGTGCTGTGTATATTTATTATGCATATATAACGACACATATTTATATAAACATATAAACATAACATATTTTTCTTAAATATATACATTCATGTCTATTTATATATACATAATAAATGTACACAGTACAAACACATGTATTATGTACACAAATCTTTTATTTTGGATGCGATTAATTCATGATTAATCATTGCCTAGCACAAATTTATTTTATTTTTTTATGAATGAGTATGCAGTCAAACAGTCGAAAAGGCATTTATATGACTGCAAAATAGCTTGTTTTGCAATATACGGATATCATCGCCATATTAATTTTTTTCTTTTTTGTCTTTATTTGTGACAAAATACGCCCACCCAATCTCTCTCTCCCTTCCTGATTTTGCCTCTCTCTCTCTCTCTCTGTTACTGCCAGTTCATAGAGAGAGCCATCTGCTGATGTGCTTCTCTGCGGCAGGAGCCAGATGCCCTCAGTGACAGATTAGACGCCAGTGACCCGCAGTGACTGGCTCCAGTCAGACGTACGGGAGGGAGCAGCACTGGCATGCTGGGCCGTCCGCTGTGGCACACTGGCACCCTACCACCCCACAGCTCAGTAAGCCCACCACAGCTCACCGCTTATCTCCACCATGCCACAGCATACAAAGACACGCGTGCACCCAAAAGAACATTTAACCAAGTACAAATGCCACATGAAAGCTAGATATACAGAAGGGAAACATTCTGTCATGATTCTATGTGCACTATTAATCAAAAGCACTGGATGCTGCACACACTGCTGTGGTTAGCCAAAAGAAAGATGTTATTTCGATACAATTTCATGAACAGAAATATAGCTCCCTGGTACAGTTCAACAGAGAACTGTCAAGATGAAGTCTAAATTTTATTTTTATAAAACATGTTCCTTATCATGAATGATTAATCACCACATGCTCACTAAATTCCTTTTCAGATGATCAACAAGTTCTCATATTTTTTAACCCGTCCTCTCCACAATACAATATTGCAGCTGCAGATGATGCAGATATTTACTGATTTAAAAATATCAGCAATTTCAATTATTCCAATTTTAATTCTTTTATAATTATACTTTTTCTAAATTAAATTTTTTGATTTATTTATATTTTATATCAATTTTATGTGTGTGTGTATATATATATATATATATATTATATTTTGTATATTTAATATTGTATTTTATATTTATTGTATATTTAATTATATATTTAATCTCATTTCCCCAGTTTTTACATTTAGATATTATTAAATATCTTAAAACACTAATAATTTAATAACCCAGTTAAATGTAATCTAAAAATGTAATAATAATAATAAATAAATAATTGTGCAGTTCTCTTTTTCACTGTTTACATTTGCATGTTTTGCTGTAATCTAATGCTCATTTAAAAACACTAATAATTTTAAAACACTGTTAAAAAAGTTAATAATAATCATTTTATATTGTAAATTATAATTAATTGTGCAGTTCTTATTTTCCCTGTTTTTACATTTACATGTTTTTGCTGTAATCTAATGCTCATTTAAAAACACTAATTTAATAACACTGTTACATATAATCTAAAAAATTTTTGTTTTTTACAATAATTATATTTAATAGTGCAGTTCTCATTTTCTCTATTTTTACATAGCCTATTATTTGCCATAACAATCAATAACAATGTTAAATGTAATCTAACAAAAAAATGAATAATCATTTTCGTCCTGTATATCTAAATTCACTAATAGAATTTAAAATGACTGTTTTATTTTTCATTTACTTCGGCTGTATCCCTTCATTGCCTATGGATAAAATCATCTCTCCTGCCCTATACTTATTTCTCATTGAATATCTTGTTTCATTCAAAAATACATTATATCGAGGTGAAATTAATGTCATGTTTATATGCTTAAATATTTATCCACATTTATAAAAAGCAAAAAGTAGCTCTCTGCCCGGATTTGAACATTCACGCTTGTGTCTTCAATGCCCTTTGGTGCCCTTTTCCAGGCCATTTCCAAAGCAGACTCCCAGAGCGCAGCGCTTTCGTAAAAGATTTCTGTCATCGAATGCCTTTCCTGTGCATCAGAGCACAACCTCTTCAGAGATTTCCCAATGAGCAGTCAAAACTGCTCCTAAATGGCTCTATTATGTCTGACCTCAGGTTCCTCAGCTGAAAAGGTTTGAATCGTTTCGAGTCAAACTGGGCCAGCACACCATTTCTCTTCAGCAGCTGTTCTATTATAGTGCCTAAATGTCATGTGTGAGAATGTGTGCTAGGCTCTGGGATATGAAAAAGTTCAATTACATTAATCGCACAAACAGTGATTAAAATACATCTGTGAATTCAGGGGGTGGGAATAGGAAAATGATTAGAAGATCATTGTGATGCTAATTTGTTCCTCAGAGGGATTTTTCTACTTAATCTTATTTGTGAAATATTAGCTAAATTGAAAAGCACCATAGTTTAGTCACTGCAGGCCTTTTTATTTTTATACATAACCATGGTAGTTTGAATATTAATGTCTTTTATTCAGTTTTTTTCTTTTTCACTTTGATGAAGTTTACTTTTTATGTTATTTACTAAGAAGAAAGTACTTTAAGCAAAATCTATTGAAGCAATGCCATTTCAAGTCTTTTTAAATGTTATTTAGGTGTGTTTATTTATGCTCTTATTACATTACTTATTTGTAATTGTATTTTAAATATTCATACCCTAATTTTGTACATGCAGGAACCTAATTTGGCACTCAGAGGTGCTTCATGGGGGGTTTTTTTTCCTTTTTTTTTTTTTTTTCAGCCATTGTGAATAATAGATGTGTGAGATTTCCTGTTCTCACAAGTTCACAGACAACGAATATTAAATAAAGGTGAAATGACAATACTGTTCTCATTCAATTCACTGATGTATACATTTTAAAATCACAAAGAAGGAAAGATCAATGTTTCATTTTTCTTAAAAACAAGAACGTAATCATTCTCAGCTGTGTTTCTAGCTCTTTTCGACAAAAAGATGTATTTTGAGAAAGTCATTCAACAGAAGATCATGGCAAATTCCAGAGTACTGTGATGTAGAATTTATGGGAGCAGTTGCATAAAATGGCGCTTTTAAAACAGCCATTTTTTGGTTGTCAAAACAGTCGTGTTCGATTTAAATCTAGCAGGTCTGTTGTGTCTCGTGCCGCAAGTTCAATGACTGCAAGCAGTGACGATTTTCTCCGGCCAATCAGTGATCAACAGAGTTTACACGTCATGTTTTGGTAATGGTACGGTTCACTTGGAACCTCGGCCGAGGTGGTACTAAAAAAAGTACCAGGTACTGTTCCCAGTGGAAAACCCCCCAAAAGTGAGCTGTACTGAACCGTACCGTGCCGTACCATGCAGTGGAAAAGCGCCATTAGGCTCCATGTGTCTTAACAACCAGTTTGATTTTTAATAGCTTTAGTTTTAGCTAACGATAAATACAAAGTTCTGTCATGAAACTCTAGGTCTGATATAAAACTCAATCTAATATAATCACATCAATACTCACATCAGCAGCCAATGAGCTCACTGCTCAGCATTCAAATACTTGGCTAGTGCTTGCTGTAGCAGTTGCAGTGCACTTCAGAAACCCTCCACCTTCCCCAGCTCCACCTGTATAGATGTCACATTATTTCTCACATGTGCACGGCAGCATGGATATATTAAAAGTATCACTGTCTGTACCAGGGGTGGGGGGTGGGTGGCTAATTAATATGAATTTGTATTATTTGAAATCTAATTGTTACGAATTCATATGAAATCATCACATGATAAAATAGTTCAATTTTCTCATGTGAACACGCAGCAACCAAGATAAATCTGAAATTTAAAATATATACAGCAAATAAAAGTTGTTTAGTCAAGCATGAAGCAAAATGACCATGAAATGCTCTGCCGTGTGATTAAAGAAGAGAGACGCCGTCTGATGAATGTCCAGGCGGGGGAAGAAATTGAAGTAGTGGAGATGAAGGTGCACATCAAACCCTGTGCAACAGTCTGATAATTTAAAATCTGTGAATGTGTACTCCAGCCCAAACCCATGATTTATTCATACAGACAGCAAGCGGGGAGCAGGAAATGGTAATGGTAGGAGCTGACTGTTGAGCGGCTTCTCAAGGACGCTGTTGTCTAGCACAGATCCAGAGATGAGGCTTCTACAGGCCCTCTCTGTATGCGCGATCTCGCTGTTGGCCTCTCATTAATTCACACGCACCTCTTCCTTCACGCGCCACGTTCACACTACAAATGGCTGTCTGGCCCTCAGGGACCCTGGCAGAAACACTGTGGCTTTTGAAGAGTTCTTTTGGCTCACTTTGTGTCCTCAAAGGTGGGGTAGATTAAACAGACTTCTGAATGCAGAAAAGCAGGGGGGAAGAACCTCTCCAAGGTCCTCTATCGTTCGCACACAGACTCAATCTGTGTGACTTACTGTTTGATTTGTCAGGATAATGGATCCATGCCACGCTCGCAGCGTAGCTTGACTGTTGTTTGCATGTTGGCACGTGTTCTGGTGTAGAGAAAAGCAGGAAAACAATGAAGCAATGGCAATTCCCCTGTTGCTGCTCTCGATAATCAAATGGATTTCTCTTTTGCAGACAAAATCTTCTCTCTGTGGTTGTGAAGATGAGAAATGTATGTCTTTGCGCACGGGAGACCCCCTTTACAGGGCACCGTTATGTAAAATGCATTTGATAATACGTCAGATATTTTGATAATATGACAGAATGAGCGATACTGAAGCAAAAGTCTCTGCAGACATATTATTAGTGGATGAACCACCAATGTGCTCAGCATATAAATGTATTTTGTCTCAAAATCCAAATTCAACCCAGGTATTTTCAAGAAAATAAAATGACTTACTAATAATTAATAGGAAACTGAACTTATAGTCTTATTGTTTTATAATGAAATAATAAAAATAAAACTTCCATTTCTTAATGTTTGTTTTATCTAAATTTTAGATAGTTTGGACCACAGCTTTCTTTGAAATATCTTATTTCCTGTTCCACACATGAGGAAAGAAGCTCATACAGGTTTGGAATAACATGAAAGTGAAATGCTGACAAAAGTTTAATTTATGGATCAACTATCCTAAGCATTTGTTCTAAATACTCTTATTCATGTGCTTCCTCAGCCTCTGCCTTCATAAAACACAAAGTTTCTTTCCTTCATGCTAATAAAATGTGTAGTCACAGCTGAGACTCTGGCCAAGTGAAGAAGTCAGTGTGCAGACTACATTTGAGGATACTGTGGGGTCTTTTTCAGACTTCAAACAGCAGATGTGGTTAGTGTTGATGGATTTCAATTCCTCCCTGGGTATTTCTGCATTAGAAAAGAAACATATTTAATGCATATCCTTTTCTCCCTCTTCTGTTTATTTTTATTACATTTTTATAAAGGCTATAGCCTATGCTATTCAATCTTCATGATGAAAATACCTATTTAAAGACCGAAAGGTCTAATGTTCCACTCAGACAGGAAAGAGTTTAAATAACTTAGAGCCCAGTCTGACATTATTATTAATTATGAGTCAACGCACTAAAAACTCAGAGGATCATATTATTCACTGTTCTTGGATCATTTTGAGAGACCGATTCACTGAATTATTAACTTGAGACTCGAATCACTGAATCAGTTCTTAACTGCTGCAATCGAATATCGAATTCACAAATGAATCATTCAAAAAAGAAAAAAGAATAATTCATTCGCTAATTGAACTGCAGGAGAGCGCGCTTCTCGTAACAGCTTTTTTTTTTTTTTCAATTTAAAATAGTTTCCAGAAATGTAGTGGAGTAAAACTCTGATAGTATAGTTTAGAGCGTCGTGAAACACTTTATTGCTACACACCATACCTGTCAACACTCCCGTTTTTCGCGGGAGTCTGCCTTATGTCACACATCCCGCCCCTCTCCCGTTTTGTTATTTCTCCCGGGAAACTCCCGTAATTTTGTATGGCCCAGATCTATCTAGTTATATGACTAATCACATCAATATTTTATTCCAAGGTTGTACAGTTGCCAGATCTTGTATGAAACGCATCACCTCACACAATCGACACAATACATTTCAAACCATTTGTGACCTCAACCTGGCAACCTACAACCCAGTAGCGCTGTAGACGCGGGAAGTTGAATCTACCCAGTGTTGCCAACTAATTTTCAGAGAAAGTTGCTAAAGGAAGGTTGATTTGTTGCTAAAAGTTGCTAAATGACGTTGTGAGGCCATTGCGCGATGACGTCATTGCGTAATCATGACACTAAATTGTGTGACAAATACGTGATCAAAACAAAATCATGAAACAAAATACGTGTGTAGCATTTCATTCTCACGAGAGTTGTAGCTCAGCATAAACATTACATGAGTATTGTTGTTCACCTAATGTCAACAAGCATAATTTGGTGTAGGATTTTGAGTAATACAGTCCCATTGCTGTATGATAAAAGAGAAACGCTGAGTGTTTGGTTCACTCCATGTGTGAAATTGAATTCTCTCTTGTACAAATTTACATACACTGAGACAACAGGTTAATCTTTGTATTTCCTTTCCGAAATTTAATGACATATCATGTCACATTTGACAATTTACTGCAGCCTGATGTGAAATGCAGGTGGTGATGTGAGATTGGTGTGGGCTGTGGGTGCACTGCTGCTTTCCTATTAAACTGAGTGTCCGTCTTTGTGTGGCAGTTTGTACTGCTGACACAGAGAAAGGGCAGAATATGATTAATAATTCTGCTTTGATAAATCTATTTTATATACATTCAGCCTGTCAGTCATGTCCCTGTTTTTAGGTAAGAAGAATGTGTATTGAATAGCTACATTCAGTGTTAACATTGGTCCTCTGGTCACAAGATTTATTGAGTGAGAAGACAGCACGTAGGAAGATTTTGAGATTTACTGTAAAGGTGAGTGTGTTCAATGAAATGACCCCCTGTGAGTGCTGGAGGGCAAAAACAAACAGATCGATCACCCTCCTGTTACCTTTGAACAAGTTGTCTGAAAGGTTCTGAGACCCAATATCTTTATGAACTAGCACAATTGAGTGATTTTATCACTAAAAGTCACCAGGCTGCTGTTCTTTTAGATGTTCCTACTGCAAATCGTTGCCAGTGAGAACGGCCCCACACCTGCGCCTACTGATATAGCCCTTAACTTTTTCTATTAGTTTGAGATTGGCTTTAGATTTTGCAAATGGAGTCAAACTGTGTTATCTGATATCTAGCAAACAAATTGGAGGACGAACACTAACACAAAATTGAAGAAAGATTTTTATCTAAGGTAATTGATATCTTCTTTTGTTTTCATTTACTCTTAGCAGAATCCTCCCCATTACCAAGTCTTCATACACACAATAAACAATAGTAAAACAATATTTGGGCATTGTAGGTGTTTGCCAGGTTGCTAATATGCTTAGTGTTGCTAGGGTATGTTGACATCCCTGACCCAAAGTATGAGCAATAGTAATAGTATAATACACTAATATATTACAGTTGCCCTATGCTGACATATTATTGAAACTAACACTGATTCATTCATACTTTGGTCTCTGATATTGTTACGATAATTTTAAAACTTTGTCAATTATACATTATTATGTACAAGATGCTGCAGAAATATATTTTCATTTTCAGACTTAAAACTGCTGTCTCTACTGAGAACTCTATATTTGCAAACGTAAAAGTCAATTTCCTATGCACCTTCTTTAGAAGAAACAGCATTCTCTAGGACTGCTTGTTCTCAGTTGTTCACAATAATTGCTTTCCATGTATGTGTTTTCTCATTATGGCAGTGTGTGTGTGGGACAAATATTTGTTTGTGTGCAAGCATTAATACTGTTTGAATGGCTGTAGCACTGGATTTAATGCTCTGCTGTCGCAGAAAGACCAACGCTTGCTGTGTCCTTTCCCTCCAGCCAGAGCTGCAGTCCAGTAATAATGAGCCCAGTTGAAGCGGGTACAGGCTGCGTGGTCAGCTGGGACCAGACCTGCTGCTCCGTAATACACTACAACTCATAGCATGATATGACCCGGCTGGACTTCTTAGACTAAACTCAGCACAATTTCTGCAGTTCCAGCAGACTTTACAGCCTCTGTTACTGTTTCTGTGTTAATTGATCTAGCACAGTCAATTAGAGGGAGCGCATTGGAGCGTGACAAAAGGAGGCAAATGGTGAGGTATATTTTAGTATCATTTCAGTTGACGAAGCAAAAAATATTGCACCACTGTTTTGGACATTTTGATCTTCCCCCATTTAAATAGGTGAAGCTGTACTTGTAAGCCTAATGCCTTCATTGAAAATAGCCTCCCAGGGGTGTTATTCAAGATAGCTGCCAAGTGAGCTATAAAGACCTCTTGAGTGAGGTAAAGGTTTTATTTATTCTATAGCATGTGCATTTACAGCATGACACACTGATAATTCAGAGTGCTACACAGAGATGGAAAGTGAAAGAAATAATAAGGACATCTAAAAGACCATTTTAAAACCATTAATAAAAGATATATGCGATTATATATTATGTTATGAATCATAAAAATGTTTCATAAATCATAAAACATTTAAAAAAAATTAAATTACATTATATCATTACATATCGCATATAATTAATTAAATGCTAAGTTATAACAGTGACACAAATTATACCTTAATAAATATAAGAAAAAAGTAGATTACAAAAATACATTAAAAAATATTTAAGAACTGACTTTACTTTAAAGAGTCTTTGCAGGGTTATTATAGTTCATTAATTTTTTTAATGTTTTATTTCAGCTAGTTGACAAGGCATCATTTCTCCTTTTAATTTAGTTTAACTAATAACAAAACTAAAAGTGAAAAAAAAAGGAATAGTCTATGATGCAGTCTGTGAACCAGACATTAAAAAGCATGGTTTTGCAAGAATGAAATGGAGATGGAGAGTGAAGTGGAGAGGATTTAGCCAGATTTATGGATGTAGAGACTTTCCCTCATGCCTCTTCTTTCTTGTCTCTCTTCCGTCTCTCTATCAAGTGACCTTCGGTTCGTGTTGAACATGAGTGTAGTGAGCAGCGGATCATCTGGGGAATCCGCCCTTGGGTTCATCATTAAAAAGTTTCTCAGGCAGAGAATATAGCAGCTGCGTCTCAGTGGTCCAACATCTGGGGTCTGTTGAGGAAGGAGGGGGGCGATGATGGGTTGTGAGAAAAGAAAAGATAATTAATTAGAGTCATTAAGCAATTAGCACAACAGTATGCAAGGAGAAAAGGGGTAAATGAGATTTCCAGAGGTACAAATGAGGCATGGAGGCTATTTCTGGATGTCAGTACCTGCCATGCTAACATCCAGTTAATCAACTCTTAGTGGTTGGTAGTGTGTCGGTGGTCTGCTGAGACCTTCTAAATGAATATCGACAACAGAGATGGAGCAATGTCAATGGAAAACTGAAGTAATGTTATTTCTGGGTGATAAAAAAAAGTTCCTGACGAGGGCTCTTGAGAAACCTTGGTGTTGGATTGCATTATCTAAAATTCACAATCTTCAAATAGCCTATGTTAATCAGAAAGAGAGACAATTTTCATAGTAACTTCATAACTTGTACACAACATTGCATCTCTGAAGACATTATTATCCTGATGAGGAGTCATCATCATATTCATTTGTTCAGCCTTTGTACGATATATGAATATAAACTAGCTTCCTGTTAGCAAACAATACCCATGACTCTCCTTTTTCTGCTTGAGTTGCTTTTGCTGAACTCTCATGGCACAGTCAGTTGTTTCTCATTTAATGAACCTCTGCACCTATTGCCGTGACTTATTATTATTATTTATGATTGTTTTTCTATGATATTCATTCACATCTTTGCATAATTCAGTGAATCCTCAAGATGCTTGCATGGAAATGTGACCTAACCCTAGGGCCTCCAATTTATCTCAGATTTTGCATGATTTCATCCTGAAAAAAGCAGAGAAACTCACCCAGCTGCAAGACTTAGATGAAATCAATATGACCAGACTGCAGTTCCTGGCTCTCCATCTCTCCTGCACTAAATATTTATGCAGAAAGTCCAAAGAGTGAAGCAGTGGCCAGGGAGTTTGTCAGTCAACCCCTCACCGTGGATGTCCTGTCTATATATAGGCCTAGATATTCTACATGCAGTTCAGTCAGGTTCTCACGGTGGACCACTAATATGCAAAAGTATTAAAAAGTGATAAAAACAGGCATACCTGTGCAAGCCATTCTACGGCTCAATATTTCACTAGATTCCTCCCGATAACAATTTCAGTTGTCATAAGAGGGCAATGGCTCTAGGGAAATGGACCCTGTATAAGTGAAATGGTGTCTACTTTCCTAAAACAGCCCCGGGGTAGAGAGAGAGAAATACGGAGAGCGAGGGAAAGGTTAGAATGCATACCAAATAGACAAGCTAACACCTCATTATTCCAGCTGTCACTAACTGAAGAAATGACATAACCAGGTCTCTATTCTGTTCGTTGGCAATTTACAAAATGCCTTTTTCTCGTTTTTTTCAAGTCGTCAATGTCTTGGTTACGTGCTTTGGCCTTTATAGTGTATTTTAAGCAGTTTATAAAGTCATCTATATTTTATAACAGTGTGACAGTACATCTACACTGACAATCACGGGCTGTCTGCTGCTTGTTTGAGCGAGTGCTTGGTCAGCTGCTGCACAGTGCTGAACAATTAGTGGGCGTAGTGTCTCTCAGGAACACAATATTTCAATGCAAAAACCAGCAATTTAGGTTAACCAGGTGCTAAAAACATTAAAATGCTTTGCCTTGAGTATTTAAATTAAGGCATTAGTTGTTTCCTAAATGACATATGCACCATCTGGTGTATGTGCATCATCCAGGTATTTTAAATGCACTTTTTATTTTTGGAATATTCACACTACTCTCACTATTTATGCTATGGAATCGAGAATTGCAAAAGTGTGCAAATTGGGATGCACCTATTGTCATTCTTTTCAGTGCAAACACCCTTGCTTTGCTGCTGTTTCCATTTCATTAATATAATATAATAATTTAATATGCATATGTACACTGAGGTTTGAGGTTAGTCAAAATTGTTACTTTTAGTCAGCAAGGATGCATTAAAGACATTTGTAATGTTAGAAAAGATCTGTTTTAAATTAATGCTGTTCTTTGGGAAAGAAATGTATTTAGGTTTTCTACAAAATTATTAATATTAAACTGTTTTCAACACTAATAATATATAGAAATCTCAGGAATAATTACATTTTAAAATATTTTGATCAAATACATCCAGTCTTAGTATAAGCTTAAGAGACATCTTTCAAAAACAATAATATATATATATATTTTTTTTTTAAATCATACTGACCTCAGACTTTTGAATGGTAGTTTATAATGAACTGGTTCAGTATGGATAGCATCAGTTTGGTTCCCTGACCTACATTAAGGTCTAGATGGTGTGCCTCCTTATTTAGCTGTGTGAAATCTCAAATTATTATATCTGGTGAAGACTAACTCTCTGACATACTTTTATGTCTGAGGTTTATTTCTACCTAGTTTCTCGAAGTCTCAAGATGTTGTTAGAGAAAAATGCTGCAGTTTTAGGTAATGTTTCTAAGACTCAAGGTATCTATGGAAATAGATTTCACTGGATTCCATTAGTTAGGAGAAAAAAAGACTCCCACACAGAACCCACTCAGATTGAAAATTGCTGAATAGCTCTATTGATCACTATATTTCTGGTCTATTATACGTATGTTCATGTATGAGGTTCAGCATGGGAGCTCTTTTTCTGCAAGGGAGCCACAAATCCCATTAAAAGAAGGAAATGAGAGAGAGATGAAGGTGGTGGGAATGCTCATAAAAAGCAGAGGTCTGCTGGGACGCATGGCCTCCCTGTGTTCATTAGCACGGCCCATAGAGTTAGGATGAATTACCTGTCCTGCATGATTCATTACATTTGCCCTTTACTTATCGCTCATCTCATTTTATTTTACTCAGGCCAGATATGTCACAAACCATGTCCCTTGGCTATCACCTGTTGTTTAATGGTGTAAATGGTATTGGTCCCAAAACATATCAGGTCTTGATTACAAGTCTAAACCATGGTTGCATTGTGCACCTGCTGCTGTGAGCTCTGGACCCTGATATATAGTTGATCTGTAATTAGAATCTAGAGTCGTCCACTATATTCAGATTGCTGTCGTTAGGCCGCTGGAGTGGGGCTTCTATTTTGGTCATGCTTTTAAGGGATAGTTGACCTGAAAATGAAGATTCTCATGTCATTCCAAAACTTTTTCAGTTATAGCGGCCATGGCTACCAAAAGACACAGTGAAAGTGGTCAATGCAAGAGATGTTAAAGCAATATCACACAAGAGTGTGTTATCATCGTTAGGATCTATCTGCCTTTCAGATTTTTAAAATGTGCACAAGCCAGCATTTCTCAAAGAACACATTTTTACGTTCTGCGAAGAAAAAACTTTTAACTTAAGCGCTGTGCGTGTCATGTTCAAGGCACTGCAAAAGACATGAGTGCAACATTCAAAAAGTGCATGTTTATATATAAAAACAATTGAAAAGCAGGTGGTTGCGAAAGAAATGTTCTGTTTGAACAGCCCCTTGCTATTCAAAAATGTTGAAATGTTAAAAATATTGTGCAATATTGATTATATGTAACAATTAAATAAGTTAATATTGAGGAACTTCCATTTTAGACACAATATCACCAGTAATTTTGTCTGTTTATACACTGCCATTGAAAATATTTCCAAACAAAGCAGCAGCAGCAAAGCACTGGTGTTTTGTCTTGGTTTTGGTTTTAGAAATAATTAATTGATTTTGTCACAAAGAAAGTCACTTGCTAAATGAATCAGCTTTTTTTTAACAAATTGGTTGAGTGAATGATTCAGTGACTCACTCAATAAATGGTTGATCATGAATAAGTCTTTTGACTGATTCAATTGATTCACTCATAAAAACAGTCACTTGTCGTATTGATATAGCGTGCAGAAAGAGTTTCTGAACGGTCCCCACTACTAATGCTAATGATACAAACCTTGAAAAGACCTGGTGGTTTTGGACTTTAATGTTGTTCACATTCTTCAGAGGAAATAATGTTATTTGACTTGCAATCTCAGGCTTCTGGTCTTGTGTCCAGTGCTAATTGGCAGCTGGGTAAAATCTGTTTATTCTGGGCTTCTGCTTTATTTATATTTCATCACTGACACATCAGCCCTGGCAGTGTCTGCCACATATGCAGTCAGACACGGCAGACGTTGCCCGAAGGGAGAATGCATGCTTTGACCGAGGCAGCTGTGAGCCTGTCCGCCTGGACGCCCTGTTTCTGGAATAAATAAGGGATTATATTGTCATCAATCCACATTGTATCTGTAAATCCACAGATGTGTTTGAAGAGAGAAACTAATTGAGCTGCCATCTTTGTTTCAGTGCAGAGCCTGTCAGACAAATTGGGTTTAAATTTTATTATGCTACTAAAAAAGTGTTTCTTCCCAGCACTATCTGTCATGTCTTCTTTACAGCAGAAAGCCACAGTTGATAAAAAGTTTTTTTAGCATTTGAGTAAGCAGAAGATTTGCTTACCTTCAGTATCCCAGACACAGTCCACTGTCCCCTAGATGGCATAGATAGATCACAGCATCTGCTAAAAGCTTGACAGCCTCATTTTTTTGTCATCGCTTCTTTATCCATTCATCACAATCAGCAGCTGCCCTTGCTGTAGGGATGGTCATGAAGATGGAGATAAGGGAGGATCACGCTCATCCATTCTGAGCAGCTCCATCCTCTCATTCTTATATATTTTTAAAGGTAAATCTCTGCAGTGCTGTTTGGCTGCTATCCACACTGCAGGCCGTGGCTCCAGGGTAGACCTGTCAGGTCCCGCAACGCCAGCAACTTCACCTGATAAATAGCCAGATGTAGGACTGCACAAGTAATCGAAAATATAATCAAGATTACGATTGCGGCAGCTGTGATTAACTAATTGTGAGAAGTGCCGATTAAAGCATTCTATGTCATCGCAGCGGTCATTGTAACCAAGCCAGGGTTGTGCGTAATTCAGAATTGAATTTAGAATGCATTTTAAGTTCCTAAATTTGCATTTAATTTGTGCTGAGGTAGTAGACAGAGTTTGTCATGACCAACTTTAGATAGATAGATAGATAGATAGATAGATAGATAGATAGATAGATAGATAGATAGATAGATAGATAGATAGATAGATAGATAGATAGATAGATAGATAGATAGATAGATAGATTATTCATATTTTAAAAATAGCTTTATTTTCATATTTTAATAAGTTTATTAATTTTAGTTTTAAGTTTTAGTCATTCTGGGGCATTTCTATTTAGCTTTTTCTTATGTACTATTATATACTATTATATTAATATTTAACATATTTAATATTTAAAATGAGCTTTTATTTTCATGTTTTAATATGTTTATTAACTTTATTTATTATTTTTATTCATTTTGGGGCATTTCTATTTAGTTTATGTTTAGTTTCAGTAATTTTAGTACAAATTAAACTTTAAATAAAAACCTTTAAATAATTTTTATACATAAGCTATAGAAATAAACTTTAATTTTATTTTAGTAAGTTGCCAGGAAGATTTAAATTAAAAAATATATATATATATATATATATATATATATATATATTTTTTTTTTTTATAAGTTAATGTTTTTTCCATCTAATTTCAGCTTTATTTCTGTTAACAAACATGATTTTGTTCTAATGTTAGCAGTAGCAACACTGATTATATACAGTAATTGTGTGTATTTAAGATACATAAAATGCTAGCTATTGAAAAATGTGATTTCCAATATACTGTATCATTTCCATCACAAAATGATTATTTAAGATGTGCTGTAAATATTTAACAATTCCTGTTTTTGTCATAATAAGATGTGTAATTCCACTGCAGAACTTCATCGAGAGAATTCTGCTCTATGATATAATAATACCTACAGGCTTATATACCCTGCAGTTTATTTCCACAAGGAGATCATCTGATCATGATGAATCAGCTAACAGTATTGCACACAGATGTTCACGTTATCAAGGGAGGTTGTCCAATGAAAGATACTTCGCATTTGTTGTGTTACGCTCTCAGACGCTTCACTTTGAGCCTGCGATTCCTGAGCGGCTTCAGGCATCAAACCCATCTGTTGTCTGTTGCCAAAAGATTTAATTTGAAAGTTTACTTTGTAACTGAGCTAAAATTGATTTCATTCGAGGTTGTTCCACATGCAGTACCGCAAAATAAAATCAGCAATAAGAACTGTTTAAGTGCTTCCTTCCCTTGGCGCACACTACTAAAGAAAATAATTAAAGTGACGGGACTTCTGGGATATGGGTGAAATTGTGCACCTGAAGGCATCTCAATCTCAGTCTCTTGAGTTTTAGCTTTAAGGAAGTGCTGTTTCACAGCCGTTTACCTCAGGCAGAGATCATCACAGTGCACTGATGCATTACCGGGCCTTGGAGACAGTCAGCAAGCTTCTTGCTTTCTCCAGAAAAAAAGATAAGGGAAAGTGCTCTTATGGGTGTTCAAAGGAGAACTGAGGTAGAATGACAGATGGACTGAGTGTGTGTCAAAGGTCAAGAAAGTCTGATGGCATCAAGCGAAGAGAGTGTGCATTGCCCTAGGAGAGGATGCTGGGACTTGATTCATCTGTCAAAGAGGAAGTAGTCTGCAGAGACGCTGCTTTCCTCTCTCTTTTTCTCACACGCTCAGACCTCAGGCATCTCCACTGCCTAGGAAGATTACAGCTGCTCACTACTTAATGTAACTTCTGACAAGTTTGAATGATCAGAGACTAAGACAAATACGTCATTTCCCACTAAATCAATGCAATCTGTGTAGTCTTTGTGGATTAGTTGGTTTAAAACCAATTAATAACATACATAATGATAAACAAACAAGACCAGAATCTTTATTAGGTGGTCTTTTTGTAAAACTGAGGAAGAAATAGCAACAGATTTTCCTTAATTTCACCAGTGTTGCCAAGTTTTTTCTGCTGAATTGGGCTACTTTTATACTGATGCTGTGGGTTGTTTTTTAGTATGCAGGTCGAAATAAAACCTCTCTATCCCTCTCTCTCTCTCTCTCTCTCTCTCTCTCTCTCTATATATATATATATATATATATATACAGTTATATGTGTTAAATAAGTTAGTGTACTATAAATATCAGAATATTTTTATTCGTTTCCAATCAAGCTATAATTTTGACAAGTAATGTGAAAATATTATTTAAATGTATTTACAATGCTTAAAATGCTACCTATGTGAAATTAGTCTTAACAAAACAAAGAATCTGGACATTAGATTTAAAACATTTAGAAATGTGATTTCCACCACAAAATAATTCTTTAAAATGGAAATGTTTAATTCTATATCATTAAACATTAATTATTTTATTTTTTTATGTCAAAAGTCAAAGCTTTGTTGCCTAAACATTGAAATGAATAGGGGTCCAATTAAATAGTGAAAATATTAAAAGACTTATTACAAATAAAAAAATTAGGCCTATAAATTTAATACAAATTATTTTAACTATCAGACACACTTTGAAAGTTAATTACAAATTATTATCAAATGATACATGTGGTAAAATCTCCTCTGCCTTGACTGGCTTAGATAAATGACAATGTATCTGGAGAAGCTAATAAGATAAACACCAAAATAGTTCAAGGCTGACAGCAAAATAAAAGCCATCCATCAAGTGAAGGCTGTTTGGACGACCTGCTGTGGCATCAGAGGAGTGCCATGGGCTGTCTGTACCTGTCCCATCTGTACACAGCCCAGTGTTACACATGCTAAATGACATCTACAAACACTACCTTCATGCTTTAGTTAAGTTACTTGAGGCATGCGTGGTTGCACAAGTAATCCTATCTATCTATTGATCTATACTGTATATATTTTACAGGTGTAGGCGTTGTGGTTGCAGTTTGACAGGAAAGTAAAAGTGTATTTGTAAAATGTTGGTGAGGCATCATAAAAAAAAAATAGAATAATTTTCCAGCTTGTCAATCCGACCATCCCCAGTTACTCTCCTTTGTGATGATTCATGTGCTTTAAGGCCAAAGGAAGATCTGCCCATGGCCTCTCATATCCCAGCAATAAAATCCTGGCGGTGTATCCAATGACCCAGCAGTGCTTTTAAAGCAGCATCCACATCTATCACAGCGTGTTCATCTGCTGTGTTTGTAAATCCTGCACTCAAGACGCCGCTCACCTAATGAACTGTAATAAATATCCCCTAAATACAGAGGAACAGTCCAGAGAATTATAGTGTATTCATTTTCTTCTGTTCTCCAGGGTTTGAATGATGTTTCTTCCGAATGATTTTCATAAAAACTTAATATCTGGACTTTGAGAAATGATCTGCCACGCTGTCATAAATCTTCATTAAAAGCCAGCACAGTTGCCATCCTTGTAGTCATATGTTAGGATGACCAGACATCTTTGTTTTCTGGAGACAGTTCCCATTTTTTGTGGCTCGTCCTCAGGTGGAGATGTCCTTTCTCTGAAAATGTCCCCATTTTTACTGTGTCAAAAGTGAAATAATATTTAATGTACTAGATATTGCACATGCTTATTATTATTTCAATTTTTTTTAAATACAACATGGCATATATTATGCCATTTCTTATTATTTTGTTTATTTTATTTTATTTATTTATTTTAATTGTTATAACAGAAAAAAAAAAGTCAAGACAGAACATATTATGTACAGGGATGTAAAGGCCTCATTGTTATAACCAAAGTCATAGATTTATTTAATTCCAAATTTCAACTAGATAAAAAAAGTTTGTCAAGTCAAACTTTAAGTTGGAATTAAGCACGGAGGTAGTAATATGCCTGGTTTTAATTTCAGAAATGTGGTCATCTTATCATGTGGCTAAGCCTCTCAGATGTATAAAGTTCAGAGGTGACTGTTTGCAGAGACTTTCGTGAAGCTAATCATTAGCCGTATGGAAGGTGAACTTACTGAACAGGTTATTTGATCAATCGTTAATTTCACTGGCACACAATGAAATTTCCCTAATTTTCATTATTTCATCCCCATTTGTGATTAAGGGGATTGAGGGTCATTTGGCTAGTGTTTATCCAGTAGTGCGCTCTGTTTGAGCTAACTAGCAGCTTAGCTGAGCCGTCTTCAATGAGGGAAAGTTAGACTTTGACAGGCTTTGGGAACTTTTCCTCAAACTTCATCCTGACAACTTTCTACCTCCAATGATATCCATTCAAAGTTACGCTTTTTTTGAACTCGGGACGTCATGAAAACCCATTTTCAACTGTAACTGTATATTTTTCCCCGAACGAACCTGTCATAATTGTAATAAACCCCACACCGTATTATTCCCTTATTACCTGTATAATCCAATTCCAGAGGGATCCTATTAGAGCTGCAAACAAGCAGCCACGAAATGACTCTAACTGCACATATTGGAAACCTCTGCAGTGCTAAGATAAGCCTATTTGGTTTGCCTTATACCATTCAAGCTGTTCACAGGGCTTTTCCTCCTCGTACCCTCTGAACCGTGAGGTTGAAACTCAGATTGCTCATTTGTATCCCTGGAAACCAATGCACACTTGTTTACATTCTGACACTGACTAGTGCCCTGAATGATCTCAGTGATAGCTTTACCTGCAGATGCTTGTTACTTGTGCTTGCAGAAGCTGACTGGTTCAATAGAATGAATCTCCTTTAGGTCTCTGTACTAAATATAATGCTTTCTTGTAAAATTGAGGTTAATTATTTGCTGTGTACTTAACTTACATTTAGTGCTCCAGTTTTCTCTCTAAGTTTGACAAAATAAAAGTTCTGTAGCATAAATGGCTCTAAAATGCTTCTCTACATTGCTAGTATTTAAATAGCTTTTATAGTCATTATGGTTTAAAGGTCGAAGGTTGTTGTGTTTAAAAATGAAGTTTTACAACATTTTTCGGCCATATAATGTAATACAGTGATTATTAAAATCAATAAAGATCTTACAGCAAAAAGACTTGAATTACACTAAAATGCCTTTTACTTGCTCTCTCTCTCTCTCTCTATATATATATATTAACTATCAATGAGATGACAGAAAACATGTAGTAGATTGTGTACAACAGTTTTCAGCAATCATATTCATAATTTAGAGGCCTTTAACCCATTATAAGCAATTATTGATGCAATTTAAATTAATAGGGTTTTTTCTTGCTCTATCAACACCTAATGTGTTCATTCTACTCATATCCGCTTAAACAAACACAGTAGTAGATCGATGTTGTTGATTCAAAAGTGAATTAGGAGGACGATTATTCATAGTCATGGCATTTCCGCAAAACAATGTTTAAACAAAATATGTTGGCATTTTATTATCAGGACGAGTAATACAATTAGTCCAGTGAAGTGTCAGGTAGCGCACGGGGAGCTGTGAGATGAACACTGACCTTTTACAGCAGAACAGAGATGGGAAGAGCAGAGAATAGAGAACTCCCTTCATATCTAATGGTTTCATGTTTTAATGAAGCATCTAATTTACTGTGAGAGTCCTTATAAAGACCTGGAGAATTGTGCCAGTAACAGGTAGGCTATATAACGATATTATGCATTATTATGATAAAATTGCCATGTCCGTTGAGCTCTATTGTGCTAACCTTATCAAAACACGAGGTAGCCTTTACAGTGCTTCAAACAGCAGAATTACATTTAAATATAGTTATAATAAATAATCTACCAGGCCATTAAATCTGTTATTGTTATAGAGAACTGTTCCGTGGATAATGTGGGAATATATATTCACTACCATTCAAAATGTTTTTGAAAGAGTTCTCTTCTGCTCACTAAGGCCACACTTTAATATAAAAATACAGTAAAAATAGTAATATTGTGAAATATGATTACAATTTAAAATAACCATTTTCAATTTTAATATATTTTAATATGTAATGTATTCCTGTGATGACAAAGCTGACTTTTCAGTATCATTACTCTTCAGAGTCACATGATCCTTCAGAAATCATTCTAATATGCTGATTTTCTGCTCAAGAAACATTTTTATGAATGGATTTTGAAATAAAATAAAACAAATTTTATTATGAAATAAAATAAAATACTATCTAAATGAAAGGAATTTTTTTAATAGAATGTCAAACAAGTAAAAAAAAAAAAATAAAATAAAATAAAGCATGCTTTCTGAATGAAAGTTCTTTTCTTTTTTTTTTTTGTTTAACCACCAAACCCATATATCCATAATTTTATATCAGCCACAAGGTGGCGCCCAATTATTATAATATAGAAGTTCCTCCTGTTCTCATGCTAGCAACTCTCTGTATTGGTAAATTGTATGAATAGATCACAGACAAGATGGGTCTTAGGTTACTAGGCAGTAATTTGCTTCTACCTTCCTTAAATAAGCAGATACCCCTAACAATATTCAGAAAGCTTCTAAATCAGATATTAGCTATTCACTCCAAGTGTGCATTAAACTGGCTAGCAGGCAGCAGGAATGAATAAACAACAATAAATATACAAACTCTCACACTGTCTTCTCAATGTGATAGTGTGACCGGTTGTTTAATATGAACAGCTGCTTTGTATGTCCAGTCAGATATTTTTAGGAGTGACAAGCACAGAAAATAACTAGCACACAAGATCTCAAAAGGACAGCTCAGGCTATCACTCCACTCCACACTGTTGATGACCAGGTAGGATCAAACATGCTTGTTTAATCCTGAAATTCTAATCCTGATGTCTTTACTTTTCTAAAAGTTTTTTTTTTTTTTCATTTTTCATAATAGATTGATCACATGGTTCTTACAATGAAGCCTGCATGGATAGCTGTGCTTTGTGTGCTAATGGCAGCCAGACTGAGTGTCTCTCTGGAGGAGGACACGGAGCTGGCTGAGCAAGATGGCAAGGAACGTTGTGCCCGCTGGATGAGGGGTGTTCCTGGCACTCCAGGGTTCGATGGCATCCCCGGGCAGGACGGACGTGATGGGCGCGAGGGAGAAAAGGGAGATAATGGAGAGCCAGGTGATTTATTTACAGACTGTTAATAGTATTAAAGGGATAGTACACCCAAAAATGAAAATTCTGTCATTAATTACTCACCCTCATTTCGCTCCAAACCCATAAGACCTTAAAATATTTTTGATGAAATCCGAGAAGTTTCTGACCCTGAATAGACAGCAATGCAACTGACATGTTCAAGGCCCAGAAAGATAGTAAGGACATCGTTAAAATAGTCCATGTGACATCAGTGGTTTAACCATAGTGTTATGAAGCTTAATAAGATCATTATTTTTGTTTTCTTTGCGCACAAAAAGTATACTTGCAGCTTTGTAAAATTACGGTTGAACCACTGATGTCACACGGACTATTTTAAAGATATTCTTACTACCTTTCTGGGCCTTGAACTTGTCAGCTGTCTATGGAGGGTAAGAAAGCTCTCAGATCTCATCCAAAATATCTTAATTTGTGTTCTGAAGATGAAAGAAGGTCTTACAGATTTGGAACAACATGAGGGTGAGTAATTAATGACAGAATTTTCATTTTTGGCTGAATTATCCTATTAAGTGCCCACAAAAAGTATTTTCACACATAAACCATACTTTAATGTTAATATCTAAATGAACACTAATTGGATTAAGTATAGTTCATCGAAAATCACAGTATGATAAAGTAAAAAAAATTAGGTATAAAATATAAATGTATAAGTGGCTGTCAAATACGTAAGTGTAAATACCCTCAGAGAGTAGTTGAAAAACTGACATAAAATCCATCATGAAATATTTCAGTTTCGGGTCTGTGCATCTGCCTGTGATCATAAAACATGCAGATCAATTTGACCTGCAAATATCGTAATTATAGAAATTGTAGAAATTTTGTCCATACATTCCACAAACACATTGGAGTGTTGGCACTTTTGCAAGCATGTTCATGACCCTAAATGAGAAAATCATCACTGGTATTTCCGACAACTAAAACAACTAAATGATCTCACCTTTTTTGATTGGCTTACTTTAGTGAACATACCTTTATGGATTCTTCTCAGTTAACAATATAAAAGGTTTGTCTGCAAAAAAAAACCACAACTATTCAATTATCTTTGTCAAGGCCCCAAGGGACCGAATGGAGAGCCAGGTGAAGCAGGGGACGAGGGACCTGCAGGAAAAAGAGGATTTCCTGGAAACCCCGGTCTGAAAGGAGAAAGTGGAGAGGGTTCCTTCCCCTACCGCTCTGCTTTTAGCATGGGACTCACAGGTAAAACCAGCTCGGCAAGTAGAGCTCCCATCCGCTTCACTAAAGCCTTCTACAATGAGCAGCACCACTACGACGACATCTCCGGAAAGTTTCGCTGTGCCATCCCTGGGATCTATTACTTTACATATCATCTTACCATCAATGGGAAGGAGACCAAGGTAGCTATGTTTAAAAACGGCCAGACAGTGGCCTTTACACTTGACCAGTTCCACAATGGAAATCTGGATCAGGCCTCCGGAGGGGTGATTTTAAATCTGTCTGCTGGAGATGAGGTTTGGCTACAGTTGTATGACGACGTATTTGATGCAGGGATTTATGCAGATACCAACAACGACTCCACCTTCACTGGCTTCCTTTTGACTCCTAAAATCTTAAGCAACCCAACTGACAACCGCAGACGCTGACACTGTTTATGTGGATGTATTTGTATCCACATGTTCACTTAATCTCACGGAACAATCAGTCAGTTTAATGCAGCATGAAGAGATTATTTGCTGTGTGTGTCTGTGTTTGATACTGTCATAAGCCCTGTCATTTTTAGATTTATAGGCCAGATATGTTCATAGGGAGTCTGGCTGCCCACCCGCTAAACATGTCACATCTAGCCAACTGGCTTCCTCTCAGTACAGCAGTTGGTGTGCAGTTTAGCATGCTTCATCCTCGCTGATATTTTAATCAATGTTCAAGGTCAGAGACCACCATACGTGCTGAGATATGACCTTATAATTATATTTTACTTGCAATCTTGCAGGAGCTCTTTAATCACCATTTGTATGCTATAGTTTTTAATGAACCAAACTAGCATGACAGCTGTTGAGTATTTATATTTATTAATGTTTATTAAAAGTATTCTCAGGCTAATGAAGGTATTTGTGTCACAGCTTGGACTGTGCTCTAGATTTTGAAGAAACATCTTAATTGTGGAGTTTTAACATTTCTCTAAACTCCCAAGACAGTTAACTAAAAAAAATACATAAATATGGATTTTTATGCTAATTTGGTGCAGATTATTGTATTATCACTGACTGTTTGTGTGTTAGTAAGTTGAACGGTGAGATAATTAATCAGTTTTTAGTATTGCATTGCTCTGTGAATGACAATACAGTAGGATGGCATAATAAATCACTTGTCTGTGATAGCCCAATAAAATGTGAGCAACAACAGTTTCTACCAGCAGTTTTTTTAAATAATGTTATTTGATTTGAATTCATTGAAAAACTGTTTGTTAAATTAGGTAGTTTGTCAGTAGTAATAGTGCATTTGCAAATAAAAAAAGCTCAAAATCTTTAAAGCTTTTATTTGAAACATTCAAAGAAAAACATCTTTCAATATGCAAACAAATCACAAAGCATCAATTTGGCGATTTAAAAAAGAATACAAATAAGCAAGGGTCCCAGAAATTCATTAAATATTAACTTGAAGGGAAATTGGTGAGTGAATTTACAAAGAAAAAGCCAAACTGGGAGAGGTTACAGTATATTCAAGTACACTATTCACCTTTTACATACTTTGTTTTGTGTAATTTTCCCTCCACAAAGATACAAAGAGCTATTTCAAGTGCTCCTCTAGTAGAATATCTCTCCTAGAGATGCTGCAACACACAATCTGATTACAGGGGCTTAAAGAATCAGCAAGAAATCATAAGAATCAATTTTCTTTTCCCTATACAAGTGCTGTCAAACTCCAGAGCTAGGAAATTTCAGCAGCTCTCGAAAATATTGAGTGAACCAAGTGAAATCCTGTGAAAATGCGTGTGCACCTTTTCTACAAGTGTGCATTGCAATATTTATCTACAAAAATGTGTTCTGTCCTGATCTACTATTCTTTGCATACAAATGTCACAGGTATTTATTTATTTCTGTAGTCTCCATTGTAGGCACGGTGGTCATCCTGGCCAGGATACCGACCACCATATCCTCTCAGGACATCCTGAAAGCTAGTCGCTCCAGGTTCCTGGGGGCCGTATCCGGCATATGGATCCTCTTGTCCGCTCATGTAGTGCTCATATTGCTGCTGGTCATAGCCTGGGGCCTCAGGGTAGGACACTTCTCTATGCTGAGGGACCTGCTCACGGTGGGATGCTTCCTGGACTGGCTCCTCTTGAGGTGATGGACTAGCGGGTTCGGCCACCTCAGGTTCATAGCGGCGCAAGCGGCAGTTTCTGTCATACTCCGGGTCACAGTCAGGATCAGGTTCGATCACTCCATTCCTGGATCCATCGGCATTCAGGTGGGGCTCGTAGGGTTCGGTTGGATAGGACGGCTGTCTGTGCACAGAAGGACGGTGCTCGTTTTGGGAACCCAGTGGAAAGCACTCTTCATCATACCCAATGAAACAGTCATATCCCTCCTTGGTCTTCCCTCGGGGTCCCAAAGGATGTTGCGATTCCTCTGGTTGGTGCCTTGGAGGTTGGAGATGTGTAGGCAGGTGTCTTCGCAGGTCAGCCCCAGCAGATGCATCTCGGTGCATGGCATAAGGGTCACGACGAGGGCTTGGAGGTGCCCGCATGGCACCTGCTTCAGAGGCGGGCTCGTCCTTCAGATCTTTAGGAGACAGGCTGCCAAACCTTGTGGCTGTCAGAGGGTTGCAGTTATCCTCGTAGAGAGGGTTGCAGGGTCTCTCCAAGCCAGAAGATGGGGCTTCAAGGTTTCGTGAGGATGTCAGAGCAGCAGCATAAGCACAGTATGGGTCAACTCGAGGGTCACAATGGGGATAACGCAGGTACAGACCGGATGGTGCCTTCTGGACCTGATGAGGGACGCAGTGAGGATCAGTCTTAGGGTCACAGCCGAGATGGGCATAGGATGGGGCTACGGCAGCAGCGGGCTTGTATCCGTAAGCAGCACGGAGGTGGTACTGAAGACACTCAACATCTTCGGCGTCACAGATGCGCAACAGCTCGGCCCTCTGCTCGGCTGACAGGAAGGGTTGCACCAACGGAGAGTAGTAGTAACCAGAACGTGGGTCCTTCACCACAGGCGTGTGGATGTAGGCTGGGGCTTTGACTGGGGCTGGGGCTGGGGCAGGTGCAGGTGCAGCAGCTTTGACAGCGGCTGGGGCCGGAGCCATGTATGGGTAATATGAATATCCCTTCGAGTACAAGCAGTATGGGTCTCTGTAAGGGTCACAAGACTTGACTGGAGCAGGCATTGGTGCCTCAGCTTTGGGTTTGGGTCTGTTGGTGTACGAGGCCACGCAGTTTGGGTCATCAGACTCGGCACAAGATTTGTAGATGTCGCTAAGGTGCTGCATGTGCATCTTGTTGGAACGACGTGACTCAGCCCGATTCTTGTTCTGCAAGTATGCAAGATAGACGCGATCCAGCTCTGCAACCTGTAAGGTGACAATGAATGATTTTGATTCAGTATGTGGAATATACAACCAACACAAAACACATAAATAACTTCAGTCATCCCTGGTATTGAAATTCTGGGCCAATGTGGTACTGATATATTGTCCATCCTTAAAGTGATAGTTCAACCGAAAATTAAAATTTTGTCATGTCGTCCTTTGCAACAACTATGAACAACAATTCTTATAAGACCTGCAGGGGTGCTATGTTGTCCTGTTTAGTTTATAATATGCTGTACTCACTCCCTCTTGATTCCCATTGTCAGTGAAGTATTTGTACCAGCTCCAGAAGTCAGAGTGCTGCTTGTACCAACTGATGTTTCTCCTGTTGCGGATTAGTTTCTTTGGAACGGCTTCAACGCCTGCCTTTTCATCACTTCCATCTGGCAGAAACATTATGTGTTACTTCACTGTGCATATCTAACATTCAGATTAGATATACAACAGATAAATGAATTGGGACTCTATAAAGAAGCTGACAGAACAGGAGAACAAGCCATACTTACCATCTCCTTTTAAACGCTGGGTCACAGGGCCAGCCAACAGAAACTCTGTTTGAGAAGAGTAGAGGGGGAAAAAATGAGGGGGTCCAAGTCTCAACCAGATGTTGCATTTTTCAAAGACAGAGTAGAAAATGCTTACAGACAGTAAAGATCCAATGAGCTGAGGGCAGCAGGATGCGGTTTTACAAGTTTTTGGGGGAAGGGTAGGTGGTAATATACAGGGTATTGTAGGAAATTAATCTTCAAACAGCACACATCAGCACTTTCATGCCTGGCAGCAGGGGGCCGCAGTAACCAAGCTCCTCTACAAGCAAAAGCTATAAAATCTACAAAGGAAAGGAGCCTCTGAACCTACAGGTGAACCTAATTATCCTATCATCAGAAAAATGTATGAACTGACACTTTTTCCGTTTTATCGCTCTAAAGGTGACGTTCATCTCTGCTGGAATGGGGACGAGTGGATCATGGATGTCTTTACTGTGAGGTGACTGAATGGAGGAGGGAGAATCTCAGTGTCTTGTATGAGGGAGGTAAAGGAAATGTTGCTCTTTCAGAGTATCAGCAAGTTTATTTTTTATGAGCTTATAAACTGCTGCCACATCTGGAAACCTGGTGCACTTGAGTTTTGCTGACAACCGTTAATCATTTTACCTGCAGAGCAAAAACTGAAGACTTGGCACTTGATACCCCCTTGTTTGCTACAGGGCTTTTGGGGAAATTTCACTCAGAAGATACAAAGTCATTGAGTCAAGTAGCTTCTATCTGGCGTTTTATCATAGAACTACTAAAAAAGAAAGATTCATACTTAAAAAAAAAAAAAACAGCGCCAACTGTGAGGAAAACCAAAGGACAATTTTTAACATTAAAAAAATAATAATTTAAAAGTCTCACCTGGTAATAATAATGTCGCTAGCAGCAACACATGGAAGATGGAAGATCTTCTCAAATGAGCCATTCTTAACCTTCCTGACTCCTTTGGATAAACAAAATTATTTATAGCATTTAAATGTAGCATGTATTTTCATATTCATACTTTAACATGATGAACCTCTCAAGATGATAATAATAATAGCAAATGAGAATCGTTATAAGAGAGAATGTCCTATTGCCCCTTTATATTTGATTATCTAAATTAATACTAATATTTGACAATTTTAAGAGGAAGAAACTTCACTCTGTATGTTTAATTACCTGCACATTATTGGTTTTTACATTCTACAAATGCCTGTATACAAGGAAACATGTCATTTACACGTTCAAACATACAATTTTATGCTCTTTACGCTGTCTTACAATAATCCTGTTAATGTCGGTATTTTGCTTGTGCAGCTTTCAACTTTTTCAAACAAAAAGTTTGAAATATTTTCTTAAATATGGAACAATTAAAATGATCTTACTATCATTTAAAAAAAAAAGTTCAAATGTTTAAGAACTGTTAACATTTGGGGCACATCTGCATATTGGTAAAAGTAACTATAAGGGTTTTTGAAATGTAGAAATGTGCATTTGCTTCATAATCATACAAATGAAAAGACATGCAAAAGGGTTTGAGCTGTGTCTTACCTGTGTTAGGATGTGATGATGTGAACCCGCTGAGGAGAGGCCTTGAAGTTCAGCTCTACAGCTGACTGACTGGAAGAGGAAGGTGAGCCAAACCCCTTGTGTACTACAGACTCAACACACCCCTGTACACCGACTGGGCCACCGTTGAGAACCTGGCCACAATTTAAACCCAACCTTGATCATTAAAAACAAAAAGGTGCATCCCATAGGGCCAAGTACATGCTGCTTCCAGCCCTACGATTGGCCTTTTCTGGCCCAGCGAGTCAACCAATCAGATGTTGCAATTATAGACGCAAAAACAGGAGCAGAGAAAAGAACATCAACTGTTTTGTATTTAGAAGGTGAAGAAAAAATGCTGAAGGACAAAAATCAGGACATGAAGCTTCGCATTTTTGCAGTTGTTTTAGAACAGATGTAAAATAATATCACCTGTAATAATAATGTAGGCTATTTTGTGGATTTCTATATCTAAACTAGTTGCCTTCAAAATAGTGAATGCAATAAAATATACATTTGACGTGTATTTAATTAGTTTAGTATTGTAGCTTTCAGTTTCTAAATAAGTGTTTTTTGCTTTTTGAGCAATCCATATAATTTTTTTTTTTTTTAATCAAAATTCACAGGCCAAAATGTAGATGAGTTTGTTTCTTCTTCAGATTTAAAGATTTAAAATGATTTAGCATTATGTCACGTGCTAACCAATGAATCCAAACAGCTGATAAAAGCATCACAATAATCCACAAGCTGCATGGTTGTAATAAACAAATCTATCAAGATGTTTTAACTTCTAACCATTGCTTCCAGCTAAAATTCTCTATCTGTAATATTGCTTTCTCCAGTGAAAAATCATTTTGTTTGAATCAGGAGAGGAAGCACAGACCAAAACAGTCCTAAACAAATATGTCGGTGGATTTTGATGTGAGGGAACAATAGAGGATGGACTTTTTCACTGGAGGAAGTGTTATTATGGATAATAGACTTTTAAATTAAAGTGTTTTAATGATGAGTTTGTTTCTTATAAATGTGCAGCTTATCTTTTCACAATACATCAATTGATGGACTGGAGTCAAAAGAAATGTCAATTTCTTTTGGATTATGATATTTTTTATCAGCTGTTTGAACTCTCATTCTGACGGCACCCATTCATTGCAGAGGATCCATTGGTGAGCAAGTGATGAAACGCTAAAATACTCTAAATCTGTTCCAAAATGAGGAACAAACTCAAACTTGAATGGCCTGAGAGTGAGGACATGTTCAGCAAATTTACATTTTTTTGGGGAGAACTGTTTCTTTAAGTTGAGTATGATTGCAGGTCACCTTTAAGTCCATATAATAACGCAACTTCAGGGTTACCATCAACAGCTGGAAATGTACTATGCGTCTCTTTCAATTGGGGGAGGACGTGCCCATAAAAGTTTTGTCCGGACCCTGTAAATTCAAGTGACGGTGCTTGTTATCTTCAGCTAACAGAATAACGGAGATTAAACAAATCTAGTGGATATTCTCACAGAGTAAAAGCACTGAACCATCAACTGCAGCAAACAGGGTAAAACTCTTATGGGGAATTTTATCATACGCACATCTGCCAAGCACCAGCTCAATCCATCATCCCACAATTAACTGCGCAGAATGGCATTACAAGTGATCATTCACAATTAAAACCCTGTTTGTGATGTGGCGATACAGATTAGGAATTAATGTATGTCTTTTTTTAATTATCTGACTTGAATGATAACAGATTATTTTGTCTGTTCAGATATATCTGGGAGAAAAAAAAATATTTTGATGTCAGTGTAAAACATCTGTGCTGTAGTGGATGGCACATGTAATTATGCACCCTTACAGGTGTTCAGGAATCTGCAAAAACCTACAATCAGGGCTAGAAACAGATTTCAGCCTAGGGAAAAAACGTTTATAATAATTCCAACTTTTGACTCGGAATGTCTGGGGTTTTTAAAATGTGGAAACATCTGGAAAAAGGAAGACTTTGTATTGCACAAAAGTTTATTATTCAACTGAGAGTTAACAATGCAACATCACTCTTAAAGTGAAAAAAAGAAAAACACTTAAATGAACAACATTTTATACAATGGAGAAATCATATTTGTCCTCTTCATCACTGAATATCATCATCATCAAACAGATCTTCAAAATCTGTGGAGAAAAAAGAAGCATAAAAAGTTAATAGCACAAAACAAGGATTTTTTTTTACCTTTACATACAGTGCCTTTGATATAGCAAAATAAACCAGAATATGTAGAATAGCTTTTTTTAAATAATAATTTGCACAAATACCTCATCTAAAACATGCTGTTCTCAGTAAAAGGAGGGTATGAGCTCTTATCGGGGGTCTCTGGGTTATTTTCCATGAACCTTTCAAAAGGGCCCCCTGATAAAAAAAACCTGAATGACACGTGTTCAGCTACTTCAAGCGCTGCAGATGGATACAGAGCCTCTAAAGAGGGAAGACCTGCTGCGCTGGAGCCAATGAAGCCTAATAAAAGTGCTTTACATGGGCTCAGCTTCATACCCCCTTTACTCTTTTAACTGCCTGTTTTTAGGTCATCCTGTGCCAAGCTCAAACTACCTTTACTATCGCTATATAGAGCAGGCGGAAAAGTGTAAAAAAAATTGTAGAGTCTGCATGCTAAAGCACTTTGCACTATTCTGTTGCCAAGCAAACAAATAAAAACAGCAACTTCATTGAAAAATTTTTGCATAGAAATATAAATATATATATACACACACTGACAGTCAAAAGTTTGAAATAAATCATATTTTTAATGTTTTTAAGTCTCTTATGCTCACCAAGGCTGCATTTATTTGATCAAAAATACTGTAAAATAATAACTGTTTTTATTTTAATACATTTTAAAATTTAATTTAATCCAGTGATGCAAAGCATAATTTTTTTTTCAGCATCATTACTCCAGTCTTCAGTGTCACATGATCCTCTGGAAATCATTCTAATATGCTGATTTGCTGCTCAAAATATTTATTCTTATTTTCAGTGTTGAAAACAGTTGCGCTGCTTCATTTGTTTGCGGAAATCAATACTTTTATTAAGCACAATTGCATTCAATTGGTCAAAAGTGACAGGAAAGGCATTTAAAATGTACAAAATATTTTTATTTTATTTGTCTTTGAGCTTTCAATTCATCAAAAAAATCTTAGAAACACATGACAGTCCCCACAAAAATATGAAGCAGATTTCGACAACTGAATGATTCTACGGTTTTCAACATTGATTGGATCATGTGACAGTGACACTGAAGACTGGAGTAATGATGCTGAAAATTCAGGTTTGCCATCACAGAAATACATTACATTTTAAAATACATTAAAATAAATATAATGAGCATTATAGAAAAGGGGGGAAAATAAACATTAAAAACCTTAATTATTCCATAATTTTAACATAGAATTTAAAAATGGACATTTCCAGGCCTAGAAAAGTAAATAAATTTTGAAAAATAAAAATCAATGAAAGTTGCATGTTTTACTTTTCTCTAAAGCATTTTATATGTATATACAAATTAAAATATGTCCTAAGAATTTTCATTAAAATTATTTTTAGTAAAAACAGATCTAGTAATCTAGTAAAGGTCAAGGAAAGTAACCGATCCATGTACTTGTACAGCATCAAATATCTTTGCGAGTCTCACCGTTGAAAAAGTCTGAATGTACTGCCTTCTCATTGGCGGCCAGATCCATCAGCAGCCCAGTGCTGCCCCCTGCCTGTCAACACACAGCACTACAGCATTACTACAGCACCATTATACAACAGCCCTGTCAGATATTTACTAAAATTTACTATTTTAAGCGAACAAAGGCATACTGTTTTAGAACAAATATTACGCCATAAATATTTACTGAATAAATACTAATGGGATAATATGTGCATTAGAGGAAAATGCGCTTTAGTACTGTATAGAAGGAAAAAGTCACAGGAAAGTTAAGTTACGCTGTGGTTTACATAGATTTACTTGACATTATACATAAATCTGTTCGTTTGCATATACGTGATATTTATTAAGTGTATGTAAACTTAAACACACACGTTTTCAAATGTCTAATCACAGACCATCATACAAAAACATGTGTAAACACCGACCTCATCCAGGTCCACATATGGACCAGCTCCCTCAGGAAACATTTCATCAACTGCTGGCTTCATAACTTCAGCGCGATTACTTAAAAGTCAGCGGTAACGTTAAACAAATGTTGAAATTATGTATTTTTCAGCTCACTGTCACATTCACCAAAACAAACACTTCAGCGCTTCCCTCTGTTTCCGGTGCTGTTTCGATTCGCGATGTCCGATTCGTGAATGAATTGTTCTTTTGAGTCGAATCTTTTTAAACGAACCTGTTTCCACACCCGATTTGAAGGATGCGCTTTCTTAATTTATTTAACAGTAATATAAATATAACGTACTTCAAACACGTGTTCATCCGAAACGTACATGAATGCAAAATATTTCTGAAGGACTTAAAAGTATTAAATGTATTTACATTTTAAAATGAGCCGAATCATGGCTGCAACGACACATGAAAACAACTCTAATTAATTACCTAAACATAATAATAATGGTATTAAACATGGGTTTATTTGGATGTTTAGTATGTCGTAAGCCACTATGAACTGTTCGAATGAATCGATTCGCGGAATCGTATTAGGCTTCACATCCACTAGTGGTGTTATGTCAAAATGTAACCGGGTGGAAACCGGGTCCCGCTGGCTCGGTTGGAGAACTGGTCCTCCGATTTTTTGCAGTGATGACATTAAAATAGTTGCTTTGTATAATAGTTGTTTTATTTCTTATATTTCCTATATTTGCAACTGCAATAGTAGTAGTATAATACATCACAATCATGCTCTCTGAAGCTGTTAATCACACTATAATGAAACATTAACTGTAATTCCTATATACCTTTTTATTAGTAGTAATACATTTAAGGATACGGCACAACACTCTTTATTATAGGGCTATAAATGGTGTTTAGTTATATTTAGTAAATTATCATTAGTTTCTAATAACACAAACTAAAATATGAGTGATGAACTAATAACATCCAATTAGTGTTCATGTTGCTCTGCCACTTCATAACCCAGCGTGTCTCCCAGATGCTGATGGGCGAAGAATGTTCTGGCCATTTCATTGATCTGGTCGTAGGCCCCAATGTTGCGGAAGTATTCCACATAGTTCCAGAAATCTGAGGTGGAATATGACCAGTAGGGCACAGCCGGTGGCCGTTCATAGGGCACTACATTTGAGAGAGAAAAATAGAGCTTGTGTATTCCTGCTGAGTTCTTGCATTCCAGAATTCCTGATGTGTAACTGCAGAAGTTATGTCTAAATGTGCCTCTTTGTGTCCTCAGGCAAACATAACAATACAGTTAACATAGTGAATATAACTATAAAACCAAGAGTTCAATTATTTGTTCAAATAAAACCCTCATTTTGCATTTTTAATATTTTGAAATACTACTATTAATATATACTGGCTAAAGGTGTGTAAACAAAATGGTAAATAGTCGATTTACCCCCTTCAGGAATGGATCTGGCACCTGTGGAAGGAGAGAGGAAAAGTGAATGAAATCTGAAATCCTCCCTCACAAAGAGCTGATTCATGCATGAGAACTGAGGATCTCTCAAGGGATTCAAGAAATGTGTGAGTTTCCTCCACAAATATTATTCCTAACTATGTGCAGACTTGTCCTGATGAACACAGCTCAAGTCTTTAATGTTTATGATATGAACATGTGGTATTTCACTGTTTTCCTTTCATAAAATGTTCCAGTTTGTTTATCTGACAAACATTAACCTCTTTTGTCCAATAAAACAGAAATATTTGCCATAAAATACAGCGATTTTCATAATCTGAAAATCTTGAAATGTAGTTTTTAAAGTAAATATCCAAAGTGCCCAAAGATAATAATAGTAATATATGAGTAACAGACACGTCTTACCGCTGAGATTATTAGCAAGAAAACAAAGCAAGAAAACCCCCAAAACAATACTCCACTTCATCATTTCCTGGAAAAAAATAAAATAAATAAAATACTTTTACAAATTAAAATTTAAGGTAAATATAAGCAAACTTGAAAAAGCAGTTTTGCTATATTGCATGCATCCCACATAACTTACTTTTCATTATTAGGTCACATAACAAGTTATGTATATTGTTAATTGTTTTGTAAATAAACATTACCTCCTTTGCAGCAGTGATTATACAAGTGATCCGTTCGTTTCTGAGAGCTAAAAAGATGTTGTGTCACAGGTTCTGCACAGACTGAACCCCAGGATCAGGAATTTTTTGTCCCCTCCCAAACTAGATCTACATCATTGAAACCCACCTCAGGGCTGTATATGATATTTCAAACCAAGTTGATTTATGCATCATTAAATACAACCATGAAAATAAAAATAAAAACCATTACTTACATTCCAAGAACATAATTCCATTTTAATTCATTAATATTCCAATAGAAATCACATTTTTATTGACATAAAGCATTCAGAAAGGCATAGAAAACACAATCTTGAGGACCAATGAATATCTCAAATTGTGCAGAACAGATAGGACTCCAGTATATTTATAAAATAAACACCTGTTTAATAAAATAACGTCTCTCAGGAATGACATGACAGAAATCCATAAGCAAAATCTACATAAGGAAAGGATAATGCATTTAATTTATTATTTTTAAAAGGTACAACATACATATACACATTAGGTTATATTATGTGTTGACAGTTTTATGCAACAGTAATTTTATAATGATAACTCAAACTGTTTTCACCCATAATAGTGATAGTGAAGGCACTTTTCTAAACCAAAAATATATATATTTCAGTCTTTGTTGTTTAAAGAGGACCATCGCATCCTTGCTGATCTGTGGGAAACATTTTGCTCACGTCGATGTTGTCACGTGAGAAGTTCTCTTTGGCATGGTAGATGGCCTCTGGGGGGAGAAAGCGTGAGCGTGACAGGATCCAGGCATAGTCCACATGGAAGAGCCGGAGAACATCAGTGCATGAATAAACAAGCGAAATGCTGTTGTAGTCAGTAGACAGGACCCAGTATGGGGCGTAGGGAGTGACTGCATATATAAAAAAGCGAACAGTGAATTAACAAAAGAACTCTTCAAAAAAAAGAGAAAAAAGATTTGAATTTTCTAGAAATGTGTTGTTTGAACACACACAGAGGCTGAGCACATTCATGGACTTACAGTAGGAGAAACTGACTCCAAGCTTGGCTGGCTCCCTCGGGTCCTGAGTGATTGCTGTGCCCTCTGTGCTTCGAATTTTTCCTTTGCTGTTTTATATAAACACACAATTTAGTTATGGATAAATGATGGTGACAAAACGCAAGTTCTATTTTAGTCAAAAGATTTGATTACTTACTATGTCTGAACATTGACAACTTGGACGGTGTTGTCAGGTCTTAGTGCGTAGTTTGCCTCAATGCACTTGCCTTTCTCAAAGTTTGCTGGGAGCTTTTCAATCTCATACCACTTTCCAAGGTACTTGAAAGGTAAAGCTCATATAAGTGCACTGTACATTATTAAAGGCATACTTACCCCAAAATTTAAAATCCCATCATTATTTTTTCACCCAACAGCATTTGGATGTAGAAAGATGAGTTCAAGTTTATTTCTAAAGCACATTTGTGACCCTGGACCACAAAACCAGTCTTAAGTCGCTGGGGTATATTTGTAGCAATAGCCAAAAATACATTGTATGGGTCAAAATTATCCATTTTTCTTTTATGCCAAAAATCATTAGGATATTAAGTAAAGATCATGTTCCATGAAGATATTTTGTAAATTTATTACCATAAATGTATCAAAACTTAATTTTTGATTAGTAATATGCATTGCTAAGAACTTCATTTGGACAACTTTAAAGGCGATTTTCTCAATATTTAGATTTTTTTGCACCCTCAGATTCCAATTTTTCAAATAGTTGTATCTTGGGCCAAATTTTGTCCGATCCTAACACACCATACATCAACGGAAAGCTTATTTATTCATCTTTCAGATGATGTATAAATCTCAATTTTGAAAAATTGACACTTAAGACTGGTTTTGTGGTCCATGGTTACATTTAAGCACAGACACGGCCGACCAAAAAAAAAAATAATAATACAACAAAGAATAAACAATAGACAAATGAGTAAGGGTGAGTAAATAATGACAATTCTGAATTTTATCTTTAAAATTCATTATATTTGCATAGTCCTATACCTTGTTTAATTCAAAGTTTGGCTGGACCATTGGTGTTGGGCAGGGGCCCCAACGAAATGTCTGAGCAGAGACCAAGGGAAGCAGAAGAGGTACAAGCAACACAATCACGGCCTTCATCCTGTCAAGAGCTGCTGTCTCAGCTGTGAGAGAAAGTTAAATCATGAGACAATACGTCATGACATTATGTCACAAAGTTACATGGATATTTGTAAACTGTATTGTCTAATTAATATTAGATACTGTTCACACAGAATTAATCTTGCTTTGCATTTCACAGTGTGGAAACAGTAAACTAGAATAAAAAGTAGAAAAGTATTCTTTTTCATTCCACCGTGCTACATATATTAAAGATATGTTTTTCCCTGGGGTCTTTTTTTTTAAAGCATGTCAAGTTCTTTTAAAAACATGTCTGGAGACTTTTTAAAGCACTTTTTTCATTCAACTGTGCTATATTATCATGGCTCTCTCTGTGTGAATGGGCCCTACATTCACTTAAAGTGTAATGTAGAATGGTGGGTTTTTGAGATGTCTTTTGTTTTGAATGTCCGGATTTTTTGTTTATCAGAAGCTGTCAGACCTGTTGGACCTGTTTGCATATGATCACCACAAACCACTGGCGTACATGTGCAGGTTAGGTATGTTATGAAACTGTGATGTTTGATTTTTTTTTAATATTACTTACTGATGAAATTATCTTTTTTGATAAATGTAATGTTTTTTAAATTCTAAAACATGATACATTTACATGAACAATATAAGAACACGATTATATGAACTTATTTACTGTAATACATTTGTTAAATAATTAAACGGCATATAATCCAGTTTGCAAAAAAAAAAAAAATTACTGTTGTAGAAGTTATCGAAGCTGAGTAGAAGTAGAAGCGATAAGTAGTTTTTTTTTTTTCAGTTTTTAAGGCAGTAAATTGTTTTTAGACCAAACTTTTACACCTAACATTAAAGTTACACAATACATAGAATACACAATACAAGTATACATGGAAAATGATCATTTATAGAATTATGATTAAATATAATAGCACAAAACAGACTTAATAACAATGCAAAGTCAATACCTGTTCCAGATTAACTTCTTGTTAAGCGCAGAGGTGTTGCGTGCGTTCTGGTCCAGTAACTGTGTGCTGACAAGAGAGGAGGAGACGCTCATGACAGACTGAGATTGTGTTGTAACAAGAAGCAGCTGATTGTGTGTAAATAGATATCATGGGAGCAGTACTGCAGTGACAAGGTGTGTGCTGCGAAGTAGATTGTGTGTCTATTGTCCTCCATTTGACTACAATCAGTTATTTATTAAGATTATTTTCAGCAGATTTTATTCATAAAACTGGCAATCAGACTTTCCCATGGGCTGTGGCCAGACATATGTCATTCTTAAGACCAGTAAACATTTAAAGTGATTTAGGTAACCATGGTAGACAGTTGTTTATCATTAAACGTTATGTAAGTTTGATTCTTAAGTAAAATTAAGTACATACCTTAGTAGTTAACCGCCCATTTTGGATAACTGTTACATTGTTGATGTTAATCGGCCTACCACTCGTGGTTAATTTTTTGTGTGGACATGTTCCTTGTAGTTTCGGCCCAGGATTCAAGCTAAATTTACTAAAGATATTTTCACACAACCCTTAACCCTGGATTAATGTATTTTTTTAACATGGGTCTGAGGGTGAAAAATCAAATAGAAGATGTTTTGGTGACTTCAATCTGTAGAAAAGACCCAGCAGGAATAAAGATTATTCCTCATCGACCACCCATAGCTTATATATGAAATCTAATATTGTGATTGATGAGATCTCTTCACAAGGATAAATGATGTCATTGTCTGTTTAATTTGGGATCAATAAATGGATCAAAACGGGGAAACATTTCTCCTGAAAATGTCAAGTGAAATCTTTAAAAAGACTTCAAAAGACTACAAAAAAGTACCTACAAGCAGTTTCAAAAGTACACATTCCCAAAATAACATTTACGTTTAGCAATGAATTAAGCTACAGTTACTCCTGTACTTTACACTCTGGTCCTTGAATGCACCAGTTTCTGGACATTTGTGTCCATTCATGTGCTGGTTTGTGTGTTTGGCTCCATCTAACGGTCACAGCTGTCAGTTTGGTTCAAACACCGGAAAGAATTCAGACGGGAGGATATGACGTCACCGACCAAATCCCCTTGAAGACCTCGAAAATGGCCGTCAAAGGAAAGAGATTTTAATCTACTGTCGAAATAACGTGAGACCTGAATTTTTATTAAAAATTCGAATTTAACTTTATATTTATTAATCACATAATTTAAATAATTATTGCACGACTCGGTGTCGTGTTTGTAATATGTAGAGCGAACCTGTGAATTGCGGCTCGCGCTCTACCGGATCGAGCATTTTCGAAATAAGAGCCCTTTGTTTTGCATGTCAAAATTCTAAGCACTACTGTCTGCATCCATTCAGAAAACAATGCATTTAGCTATTTTTAGTGCGTATTTACGACTAGAATTATTGGGTGCATTATAATATTTTGAGTGGCCTTTAACGGTGATAGTTTGTCAGCAAGCTCGTTATTGCAGCTAACTTTTGAGTAATGGGCGGGAACTTTTATTTTCCTTTACTGATGTTGTCTAGTCTGAACTGTTGCTAATTTTATATTGAGTTATTGCTTAATTTATATGAGCCACAGGTTGTTTATTTTTACATGTATGTCTGTTTCATTTAAACAGGTTTTTGGGTGCGGTTTACACCATTATAAATTGACGTGCGGTAAGTGAATTATTTTTGTTATTTTGTTTATTACTTACAAAATGATTGCATGTAAAATAGGGTCATTATAGGTCTGATTCACTCAAAATGGAAATTATTTAATCATTCATTCGTTTTGTTCACCATTATGTTGTTCCAAACCTTTATTACTAGAACCTACCACTTTTATTATATGGAAAGAGGATGCAATACAAATAAATAATGACAGAATTTCTGAAGAATCTCTCTAAGATGTTCAGTAGTGGCTGATGTTATAAGATGTTCTTGATATTGTAGGTTGCTCCTCTTCCACGTCATGCCACATATCACTCACAGTGAGTTTCTTCTGGAGCAGCTGAAGAGGCAACGTGAGAGAAGCTTTCTGTGTGACTGCACAGTAGTAATAGGACAGTCTCAATATAATGCACACCACAATGTTCTGGCAGCCTTTAGCGAGTATTTCTCTACGCAGTCTATTGATGCTGGAAGGAGAATGCCACCATAACTTTGGACCCAGAGTTAGTGAGCGGGGCTGTGTTTGAAAAACTACTAACTTACATTTACACCGGTGACTTGAGTATGGACAGGTGAGTTCATTGGAATATAATTCAATATGTCTATTGTTATCTGTATGTAATGTTTATGTGTACTGTTCCTATAAAGCCTGAAAATATTTCAAACCTGTAAGTATTTTTAAAATATATAATTTTAGTATTTAAAAAATTTTAAGCCCTGAAAAGGTCATGTAAATTAATTTAAAAAATAATAATAATTAAAAAAAATGTATCATTTTAAAAGTTTTGGATTTTTTTCCTTAATGATATGTATTCGTTTTAATTTTAAATTCATTATTAAATATATATTAAATATAAATACACAGTGGTACAAATGTTTTTGTTTTGTTTTTTGCGTATTTGTAAAAACCTTTTCACTTTACATATTTTGAATATATAGTGCTGCTTGAAAGTTTGTGAACCCTTTAGAATTTTCTATATTTCTGCATAAATATGACCCAAAACATCATCAGATTTTCATATAAGTCCTGAAAGTAGACAAAGAGAAGCGAATCAAACAAGTGAGAGAAAAATACAAGTGAGTTTTCCTGTAGCTCAAATAGTAGAGCATGGCGCTAGCAACGCCAAGATCATGGGTTCGATTCCCAGGGAAAGCAAGAGCTGATAAAATGTAAAAACTGTAACTTGAATGCAATGTAAGTCGCTTTGGATAAAAGCGTCTGCTAAATGCATAAATGTAAATGTAAATATTTTCCTTGTCATTTATTTATTGAGAAAAATTATCCAGTGTTACATATGTGCGTTGCAAAAGTATGTGAATCTTTGCTTTCAGAATCTGGTGTGACCCCCTTTTGCTGTAGTAACTGAAGGTAAAGTTTCTTGTAAATGCTGATCAGTCCTGCACAGTAACATGTAGCAGTTTTAGCCCATTCCTTAGTGCAGAACCACTTAAACTCTGTGACGTTGGTGGGTTTCCTGACTTTCCTTCTGTGAACTGCTTGCTCAGGTCCTTCCACAACATTTTAATTGTATTACGGTCTGGACTTTGACTCAGCCATTCCAAAACATTAACTTTGTTCTTCTTTAACCATTCTTTGGTAGAATGACTTGTGTGCTTGGGGTTGTTGTCTTGCTGCATGACCCACATTCTCTTGAGACTCTGTTTTTAAACAGATGTCCTGACGTTTTCCTTTAGAATTTGTTGGTATAACTCAGAATTCATTGTTCCATCAGTGACGGCAGGCTGTCCTGGCCAAGATGCAGGAAAACTGGCCCAAGCCATGATTCTACCACTGCCATGTTTCACAGATGGGATAAGATTCTTAAACTGGAATGCAGTGTGTTCTTTTCTCCGAACATAATAGCTTCTCATTTAAACCAATAACTTCTATTTTGGTTTCATCCATCCATTAAACCTTTCTCCAGTAGTCCTCTGGCTCGTCCACATGATCTTTAGCAAGCGATTTTCTTTTTGGAGAACAGTGGCTTTCTTCTTGCAACTTTGCCATGCACACCATGATTGCTCAGTGTTCTCCTGACGGTGGGCTCATGAACATTAACATTAGCCAATGTGAGAAAGGCCTTTAGTTGCTTAGAAGTTACCCTGGGAACTTTTGCAACCTCGCAGACTATTACACGTTCTGCTTTGGAGTAATCTTTGTTGGTCGACCACTTCTCGGGAAGGTAACAGTGGTCTTGAATTTCCTCCATTTGTACACAATCTTTCTGACTGTGGATTTGTGGAGTCCAAACTCTTTAGAGATGGTTTTGGAGCAACATCAACTCTTTTTCTGAGGTCCTCAGTAATCTCCTTTTTTCGTGACATGATTCACTTCCACAAACATGAGTAGACTTTGATAGATCCCTGTTCTTTGAATAAAACAGGTCACGTACTGACATTTGATAGTCATTGCACTGACTGAAAACACCTCTGCACAGATGGACTCTGTCACCTTTAAATTAACTGCTAATCCAAGAGATTCACATACTTTTGCCACTCACAGATATGCAATATTGGATCATTTTCCTGAATAAATAAATGACAGAAAATATTTTTGTCTCATTTGTTTGATTCTGTTCTCTTTGTCTACTTTCAGGACTTTTATGAAAATCTGATGATGCTTTGGGTCATATTTATGCAGAAATATAGAAAATTCTAAAGGGTTCACAAACTTTCAAGCAGCACTCTATATGTACAGTGGGTACGGAAAGTATTCAGACCCCCTTCAATTTTTCACTCTTTGTTATATTGCAGCCATTTCCAAGTTCATTTTTTTTTCCTCATTAATGTACACACGGCACCCCATATTGACAGAAAAACGCAGAATTGTTGACATTTTTGCAGTTTTATTTAAAAAGAAAAACTGAAATATCACATGGTCCTAAGTATTCAGACCCTTTGCTGTGACACTCATATATTTAACTCAGGTGCTGTTCATTTCTTCTGATCATCCTTGAGATGGATCTACACCTTCATTTGAGTCCAGCTGTGTTTGATTATACTGATTGGACTTGATTAGGAAAGTCACACACCTGTCTATATAAGACCTTACAGCTCACAGTGCATGTCAGAGCAAATGAGAATCGTGAGGTCAAAGGGACTGCCTGAAGAGCTCAGAGACAGAATTGTGGCAAGGCACAGATCTGGCCAAGGTTACAAAAAAATTTCTGCTGCACTTAAGGTTCCTAAGAGCACAGTGGCCTCCATAATCCTTAAATGGAAGACGTTTGGGACGACCAGAACCCTTCCTAGAGCTGGCCGTCCGGCCAAACTGAGCTATCGGGGGAGAAGAGCCTTGGTGAGAGAGGTCAAGAAGAACCCAAAGATCACTGTGGCTGAGCTCCAGAGATGCAGTCGGGAGATGGGAGAAAGTTGTAGAAAGTCAACCATCACTGCAGCCCTCCACCAGTCGGGGCTTTATGGCAGAGTGGCCCGACGGAAGCCTCTCCTCAGTGCAAGACACATGAAAGCCCGCATGGAGTTTGCTAAAAAACATCTGAATTATTATGGTTCTCTGGTCTGATGAGACCAAGATATAACTTTTTGGCCTTAATTCTAAGCGGTATGTGTGGAGAAAACCAGGCACTGCTCATCACCTGTCCAATACAGTCCCAACAGTGAAGCATGGTGGTGGCAGCATCATGCTGTGGGGGTGTTTTTCAGCTGCGGGGACAGGACGACTGGTTGCAATCGAGGGAAAGATGAATGCGGCCAAGTACAGGGATATCCTGGATGAAAACCTTCTCCAGAATGCTCAGGACCTCAGACTGGGCCGAAGGTTTACCTTCCAACAAGACAATGACCCTAAGCACACAGCTAAAATAACGAAGGAGTGGCTTCACAACAACTCCGTGAATGTTCTTGAATGGCCCAGCCAGAGCCCTGACTTAAACCCAATTGAGCATCTCTGGAAAGACCTAAAAATGGCTGTCCACCAACGTTTACCATCCAACCTGACAGAACTGGAGAGGATCTGCAAGGAGGAATGGCAGAGGATCTCCAAATCCAGGTGTGAAAAACTTGTTGCATCTTTCCCAAAAAGACTCATGGCTGTATTAGATCAAAAGGGTGCTTCTACTAAATACTGAGCAAAGGGTCTGAATACTTAGGACCATGTGATATTTCAGTTTTTCTTTTTTAATAAACCTGCAAAAATGTCAACAATTCTGTGTTTTTCTGTCAATATAGGGTGCTGTGTGTACATTGAGGAAAAAAAATGAACTTAAATGATTTTAGCTGCAATATAACAAAGAGTGAAAAATTTAAGGGGGTCTGAATACTTTCCGTACCTACTGTATGTATGTGTGAGTGTGTGTGTGTATATATATATTTCTATATATAGTGGATAAATAGATAATTATTTAGCTGATTAAATATTTCATTGCAGAGTAAAACTAAAAGTTCACTGTTCACTACTGAAATAGATTTCCATGATTTTTGAAATGTTAACTTTGACTGTGTAGCATATGTAAACGTATACTGGAAATTGATGCAATGGAGAGATCCAGGTCTTTTAGTAAAATTGTAATTCATTTAAAATAAATCATAGATGATAAAAATTAAAGATTATTATAATAATAATGAAAAATTTTAAATGAAAGAAAAAGATTAAGAATGAATACAAAAATCCAAACTGAGTATATTCTGCTAAAATTCTAAGAGAGTAATCTAAAATCAAAGTATGATAATCTTCAGAAGTCAAAAGACAAAGGCGTTTGGAGCATGTAATGTGAGCAGAGGAAAAGGAGAAGCTGTCTGAAAAGCCAGTTGGAATAATATAAATAGTAGAGACTTGCATCCTCTTGGAACATCTCAAGATGTTTGTGTCTGATCGGTAGACGTCAAAGGAATTTACCCGTTGTGTCTCATACATCTGGGCACATGTTTTTCTCCACCTAAATTACTTGAACTCAAAGCGAGGTCACCTTGACACTACCTGTGAAAGGCAGTAGGTAGAAGTCAGATAAAAATAGAGACATGGGTTGTGGTTTTACATCCTTCTAGCAGAAATAGCAGAGCTTTGCAATCTTCAAATACCAGCACTTGGAAAACAACACTTAGTACCATGAAAAAAAGAACACAAAATTTAACCAAACATCCTTGCATATAAATTTATTTATTTTTTGCAGAGAATAAGTTTCCATCATAACAAGATGTCAAGTTTAAAAGAAAATGCTACATTAATGGAATATGGAGTTTAAATGGAATTGACCATAATAAAAGGGAATAATTGAATTATACTTGAGTATATATTTAATATGAGACAGTAATATGAATATAATGTTGAGTAATAATAAAAGAATCAAAAAGAAAAACTCATAATGAATATGACATAAATGAATGTGAAAAGTCTAACAACATTGGAAATTTGCATATACCAGAAAGTCATTGACAAAAATTAGTTTTTATAAAGTTATGGATATTTTTTTCCAGTAGTGAATATGAATTTTAATAAGTTTCACTCTATCACAATCTATTTCATTTTTAACTGTGCTATGAACTATTTAACCTGCTAAATGTTATTTTGGCTAAAATGTTGCCTTTATTGATATATATTTATATAGTGCACACAGTATATAGTTATAACTGTTCGTTTTAAATTCCTGTGCTTTGTTGTCCAAAGAGAAGAAATTGAAAGCGTTCAGAAAGCTGCATCTTATCTTGGGATGCCCGAGGTTGTGGCTCGTTGTACACTAACTCAAGATGATATCAAATTTGGTGGCTCGCCCACAAGACAAGCAGAGTACGAAGATCCACGTTCTCCCCTGAGCCCGGACGACTACGAACCTTTAGAGCCGATCGCAGAGGTGGAAGAACGGGAGCGGTTGAGGGAAACGAAAGAAGATGGGTTACAGGATGATCCCTCCTCTATGGACGAAGCCCAGTCGTCCAGCGAACAGACACCGCAGAAAAGCGGCAGCAAGAGAGGGAGGAAACCCAAAACTAGGCTCTATGAGGATGATGTTGAGAGTGAGACCATCACTGCTCACAGAGGCAGAGGAAGAGGTCGGGGGAGACCGAGAGGTCGTCCACGGGTGAGGCCTTTGACTTCTTATTCAACTGAACAATCTCCAGCGCAGCAAACCATGAGTCCAAACAGCAGCTCAGTAGGGAGAGGAACCGGAAGACCAAGAGGTCGTCCACGGGTTAGACCACTGTCCACTGATAGAGATGATTCTGGAAACGCTGAAGATGAGTCTGTAGCAACCAAGGATCAAGAAGAGGAGAGCTCTTCTCACAAAAAAGGACGACCACAAAATAGACCTCTGTCATCTAGTGCAGAAGGCGACAATGGAGATGAAGAACAAGGAGAGACCCAAGAAACAGAAGTTGTTGAAGAAGATTCTGTGAATGCTGGTGAGGAAGATGATCATCAGGTGAAGACAGATGTGGAAAACCCAGACGGAGTTCCTTTAAAACGAGGGAGAGGAAGACCACGGACTAAGCCGTTAACCACTGAGAACCAAACTACAAACACTGAGAACTCAATTACAAACACAGAAGACGGCTCAGAACCTGCAAAGACTAAAGAGAACGAAGGGACTGGCCGTAAAAGAGGAAGACCTCGATCCAAACCTCTTCCTTCTGAGGCGCCTGAATCTTCAAATCCAGCAGAGAACAGTGGAGAAGAAGCTACTGGAGAAACAAACCAAGACACTGAGAAACACACTGAAGAAGGCTCATCTCAAGGTACAGAAGATTCCGAGTCAAATCCTGCCAAGAAGGTCCGCACCAGCAACAGAAAGAGAAGCTTGAGTAGAAAGCTAAAAGAAAGCCAAGCTAGTAATGAGGAAGACGATGATGTAGAGGATGAAGAATTTGGGAATGACAATGAGGACTGGGGCGGAGAAGAGGAAGTGAAGCCTTTACAGGACAAACACAGGCCTATTTGTAACGTCTGCGGGAACCTCTTCTCAGAGATGAGCAGCCTGCGCAGACACATGCGCATACACAAGGGCCTCAAACCCTATCAGTGCCAGCTCTGTACCCGCTCCTTCAGACAGGGCAACCAGCTGAAGACCCACATGCGCATACACACAGGTATGACTCTCGCATGTAGAAGGTACACTGCATTAATATACTCATTCACTTGAATGAATTTGTCTTTCATTCCATAGTTTTGATGACAAAAAATGTGGAACTATAATATGAAATGTCCATAATGTTTGTTAATCACACACTACTGTGCAAAAGTTTTTTTTTATTTTATTTTTTTAATGTTTTTGTCTCTTATGCTCACAAAGGCTGAATTGATTAGATCAAAAATGCAGCAAAAAATGTAATATTTTGAAATATTATTACAATATAAAATAACCGTTTTCTATTTTAATATATTGTAAAATGTCACTTATTCCTGTGATGGCAAAGCTGAATTTTCAGCATCATTACTCCAGTCTTCAGTATCACATAATCCTTAAGAAATGAATCTAATATGCTGATTTGCTGCTCGAGAAACATTATTATTATTATTTTCTTTTTTATTATTATTATTATTATATTATGTTGAAAGACAATGTGCTGCTTAATATTTGTGAAAACTTTTTTTTGCAATTCTAACTTTTTTTTACCATTATTTCACAATCATTTTGTGATATTACATGTATTTCCTGTCACTTTTCGTCAATTTAATGCATTCGTGCTGAAACAAGTATTAATTTCTTTTTCTTTTTTTTAAATCTTTTGAACTGTTGTGTACATTGTCTAATTTTGCTTATAGAATAACTTTATGTAGAGTGATTCATGTATTATTTTGTTTTCAGGAGAGAAGCCCTTCAGTTGTACATCTTGTGAGGCACGTTTTGCTCAGAAATGTCAGCTGGTCTATCATTGCCGCATGCATCACGGAGAAGAAAAGCCGCATAAATGTGATTTCTGTGGAGCAGCTTTCGCCACTTCTAGTAATCTGAAGATTCACATAAGGTATGCGTAGTGCAATTCATGCGCAATATTCAAATTAAATCTCATAAAATTTGATAAAATTACACATGTATGCAGGGTTCCCGCGGGTCCTTAAAATGTCTAAAAAGGTCTTAAATTTACTTTATCAAATTTAAGGTCATAAAAAGTCTTAAATTGTCTTAATTATGATTTCAAGAGGTCTTAAATTTGGGTACAGACCAGAATCGTGATACAGCTTATTGTGACGATTAAACTTCAAAAGGCTATAAATAAAATATGAGCGCTGCACGTTTCAAAGTCCGGTGCTGCGCTGCTTTGTGTTCTGTAGAGCTTGGAATCGATCCCATCAAGAGGAATCGACTCCTCATTCAGAGCTTTTTTCAGTTCAACAAAGCTTATCAATGGGTGCCTCTCAAATGGAAGGCTGCATCCTACAAAGGCTGCACACATTTAAATTCACAAAAATAAACTGAAAGAAAACAAGTCGGTACTGCATCATCATAATTTGAGGATGCAGCCTTCCGTTTGAGAAGCACCATTCGCTTCCCTCATGCTCGATAAAAGCCGTAATTACGAGAGTTGTGAGAAAAGATTATTTTTTATATATATATATAAGATCTATTTCATTTTTATATTTACCCTTCGCCTCATGCTTGCTAAAAGTGATTTGAAGTCTGGTTCGTTTCCACGAAAAGGTTCTTTCGGATAGTTTTAATGAACCAGTTAAAAAATTATTCAGGGGTTATTTTACGGTGGAGCTGGCTTATGTTGTCCACAGTTTTGAGCGCTGCACGACAGAATAGATCATGACGTGGTTGAGGATGTTATTTCCATCTAAAATTCTATTTTTATTTCTATCAGCCAATGATAATTCTAAAAGAAAACGTCACGAGCATAGATCAGTGGCCGAGCATCTGACTGACAGATAAACCACGAGCTCTATCAGTGTTATTGTTAATGTTCTGGTTATTTTGTTTCAATGTACAGTTTGTTAATTTTGTCCAAAGCATACAGTCAAAGTAAACTTCATCATTCAGCTGAACTGTGCACATTTATTTTAGACACTTCATGTCTTGTTCAATTCATGCGATAAATGCATGTCCCTGCTGAGCAGTGAGCTATGACTAATTTCAAGGGCAAAGCAGACAAAATTACAATTTAAAAATCAATCATAGCTATAGAAATTTATTGTCATTTTTTACAAATAAAGCTTCATATTATGAGAAGGATACTTTCTACGACCTTTATATCCTGCAGTCATGGCGAGATTAGGTTCCTTCGATCTAAAAAACAAAACAAACAAGAATCGAAAACAACAGAGGAATCGATTCTCGGAATCGACTCCCATCGATTCCAGGAATCGGAATCGGAATCGGACTCGATTCCAAAAATTTTGGAATCTTACAGCTCTAGTGTTCTGCTGTTACCGGGGAAACCGTTCGAAAGCGCCTCCTGCTGGCAGAGAATGAATCTGCATGTTCAATAGGGCTGTTGTTGTGAGTAGCCTGAGGCTGTGGTTTCAGAACTGGATTTCTAGGACCCTATAGTTTTTTTTGTTTGTTTTTTAATTATTTTATTTTATTTATTTATTTTTTGCATGTATGTATTGTGTCAGGTCTTCCAGCCAGTTCTATCAAACCTTTACAATTAATCCAGAACGTGGCAGCAAGATTAATTTTTAAAGAGCCAAAAAGAATGTAAGAGAGAATGAAGAACGTCACACCTCTCTCTATTCTAATTCTATTCTTTAAAAAAAAAAAAAAAAACTAACACTAGCTTTTCTAATCTTTTTGTATTCTGTTTTCTTTTTATTTATTATACAATTAACAAAAGCAAAAAAGGCCTGTAACACTAGCTTGCACTATTCTTTTTCTATTCTATGCTTTCTTTTTTTTATTATATAATTTTAAAAAAAACTCTTGCTACATGTGCTGCGTTAGGCTAAATGAGACTTGTTATAGCACTTGCATGTTCTTGCTCTTTTGTTGATTTTGATTGCTTCCATTGTCCTCATTTATAAGTCGCTTTGGATAAAAGCGTCTGCTAAATGACTAAATATTAGTGGCTCATACTATTTTATAGCATTTGGTATTCAATTCTGTATATTATTATTTTTAAGGAATTATGTAGTTATTTAATTATTGTCCTAACCCTAAACATACCCATTGGTAACCCTCTTGAAATATTTAACCTAATTTATTTCAATATTCAATATATTCTGGTTTAAAATTCAGTTTTCTTGGAAAGAAGACTTGTGTCTGTGCGAGACTTAAGTTAATTAGCAGCGCTTCATGCCTGATGTGCTGTTTGTTTGCATCTGTTTGTTTGATGTTTGAATCAGGTCTCCTCTGTTGGAATAGATGGTGCTGTCCCAAAAAATAGGGTTCTATGCAGTCCTAGAACTGCAGCCTCCAGGATTACAGGAACATTGGGTTGTTTTTGTTCAGACCAATGCAAAAATCGACCCATGTTTTTACCCTGCAAACACGCAGAGTTGTAAATGTGAACTGGTGGATCGATAAAGAGATAATTCATTATAAAAATCTAAACACTAAAATGTGTTTGTATGTTATTTAATTCATATGTGACCCTGGACCACAAAACCAGTCTTTAAGTGTAAATTTTTCAAAATTAAGATTTATACATCATCTGAAAGCTGAATAAATGAGCTTTCCATTGATGTACGGTTTGTTAGGATCTATTCGGCCGCGATACAACTATTTGAAAATCTGGAATCTGAGGGTGCAACAAAATCTAAATATTGAGAAAATCACCTTTAAAGTTGTCCAAATGAAGTTCTTAGCAATGCATATTACTAATCAAAAATTTACTTTTGATATATTTACAGTAGGAAATTTACAAAATATCTTCATGGAACATGATCTTTACTTAATGTCCTAATGATTTTTGGCATAAAAGAAAAATCAATAATTTTGACCCATACAATGTATTGTTGGCTATTGCTACAAATGTACCCCAGCGACTTAAGACTGGTTTTGTGGTCCAGGGTCACATATAATAATTTATTGATAATTGTTTAAATTAATATAATGATTACTTTTGACTTAAAAAAATGGTTTAAAGGCTGAAATGTGAAGTGTATAATTTGATAAAACGTTTTGTTTCGTGAAAACTTCTATCTGAACTGTAAATCATGCTTTTTACATTCATTTTACAGTTTACCATAGACATTGCCCTACCCTGCTCATATGGTATTAATTTTATTTGTGCCGGTCTTAAAAAAGGTCTTAAAAAGTCTTAAATTTGAGCTTAAAAATCCTGCAGCAACCCTGGTATGTGGTTGTGCTCCCAGAATGGTTCCCTATTTCTTAGTATTTTTAATATTAGATTTAATACTATTATTATTATTAGAGAGACTGCACTTTGTAGTAACAGATATTAAAGGACTTTTTGTAATTATGACAATTATTGGAAAATATTTATAATGAATGTTTTGTTTTAGTCTAATGATTTATAGTTTTAATGTGGATTGTTTATTCTTATTACTATTATTAATATGTAAAGAGACTACTAATATGTAAAGACTAGCTCTCCATATCTATTTTTGGGCACTTGCACATAAAAATCATTTTTTTGTATTGGTCAATATACTGTATTTGTTGTTATCCAATTAAAATATCTATAAAATACCAATGATAAATTAGGAGAATAAACATTTCCATTAACTTCCATTAAGGAAGCACAGCGGTGAGAAGCCGTATGAGTGTGGAGAATGTGGGAAGCGCTTCACACAGGCCAGCACGCTGATGTACCACAAGCGCCGACACACGGGGGAGAAACCCTACATCTGCGACACCTGCGGCATGGCATTCGCTGTGTCCAGCTCGCTCATCGCTCACACCAGGAAACACACCGGTGGGTTTGTAATGCATTCATTAAAGCTTTCAACCTTTTCTGTAGCAGTTTGCTAACATACTGACGCCACAGGGAGTCTGTGTTTAATAAATGGGGTTTTTTGCCTTCCATTTTAGGTGTGACCCCATATATATGCTTGGATTGCGGAAAACCTTGCTTAACTGCTGGTGAACTTCGAAAACATATGGACATCCACAATGGTAAATTTAGTTAATAAATGAAAGCTTTCCATTTTTCAAAATGGAAACCTTGCAAGAATATGTGCAAATACATATTTATCTATGTCCTTTTGCCTGTAGGATCAAGAAAAGTGAGGTGTAACCTGTGTGGGAACATGTTTTCAGACATATATAGCTTGAAGAAGCACAGCATTTTGAAGCATAACGGTGTGTTATTTTAATGTTTTTATTGTTGTTGATGTTTATTATTGAAATAATTATGATTTTTAAAATATTTTCGAAAGAAATATTTTGTTCACCAAGGCTGCATTTAATCAAAAATGCAGTATAAACAGTAATATCATGAAGTATTTTTTTCAATTCGGAAGAACTGTTTTATATATTCATATTTTTTAAACTGTAATTTGTTCCTCTGCTGCCAAAGCTCATCATTACTCCAGTCTTTGGTGTCACGATCCTTCAGAAATCATTTTAATATCCTCATTTGCTGCTCAAAAATGTCTTATTATCAATGTTGATAACAGTGCTGCTTAATATTTTTGTGGAAACCTTGATACACCATCATTTAAATGGTTTGGAATAAATAAGAAATACTTTTATTCAGCAAGGATGCATTAAGTTGATCAAAAGTGACATTAAAGAGTAATAATATTACAAAACATTTCTGTAACAAATAAATGCAGTTCTTTTGAACGTTATCAAAGAAGCTTAAAAAAAATGTGTCACGGTTTACACAACAAATATTAAGCAGCACAAACTTTTTACCAGTTGTGTATTTACAACTGATCTATCCATCCATCTAAATATCTATTTCAAAACATACTTTTCAGTTCTTCCAGGCCAAGAGCAGGCTCCTTTGAAAACCGACTCGACGCAGTGTCCTCTCAACATCCCCATTGACCACCAGGGCCTGATTGCTCGTGTGCGCTCTGCGCTTGTCGATTCCCAAGACCATGAAATTCAGATGGAGCCCCCGTTGCCAATTTTGCCTCCGGAAACCTCACTTATTATCCAGCAGTCAGCAGAGCCTCAGATGATCATACAGCATGCAGACGGCACAGAGCCCTCCATGATCTTCCAGCACGCAGAATCGTCCGAAGCACCGGTTCTCATCCAACACGGAGAATCTGGCGAGCAAGTGAGCTATGTAGTGGAACAGTATGAAATCCCAGGAACCGCTGAGATGGAGCACACGCAGATTGTCATCGTTCAGACCATTGATTAAAATACCAACTTTTACATCCATTTTAAATGTATTTTCTTCATTAAGTGAAGACTGAGGTTAGGATCAGTCACGCCAGTGCAAAAGCATTTTGCCACAAACATCCCTTCAGATAACTTTTCTCAGCGTTTGAATGATGAACTCTTAGCAGATATCAGTTATACAAAGCTATTGTGTGAATATCTGGGGCTTCTCCTCTCTTGCTTTTTTTCTTAATTAAATGTAATGTCACATTCAGAGCAGAATCTGGATCGTTAAAGGCATAAAGTATTTTCTGAAATGAAGGGAAGGCCAAACTTACATTTAGCTGTAATATAAAAGCTGTGCTTAGAAATGCATTTTGGTTCGTTTAAAAAATACTTTTCTATTTAATTAAAAGGACTGTGCGGCTATACGTTACAACTGACTTGGTCATTCTGATATTTTGAACTATGCGTTTGTCTTTTAGAAGTTTGACATGTAAATACCTATAATGTTATATGACCCAGTCTCTGAACAATTTCATACATGATGTGAAATCATTTGGATCCTCTAACAAACTGGGAAACTTTTATAATAAATCATCTCACATCTGAATATTTTTTGTGGTTGATATATATTTGTGAGTATTGCATTCACAGAATGAATCTGGTGAAGAACGCAGGAATATTTTCCTCAGTTCTCCTCAATATTACTTCTTGTAGTTTTTATATTCGGGTAATTCAACTAGGGGAAGTTTTCTGTCCCCTAGGATGATTTTAAAGAAAAAAAATTGTGAAGCTTATAAAAGGAAAGATTATATCTTTTTATGGACTTAATTTGTTAAATATACAAGAATTTTTCTATTTTGGGTTTATGTGTACATTTTTATAATATTGATGACATTACCATTCCTACAAGTATTCATTTTTTTATTTTTTTATCAAGGCATCTTTGTTAGATTTTTATTTCAGCATTACCAAATAGTATTTGTGAATTTAAATTCAGAAACAGCCCATTACTTGTTATTTGTGTAAATAAATATAATTTACAGATGGCTAGCTTTTTATTATTATAGGTCCAGTAGGCCTTTCCTCCAAAATGTGACTATTGTATTTTTCCCCCTACATTTTAAATATATAACACATCATTCATATGTTGAGTAGCTTACTTGTGTAATACTGCTCATAAAGAAAATAATCTGTGAAAGATTAAATAGGTATGTTTCACTTATTCTCGATTACTTGGAATGTTTGTTGTTTTTTTTAAACCACGTTTCTGTATATCTGTTTTATTTGTACACATATTTTTTTTGTTGTTGTTATTAACCGGCGTCAAAAGAAGCGCATGCGACCTGAAGATGTCGCCATTGCGCAATGCGTTCCATCAAAGACTGTTCTATGGTGCTTGGCTCTGTTACCATAGCAACATAAAGCGTGAAACATGGAGGAGCTTCAGAATCGATATTTATCTGTATGCGCTGAAGTTCAGCAGCCTCCAAATACATGTGTTTTGGAAGTCTTGGAAGACAACATTAGTAGGTTGGTTTGGAAAGTATATAATACAGTATAAAGTATGAGCAGTCGTTTCGACCTTCCTGTGAATTAATGTTGTTTTTTTGTTTAATTCAGTGATGGCTCACTCAAACTAACCGGTAATGATCAACTAAAGCATGGAGACAGGTTGACAGATGACGGTATGCTGGTCTTGTCAAAAACACTCATGGGAAATTCGGCAATAAAGGGTAAATATTAACTCGTCCTACCCAGAACACTTTTAGGTCATGCAAATCATAAACTGTTGTACATATTTACAAGTTTATCGTAACCTATACCTGAATCAAGTATTTTTAAACTTTGATTTTATAGTGAACTGAAAGTAAAAATCCATTGCAGGTTTAGATCTTAGATACAACAATATCACAGATAAAGGAGCTGTTTATGTCGCACATCTCATTCAGGTACTGTCAGAGTGTTTCACATTATGTTTATATCTTTAAGCATTCTACTAACACTTTCTGGCATGTGAGACTTTAAAGGAATATTGTCATTTTAACAGGAGAGTGAGTCCCTTCAGTCTCTTGATCTGATGTGTAATAACATTGAGGCAGATGGTGCAGAAGCCATAACAAAAAGTTTGCACGTAAGTGTGGCTAATTCATATTTAGAATTCATGTTAAAATTCATCTGTACATTAATTATAGGTGTTAAATTAATGCCAATATTTATCACAATTTTAGCATGTACTTTCTGTTAATTTCACAGAAAAATAAAAGTCTGAAGATGCTCAGAATGACAGGAAATAAGATTGGAAACAAAGGTGCCATGCAACTGGCTGCTATGTTGCAGATCAACTCTACTTTAGAAGAATTAGACATCTCAGATTGTGATTTGGTGAGTTTGTTGAACATAGATATAAGCACACAAGAAAGTTAATTTGCATTTGAATTAAAGTACTGTTTTTTTTTTTTTTTTTTTTTTATATAAACTAGGCTACACAAAGTGTAATAGCATTTGCCATCGTCCTTAAGAACAACAGAAGAATCCGTGCTATTAATGTTAGTCGACCTCTTCTTTTCAGTTTTCAGGTATGTTTTCAGAAAAACTACTTTGAGATGCATACTTCATTATTAATTTTTTGGTAAAAGTCTTGTTTTAATGGTTAAATGAAATCTTAACCTAAATGATAGGAGGAAACAACAGTCCATATGGCACAGATGCTGGTGGTGAATAAGACACTGAGGGAGCTGCACTTGGGAAAACATGACATGACTGATACTGGTGTGGAGAGGCTGTGTGAAGCACTGAAGTTAAACGTCTCTCTACGCTACTTGGATCTTCGCTGGTATACACTCATTTACATAACCATTTAATTCATGATCCTTAAGGGATGGTTCACACAAAAAAGACAATTATGTTATTGTTTACTCACCCTCATTTCTTTTGAAATTTGTATGACTACCATTTGCTTTCCACAGAATAAAGTAAAAGGAATTTTTAAAGCAGAATGTCGTAACTGTTTTTGGGTTTTTTTCATACAGTGAAAGGTGACCATGACTTTCCTCTATCATTGTACGGCACAGAGTAACTCAGACATGATAGTTCTTTTGTGCCCCACAGAAAAAAGATAGTCAAGTCACCTTCGTTTATATATCACGTTATACAATATAGGTTGTTTCAAAGCAGCTTCAGAGTAATAAGCAGGAAAATAACAGATCCAATGATGCAAATTTCATCAAATATGAGACCAATTCAAATTCTGCTGCAAAGCAGCTCTGCAAAGACAATAGTAACATTATTCAGCTTAAATTCGTTTGAGTGTGTTCAGTGTTAAAGTTCATCAGTTATGAAATGACTATAAGATAGTCATAAGAGAAATGATCATTTCTGTATTTTTTTAACAGTAACAGAATCACACGAGATGGAGCCAAATGCTTATCAGAGGTTTTGAAACAAAATCCGTCTTTGGAGATTCTAGATCTGTCTTCCAATCGCATTGAAGACGATGGTGCTGTGTATCTAAGTGAAGCGATCAAGCTGCCACACAGCAAACTCAAAGCGTTAGTGTACTTTACTTTTAAAACTATGTTATTAAATCTCACATTTACACATGAAACTATCTTTTGTATGTGCTGACCAGCTTATGTCATCATTTTTTCCTTCTAGATTGTCTGTTACAAGCAACAACATTGGAAAGGAAGGTCTTATGTCCCTCAGTGAGGCAATGAAAGTGAATTCCTGTCTCACACACATTTACATCTGGGGGAACAAACTTGAGGAGCCAGTTTGCATGGTGAGATTCCACAAATCTCTAAATGATCAAGTACAGTGTTCAGCTACTGTACGAAAGGTCATTAAAATGTCTCGATGTTCTCTCTGCATGTATAATCAGGCTTTCTCTCGGCTGATAAGCAGTGGGCGGCTGTTGGAGGAGCACACAGATGTTTCTCCCTATGAGGTGGACGATCATGTTTTTCTAGCAGAAGCATCTCATGGTTTACGCAGGCATTACTATTGGACGTCCAGATATGGGGAATATGGAGACTCAAGTAATTCAGCTCTGACCCTGATGGCATCAGATTCATTGGCTTTGCAGATCTACCCAGACTCACATTCATGATTCAGGATTTTGTCCAAAATGCATGTTGCTGCTTCAGAATAAGACACATTTAGAATAAACTTGATTGTGACTTTTTGTTGTTGTTGAACTTTTTCAGTTGCTGGCAAGCAAAATAATCCACAGCACAGTTGGTTACATTTGTATTTATTATAATTAATCACAAAGTTAGCGTTTTTGATAACAGCCCTTTTTGTCCATGTGTCCAGTGTTTGGAAATGTCACAGGCTGCCATGATGTCTGTGAAAAACACGTCATTTATGTAAATGATTTGCTCTGACACTTAGTCTTCGCTGTATTGGGTGTCACATGCAAATTTTCCAACAGTTTTGGCAGGACAGATAAAAGTCAGAGAGATTTTTGATTTAGCAAGTTAAGTATTTTTGTCTTGTTTCTAGTCAAAATATCTAAAAATTCCTAAATTAAGATGCATTTAATAGATAAGCAAAATGACATAAGATCTTTACTCTTGTTTCCAGGGAGAAAAAGTAAATTAAGTGCATTTTGCTTGCATCAAGTAAAATTATCTGCCAGTGGGGGTAAGTAAAATACTTGTTTTAAGAATATTTTACTTACCCCACTGGCAGATAATTTTACTTATTTTAAGCAAAATACACTTACTTTAGTTGCAGAAGGACCTCCAGTTTGTTGTTTTTTGGTTTGTTTTTGTTCTTCCTGGAAACAAGACTAAATATCTTATGTCATTTTGCTTACCTAGTAAAATTGAAGAATTTTTAGATATTTTGACTAGAAACAAGTCAAGATAAACCTTTTTTGAAGTGTCTTAAAACAATCTTTTTGTTTAATGTAAATGAGAAGGGAATCAAATGAATAAAATAATGAAAAGTGTAAATCTAAATACTCATAATCTCTACAATCAACACTTAAAGGGATATTCGATACAAAAATGAAAATGTATGAATCGTCACACAAATCTAAGTAAATAATGAAGTTTATGATATTTATGGATCAAAGGAAAGCATGTAATGGTTGAATGCCTTTCAGTCATCACATTCTCAGTAACATCTCAGTACCTTGGAAAACCATAATTATCAAAGCGGTTGAAATGCTTCCAATTAACCTGCAGCCTTTGGCGTGGGCGTGGCCAGCCTGTCACATTCCAGGATGACATTCTTCTTGCTAAGAATTTTTTCCAGCTTCTCTCTCTCGGCTGAACTCAGAGCCCAGTGCTGCAGAGACAGACGGGTGAGGGACGAGAGCTGCGGAAGGGCCTCCAACAAGGCGGGCAGCCAGGGAGACACGGAGAGGGATGCAGAAGGACGCAGACTGACATCCAGCTCCTCCAGTTCCTTTAGAGCAGCAGCCTTCTCAAAAAGAGACGTCCAACCACCATCCCCGACACTGCCATTATAAGACAAATCCAGCTGCTTCAGATGAGACAGAGCTCCACGCTGGCAAGCAGATTCTGCAAGATTACAACAGTTTGCAAAAGTCTCATCAGATGGATGTTTAAAACAGTGTAGAACCTTAGACTTAACTTAATTAATTGAACGTTCTTTGACCAGAACTGACCTAGATGTAGCACATCTTCAGTGGTTAAATTACAGCTACTCAGTCTGAGTTCCTGTAGTTTGCAATCGGGCTGCAAAGGCTCCAGAAATTGCCTCAGATTTTCTCCCACACACTTGTTCCATGACAAGTTCAGCCTTTCAAGCTGTTTTAGCATCTGCAATGCAGTAGCTTTGAAACACACAATTTTTTTAAAATCTCATTAATAAGAACAAATCAAGTTTAATGGTTTTTGAAACTGTATTGGTTTCATACCAAGAGCATTGCATGCATGTGCGCTCAAAGCACAGTTATTTAGTGGAAGTTTGGTTATCTGAGAAAGAGGGAGGGTTTGCAGAAGATTCTGGAGTGTATCTCCAACACTTTTATTGGATGACAAATCCAGCTCTCTGAGGTCTTTGAGAGATGGAGCTACCTGGACTGAGAAGGCAAGTTAGAATAACAATACAAACAACTTAAACTTGAATTCAACAGTGACAACCTGTCTTACCTAAAGCCAACACATCCTCCTTTGTTAGACAGCACAGATGCATGTCCAAACTTCTCAAGTGTGGGAGGAGAACTAGGTTAGTGGTCAGTGTGGTGAGACCTCCACCTGCTTCCTTATTACACGACAGATCGATGTGCTGTAGCGCAGGGATGAACCTGAGTGCCTGTCCTTTTAACATTTCACAAAACAAATTCTTTCAATTATTCTCCGAAATGATAAATATAACTGAAATGGTTACTTACTGATATTTGAGTCTGAATTTGGAGCTTCCTGGCAGATAATTTAATGTGTGTGCTTGTACGTTTATAGCTAATGTTGCTAATAGTTGTTTGTCTGCCATTGAGGGTCTATTTTGAAGTACATTTTATCATTGCTTTCATACCTAGAACACTGAGGCTGTCTTTACGGAGTCCACACATGCTCAGTTTTAGGGTCTTCAGGTGTGGAGTTGATCCTAGAGAGGAGGTGAAGTTCTCCATTCCCTTGATTGACAGTTTGTTATTGGACAGATCTAATTCCTCCAAACTAGACAACATGGGAAGAGCCTCACCTGTAGAAAAACATGCTTTTTAAAGAAAATTGATGAATTACCATTCACAGCTCATTAGGCTTATTCTGACCTAAAGCTTAAATTCCCAGTTTATACACTCAAACGCAATGGTGGACTAAACTATTTTTACTTTCTTACTGTATCTTAGTACATTTTTAAGAGCTATATCAGAGTATATTCATTTTTGGGGGAAAACTGGATTACAAGAATAATATCTTTTGCTACATTTTAGAAACAAAACATGCCATTCCTAGTTATTTTAAAGGGAAAAAATCAAGACTCGACTTTTTAATGAACTAATTTAACTGATCTGGTTCACAAACCTCTTTTAGTGGTAATCAAACTACTACTAAGACCTGATTCAATGGTCCAGTCAGAGCAAGTCTCAAGTTTACAAATCACTAAATCTGTCTAGTCCGACTCAGAATAAGCCAAGAACTGTGAGTAATATGTTCCTCAGTTTGACTGCGCTGATTCCTAATAATTCATAATGATCTCTTATCTGACCTGACATTAGACCCCTCTCTCCTTAAATAGGCATTTTGAGCTGGAGGAATAATAAATGGTAGTAGAAACCTGCCAAGAATATGTCTGAGATATTTTAACCTAAAAGTAAATAAATTAAAAATAAATATTCAAATAAATAATAAAATAAAGCATTTTGTCATTGTGCACATCCCCCACAAATTCTCATTAGTCTAATGTGTAAATACAAATCTTTACTCAAGCAGAAGTTTTTACTGATGTTGTATTTCATCAATGTATGTTTAATTGAACTTTCTTTTAGTGTTCAAGTGTACCTAGTCCACCACTGCCCCAAAAATTAAACTTCATAGTCTTCAATGTCATATGAAATCCTTCAGGGGAATAGTTGGAGGTTCTATTCCAATTACCATTATATGAGTTTTATACATGACATGTCTTACTCAGAGCTGTAATGTCTGTCTCAGAGAGCTGACAGTCCACCAGGCGGAGTTCCTTCAGTGTGCTTTGAGGTTGGAGGTGTTCTGTTAAGTGTCTGAAATTTCCTGCACCGACGCCAACATTCCAGGACAAATCTAGCACCTCTATTAGAGGAATGCAGTCAAGAGCTTCACCTGGAATATCATTTTAAGAGAGGTTTGCCAATTGTTCAAAATTGTTTCTATCTTAAACGAGACCAATTTCAAGAATTCAGGTTGGAATTTATATGATTTTCTAAAGAAAAATATATGTGTATATTTAGATTGTTAGCTCATGTATGAGTTCAATTTTTGTGAGGTCTTTTAAAACAAAAAGACCTAAAATCCAAAAATGACTGTCATCATTCACTCACCCTCATGTCATTTCAAACTTGTATGAATTAATCTTTCTTTCTTCAGCAGAACACAAAAGAAGATATTTTGAAGAATGTTGGTAACCAAAGAGTTTTGGTTCCCATTGACTTCCATTATATTTTTTGACCCTACAATGGAAATCAATAGGAACTGAAACTATTTGCTCATCAACATTCTTCAAAATATCTTATTTTGTGTTTTTTGTGAAGAATGTTGGTAACATTTCCATTGACTTTCATTTGTATGAGTTCCATTGAGTTTCAGTTCCCATCGACTTCCATTGTATGATGAAAATAATATTGGAAGTCAATAGGTTACCAAAATTCTTCAAAATGTATTCTGCACAAGAAAGAATGTCATAGGCCAATGTGTTTGTAATGACATCGAGAGTAAATGATGACAGAATTTTCATTTTTGGGTGAACTGTCCTTAATAATAAATGAATACTTCCTGTACCAAGAGCAGTAAGGTCTTGATCTGTTAATCTGCAGCTACACAGCTTCAGCACTCTCAGGTTCCCTACATGCTGCAGATGGGCAGTAAGGGCCTTCAGGGAGCCTCCAACCAGATCATTCCAGGACAGGTCCATCACCTCCAGCTGAGCCAGAAATGGCAGTAACGTGGCTGAGGTAACATCAAAACAATAATTGGAGATCCTGACACATGTACGGTCTTGTTATTGTACTGTTCACATCACAACACCCACCTAGTTCCACCACATCTGTAGCTGTCAGATCACAGTGGCTCAGGCTCAGATTCTGACTGTGAGGGGTTTTCCCAAGCTTCTGAACGAACTGCTTCACCCGACCCCAGCCCACAACAGAGCCAGTCTCATCATCTGTGTCATTGATCTCTAAAGGAAAACGAGGGTTTCTTAATCTGTATTTGCATTAAGTCAAGTCTTCTAAAAACATCTAATGCCCACCTTTCCCAGGCTCATTATTTTCCTTTCCCTCACTGGCCTCCGATTCTTTCACTTCAGGTATGCCTACGTTTCTCTTGTCACTGCTCTCTGATGGGCGGAAGAGGCGGCCCACAGCCGGTTTCTTTCTCTCCGTGAAAGAGGCTTTCCTTCGGAGCTGGTTCATAATCAGATCCAGAGGAGATCTTTTCTGAACACTCTCCTTCCCTTTGGTAGACTCTGTATGTGATGAAAAAATTTATTAATAGTTGACTCCAAATTTGTTTACTATTAAATAAATTATTTAGTGTTGCATAATTGCATAAATGGTGACTTTTGAGAAAAAAATTTGTTTTAATCTTACACCAAATTAATAAAAAAAGATGCTATGTTTTGCAGACAAATTATATATATATATGATATGTTTTCACGACAATTATCATTCCTGATGTTTCACTTTTAAGGTTTTTTTTTTTTTTTTTCAGAAAAGATTAAATATATAATATATGTAAATATTATTTAATATTTTTTATATAATCTTTTACATAAACGTTAATGTATTTTTGCATTTAACAATTATGAGATGTGGTTAATTTGCTTAACTTTCAGGTAAAATTACAACAATAACAAAAAAAAGTTTTAAAATGGGCTTTTTTTTATATAAACAACAAGTATAATTTCATATTTTGGGGTTCGGACATTCCAGATAACATACCTGTTGAATCCATTGCTTCTTAAAAGAAGATCTCGGCTTATCTGCAGGTAATTTATATATGATTATTGTGTCCTTTTTCAATCTGAAAAACGAATACATTAATATTTAAAACAGCATGAAAGACAGTCGATTTATTTGTTTACTTTTCTCATATCCTGCTCATCGTTGCAACAGGACCTGTTTTAAAACCATTGCATTCAGTCCAAATTGTTGAATGACTTGAACTGTTCCTACCTTGAAATATTTCTTAAATCTTTTATATATTATGCATTCATCAGTGCGCGATGGTTTTAGGCATTTTCAGTCCGCATTTACACCGGATCCCGGAAGTTCGGCTGAACTTTGGCTTTATAAAAACACTGTAAACAAAGCGCTGTCACATGAATCCGGTCACTTTAAAAGCCTCATTCATTTAAAATCTTAGTTATTCATTTATTAAAGTTACACAAACCCATGAATTTGCTGAGTGGTCACCGGAGATGGTTAACAGGACCTCCTTAAGAAAAGTTTACTATGGTAATCATGGAAACCGTGAGTGTCTGCTGAAATATTATAGTTACTACAGTTAGTGCTTTAAAACCACGAAAATAAATATGAAATCTACTTCAAGCAGTCTAAGAAGCTTTCAGGGAATCTGTTATTTTGATTCATTTTTTTAATGGCAGTGGTAGAAAATACCATTACCATAGCTTTATTGTATTATGCAATGTAAAAAGTGATAAGTTGATTTAACTTTAAAAAATTGAGGAAACCCGTTGCCTTAAAATGTTTAAGTAAATGATAATTTAAAAAAATAAGTTAAGTGAATTGTCAACAGGTTTCCTCAATTTTTTTAAAGTTAAATCAACTTATTACTTTTTACAGTGTGTCTACCATTAAATATCATAACAATGATGCACACTGTGCATTTTTATTACCAGACAAGTAAATGCAAGTCAATTTATATAATTATATATAATCATTTTTATTATTTCCCCCAACAGCACATTAATATATCATTTCCCATGAGTTAATGTAGAAAGATGACATACAAAAGTTGGTGGGTGATACAAAGTGTCTCGATCACAAGTGGAGGTAGGACAAAAGTGTCATGTCATACAATACACATAAAAGATGGCACTGGCAAAGATAATTAACATTTTGTACTTAACAACATCATTATGAAATTATGTTTGGCTTAAAGGTTAGGAACAATACTCAATATATCTGTATTTTATATAATATTATATATTTCTTCAATCTCACATGCATCTTTAAGTAATCTGGAAACTGAAAAAAAGGAAGAAAATCATTAAAAGAAATATCATAGCAGCAGCACAGAGGTATTTATCAGTCATATGCCTGACTGACTACTCCATCCATCCACTTCTATACACAAATACACAACCTATAGCTTTTCCATGTATATATCTGTTTGTGTCTGTATGAGGTAGCAACTATTTAATTCATCTTAACTGTTAGATTTTGGATATAAAAGCAATTACAGATAAACAAGCTGATTGTCAGTTACAGCAAACAATAGCAATACATAATTGTCTTTCTCACACATAGAAGAATAACATCTTTCTCTGAGCAAAGTACATATAGGCCTGTTTGTCTAGACAGTTTATAGAATGTAAAGTAAATGTTGTGGAAATCAGTGTTTTAACATTTAGCATCACTTTTAAAATGTATTATTTTCTTTTTTTTTCTTCTGTTTGGTGTTAAAAGTCCTTGAAATGAGAGAAAAAAATTCTGGTGGTCATTAAGAGAGGCAAACATTCACTGTAAATGGCATAGAAAACATTTTCTGAACTTCATACCACAGTGTAAACATAGTATATTTATCCATATTTTATGAAAGTACACATGCATATATTTTGTACATTCATAATGAGCATAACCTACATAAAATATAAACAAAATATGGCAAAAAGAATGTTAAATATGTATAATTTGACATAAGATTATTCACATAACATTTATCCATAAACAATAAATATTTTTAGAAACAATATCAGTTGTGATATATATTTTTAAACAATTCCAATATTTAAAAAAAAAAAAAAACATTTTTCATTCGATATCAGTAGTCCTAGCACTGATAAACCAAAACGGATGGTGTTGATTGTACGCTTGCAGGGTTAGTGGTTTGCATAATGTTTCTAACTACTTAATTTGTATCAAAACACCAAAAATCCTTATTCGCATGTCCAAAAAAATCAGTTCAACTCAATAGTTACTCAACAAATTCACAGCATTAAACCCAAACCTACTCAGGATGACCCGAACTGTATAATTGGTCCGTAGAACTGCGATAAAAACAACTTTGGCATCCAATTCCAAAACGGAGACACCATTCCAAAATGACTCTTGATCACAGAAATCAGATTGCGTGTTGGTGATCGTAGACCACGCTAAGGTGTCGGGGACATGTGTGTGTCGCTACAGGCTGAAGACATGGGATTGTCCATTGAAGCAGGGTGGGCGGATTCCCTCATCTGATGTTTGAGTTCAGAGATGGTTCGCTCCAGCCTCTCTCTGGCTTCTCGCTCTCTGTGTAGCTCTTCTTGCAGCTCCTCGCGGTCTTCCTCAGCGCGGTCCAGCCTCTGACGCAGCTCTGATAACTAAGCACAGGATGCCATTGGTCAGTTAAAGTGATGCACTTAAACTCAGAGAACAAAAATCTATAGGCTTTGATATCCAAAAGGCATAATATTTTATTTTTATTTTTTAAATGTTAATATAACTATGTGCTGTTCAAAAATGTTGGGTCAGTAATTTATTTTTTTATTTTTTTAAAGATATTAATACTTTTATTCAGCAAGAATACATTAAATATATATATTTTTATTAAATAGATAATCTTCTCATTTCAAATAAATGCTATTTCTTTGAACTTTCAGTTATTTTAAATAATAATAATAATAATAATATTACACATACTTATACTTATATAAAATATATATAAATGTATATAATATACTATATAAATATAAAATATTCTTATCCACACCATTCACCATCCACATCAGTCAATAAGATTGTCTTTTTTATTTATGAAATTACTTATAATGCTACCAAAGATTTCTATCTTAAAAAAATGCTGTTCCTTTGAACTTTATATTTATTAAAGAATCGTGAAATAAAAAAATCAAGACTTCCACAAAAAGCAGCACAATTGTTTTCAATATTGATAATAATTAGAAATGTTTCTTGAGCACCAAATCAGCACATTAGAATGATTTCTGAAGGATCATGTGGCACTGAAGACTGGAGTAATGATGCTGAAAATTCAGCTTTACCATCACAGGAATAAATTACAATTTTAAAATATATTAAAATAGAAAACTGTTATTTTAAATTGTAATAATATATCACAAAATTACTGTTTTTTCAGTATTTTCGATCAAATAAATGCAGCCTTGGTGAGCATAAGAGGCTTCCTTACAATTAAAATTAAACTTTCAAATTCAATTTTATCCTAAAAGAAAGTATGACAAATTATGAACCTGATAAGGACTTGTGTGGATGTTTGTGATTGGTCGGTACCTGTTTGGCATAGATAGTTTCCTGGTGTGGCTCAGTAGCCAGCTCTTTGCATCTGCAGCCTTGCTGCCTCAGCTGGTCGAGTCGGGACTTTAACTTTCTCTGTTCCTGCTGGACTTCACCGAGCCTCTGAGCATGTTCAGTCTGAACCGCCTCCAGCTCCCCGTGTAAGTCACAGCGGTCTGTGGCTTCACCTTGACGGAGAGCCTGCAGCTCCTGTTCACAAGTACCAGAGTGAGAAAGAGTCATCAGATACTCACACGCACCTTCTGGCAAATGAAAAGGAGGTGCTAAAATCCGACATTAAGTGTGCTGTATTGTAATCTAGTTGGGGTAAAAACCTTTTCAAGCTGTTTCTGTCTGCGTAGTGTTGACTGAAGTTTGTCATGTTGCGCGCTGTACATCTGAAGAAGCTCCATCACCATGCTGTCCTTACTGTGCTCCACAGTCACACCAACCGACTGCTTATAAGCTGCCGTGTCTACTTTCTGCCATTCGTCTGGACTGGTATCATCTGACTGGCCATGTTTTTCTTGCCCTGTATCAGTTAGATCTCTCATTAAGAAACATGTACATTTATTTGTGCAGTGTGACTTATGGTGGAAGCAAACTGACCTGAATAGGTGGGCGTCTTTGGGTCAGTGACATGTGCTTCCTGATTCTTTTCATCCTGAGTATCGCCGAGCGTCTCTGTTCCTGGAGACCCCATTTCCTTTCCAGGGACATACCCAGGGTGTTGTGCCAAGCCGTTGCTTTCCAGCTTGTCAGGCATGTACTGGTACCAGCTGGGGAGGAAAACAATAAAACAAGTTACTTGCTGTTTTGTACTAAAACTAATTCCAACAGCAGTAATATTAAAAATAACAAAAACAAAATGACTAAATCCTTAACTAAAACTAAAACTAAAAATAAAATCTAATTCAAAACAAAATATACAAATAAAATCTAATTCAAAATATAAATCTGATGCTAAAATAACACTGCTTCTAAGAACATGCTTCTAAGTCCAGATCATATTTCACCTCAAAATCAACTGAATTATTTACATTGTGACATTATTTTCATTCCAATTAAGCATATTACCCCAAACTATACAATATTTATATCACAATAGCAATTATTTATTCATTAACTCATTTATTCTTTTAAATGTCAGTGTAACAGCTTTCTTTAATTCAAACCTTTGCATTGAAATTTATTTGCATTTTTTATTTAATTATTTTGATAATTATGAGGTAATGAGTCACCGCTGAGAACGATAAACCTTTTAATTTTAATTTATTTACATTTATTTTATTGAATTGTATTTTTATTTTGATAATTATGAGATCATGAGAATGATTACGAGAACAATAAAAGTAAAACATCCACTGAATTGCATAGTGTAAAATAATGTCACAATACAAAATAAATATTTATCTTTGTGCTTTGTATATTATCTTATTTTTGGGAATTAATATGGCCAGGATCAGATTTTTCTGATATATATTGAATAATGTATATTTGTGAATGAACTGAACCTTTGCCACATCAAGTCAACATGACCGGGGTCCTCCTTAAGACTGGCAAGCAAACGTGAGTCGAACACAAAAGCAGGTGAAGATACTCCCTGAAAGAGAAAGATAAAAAGAACTCGTTAGCCTGGTTTCACTAACAAAAAGGGATTGATTAACCCATTGTGTGTTAATGCAGATTGCTCTTAACGTATTCGCAGTCGCATTGAGTATTCACACTTAGTGAACATTGATTTATTCCCTTTACTTGCTAAATCAGCCTCCTAAAGCACGTATGAACTGTGTCACTTCCGCACACCTTCATGCACACACACATTTAGTTTTTATGATTCATTCTATTCCAATAGAGAAGCCAGACCTAGAAATATGTAAATAAGACTTTACATCATTGTGAAAGCTCATCCTGGATTAACTCTCTCATTCTGACATGTTTTACAGGCCCGTGTGGTGATGTTGCACTCCCTAATATAGGGCAGAAACTTGAGTCTGAATACTGGAGGAAATATGGACGTTTCCCCCATCAACAGCCGGTAATGTAAGCCGCTTTAATGTAAATAGGCCATCTGATTTATCATACAGCCTCAGCGACCAGCTTGCAAACCACATGCACGCTTAGAGCATGTGGACCTTTAAAAAAATATAAACCACACACCCACACAATGTAGAGACAAAAATTTCCTTTATGGTCATAATGTAACAGTTCACACGTAATCAAAAGTCCCTCCGCTGTGGTTACGAAGCACGGCCCTGAAACTGTTCTTCACTCGATACGTGACTCTTCTATGGAAATAGAGCCTTTCTAAGCATACGTTTGAAACTGTATACCAGTGGTAGGAATGGTTTGGTGTATGTCTCTTAGAAACAAAACAAGCAATACAGGTTTATTAAAAAACACACACTCTTTCATACATTTACTTGTAAAGTCATGTGCGAGAACTCCAGACGCCTCTGGTTGGGGGAAGGGTGTGCTGTCTGGGGGCCGTCACGTGGCACTCATGGCACGAGGACTCTAATCTACGCTGCTTTACGAAGTGACATGAGCAGGCCGGTCACTCTTAATGCACTACAATGATGTGATTCATTTGTGACCTTGTGAAACAGCTCAAATGCACCAGATTTAACTATAAGGTTCAATTATAGTCAAATATCAGTTAGTCTTCCTGCCTTGACTTTAACATTGTCGTTGACATGCACATTACAGCATGTTTATGTGCATTTGGTTCCATATATAATCATAAAATTATATATATAGATAGATAGATAGATAAAACAAACATAGACAGACAGATGGAGAGAGAGATAGATAGATAGATAGATAGATAGATAGATAGATAGATAGATAGATAGATAGATAAAACAAACATAGATAGATAGATGGATGGATGGATGGATAGAACAGATGGATAGACAAAACTAAATTTTTTTTTTTTTTTGCTAGACAGACACATTTTATTTTATTGCACTTTTTTCTAATAAGTATCAATATTATATATTAAATGTAAACAGAAAGTCTAGTTTGTATCCAGGAAAATGGGGCTGTCTGAGAACAGCGGTTGCTGGGGATGTTGTTGAGTCTCTGGCTAAGCATTATATAATGAGATGGGAATTCACTGAATGTGCTGAGATTTGATTGGCTGAGAGGGAGGCTGGGGCCAGGGGTTCGCTCTGTGATTGGTTGGTGATGGAGGTCCTGCAGGGTGAGTGCTGGGCCTGTAAAGGGGGAGCAATACTCTGCAGGCACATGTAACAGAATGTCCCAGCCATTCTCTTTCACTCCCTTTCTTGATCTTTTTCGCTCTTTCTTTCCTCAACTGTTTTTTTTCTCTCTTCCCTCCCTCCCGCCTACTCTCCTCTCTCTGTTTCTCTCCCCTGTTGCCGTGGCTCCCGCTGTTTGTGCAGACTCTGTCAGAAAGAGTTTGAGAGTCTAGTGACCTGGTCTGAACCGCATTCAGCCATTTCCTTCGGAGGGAAACATCTGGTGCGGCATGAGATGATATTCAGCTGACCCAACATTAGATTTACTGTTTACTTTCCTCTCAAAACATTTCTAAAAATTTGGGACTTGGACAAATATGGTCTTTCAAGCTTTCTCGGCTGTAAATGCTTTAGCCACAATAACTTGCTTACAGGGTGAATCTCACTAAACATGTCAAGAACATGTTATATTGCATCTTATAAATCAAAGAAAAAAACATTTTTTTCAAATTACACAAAACATGTCAGGAAAAATAAACTGTGTAATCTATTAAGCTTTTTTGCACTGTTACCTTTATCTTTATTATGAATTTAAGAAAAAGGAATTTCCTTTTTCTTAGATTTGTGATTTTGTTTTCTTGGATTTTTTATCTCACAAAAAATAAACTGTAACCTATTTATCTGTTTTTTGCACTGTTACATTTATCTTTATTATGATTACGAAATCATCTTATTTGTATGACTGTAATGCAAAATAATTCAACTATATTTTTATGAGATTTCAACTATAAATAAAAATGGTATTAAAATGCAAGTAAATCTTAATGGTGCTAAAAAATATGCATTATTTTCTTAATGAAAATACAATATAAATTTTATCTAAAAAAAAATGAAAAAATTATGTTGAGGTAATTTTGTGTGTGTGTGTGTGTGTGTGTGTGTGCGCGCGCGCGTTTTTGTGAAAAGTCAGGACATAGATTTGTATAATGACATTTGGTGAAGGTGACTTTTCAGGACATTGACCCATGTCCCCACTTTTCAAAACGCTTATAAATCACACAGAGTGAGATTTTTTGGGGGAAAGTTGTCTCCTGTAAGGGGTAGGTTTAGGTGTAGGATTGGTGTAGGGCAATAGCACATACAGTAAGTACAGTATAAAAACCATTACGCCTATGGGATGTCCCCACTTTTCACAAAAACGAACGTGTGTGTGTGTGTGTGTGTGTGTGTCTGAAATTCACCGTAAATGTTCAAGAGAGCAAGGCAAGGCAAGGCAAGATTGCAAATAAGAGTATACTTGCCACATTCGGCTGCCTCTTCTCTTGCTGGAACTTTGTCTTCATATCCTCCAGAGATTTCTTTAGCTTCTCTTCCTCCACTGTTGCTAGATGTCTTTGTGCCAGCTGCAGATAGCAGGCCCAATTGGCTGAATCGAAGCCCCAGTGACATGTGCGTTTGTCTGGCTGTCGGTGGGAGTGCATGACAAAGCGCTCCGGGCAGAAGAGCATCTGGCATTGGGAACAGCGGATACAGTGCGCATCCGGACTGGAGTAAAGCTGGGGTACAAACAGGCCTTGACACTTGCCCAGACATTGGTGTTCCACCCAAAATCCTCCAGATTCCTCGCCGTCTTTCTCTTCCTCCTCTCTATCACCATGCCCTTTGTATGAATCACGAGAGGGTTCCTCACCCGGATGCAGCAGGGTGTTGCAGAGACGCTGGGCATCGGTCAGCGTGATGAGGCCGCAGGATGGAGTCCCTGGAGGAAGGATGCCCAGCACTTTGAGAATGTGTAACTGTGTGGCATCGCAGCGGGAACAGTACAAATACAGCTGGTCACACACAGAGTTGATCTGCTGCAACGAGAATTCCCGCAGGACGGTGTTGAGCAGCTGGGGCAGACAAAGACGCAGTTCGCCTCCTACAGAGAAGCAGGAGATGGATTCGCCCTCCAGACAGCAGAGGACAAGGTCTGTCGAGCTGTCAGGGGGAACTAGTACGGGTCCCCCTGCCATACCTCCCTGAGCCAGAGGGGGCGCTATCTTATACTGCCCATGATGACCAGTGAACGCAGCCGGGCCACCGAGGGAACACTGGCTGCTCAGAGAGAACTGTGCTAGAGTGTGCTTCAAACCAGGACTCAGATCCGGATTGGCCTCCATTTTGTTCGTTGCCTTTGAGACCTGATAGCCGAGAGAGGTTTCTGGGATCTTTTTGCAGGATAAATTGAGAGCAGCCATCACACGTTTCTTTATGGGTGTGCCGTCTGCGGCTTTGTCTCGCATCAGCCTCTTTAATGGCACTTTTAGAAGTGCCTGTTCCTTGGGGAGGTCTTGGCGCTTGTTCTCAGTAGTCGCCATAATGTTGTTTATGGATATCGCTAAGCTGTCTTCGGGGACCAAAAGATACACAGAGGAAGTGTCAGGAATGCAGCGCTTTTTATATGTGGATCATAGTAGGTCTTCCAACACTTCCCAGATGGCTGAAAAATCAAAACAAGCATCCCAGATTACTAATGATTAAAAAACAACATAGTAAAACTTATCAGGCACCTTTTGTAAAATATTCTAAAATGAATTGTAATAAGATAAAGAAATATTTTGAAAAAAAAGTACAATTAAAACGATCAAATACAATACATTACTTTTATCATAAAAAATATTTTATAATATTCAAATATATAAAATTGATTTATGAATCACAGACAAACATGGCATAAACTGAAATTTCTGCATTAACAAAAATATGAACCAAGGTTATTATAGTTATATATATATATATATATATATATATAAATTTGTATTATTATAGTATTATTATTAGGTTATTATAGTATGTATATATATACTTTTTCTTTTCAAGTTAACATTTATTTTAAGTTACAACAATATAAATATATATATATATATATATATATAAAATAAATTTAATTTAATTTAAAATGTTGTTTTAGGGCAGCATTTCTCAATTTCATTTAATTTAACTTGATGTACTAAAATAGCTCAAATTAAATAAATAAAAATTATCTAACTAAATAAAATCAAAATGAATAAAAACTTCAGCAGGATTTAGTTAACTAAAATTAAAAACAAAACTAAAACCATAAACAACTACTTGAAATAAAATAATAAACATCAACTGATATAAAATTTAATTAAAAATATAATAAATAATAAACAACTATTCTAATTTTTCCTGATAACCTAAAATAACTAACATAAAAAGAAATAAACATTAATAATATATATAATGACAAAATTCAAATGAAAACATTAAATGTAAAATATGAATAGAAAGTATAATAGTATCTCAATGATACTAAAGTAGCACTGATGTGTGGACATTTCCCATGTCTGGAAAATTCGATTCATTCACAAAACAGTTTATTTTAAATAGTTATAAAGAGCCTTTCCAGGAAGGGTTAATAGTATTTGTCTCGTTGTTTAAAACGGTTATGTCTTTCGTCAGTGACAGCGCAATCTTCTCACAAATGAATCATATCTGTAATGTGTTGTGACTGCATGTAGGCTAATAGACTTTACACCCCCTCTCACAGTGGGAGGCCCCGCCCTCTCCGCAAAGCCCCGCCCCTCTGCCCGTCTTACAGCCAGAGCTCCGCCCCTCCCCCCTCTGCCTTGGTAATGACATTCACTCGTGCCAGAGACCTCTGCGGGACTACCCCCATATGTTCCCACACCTATGACACTTTCACATTTCACAACAAACTGTGAAGGCACCCCTCGAGAAGATTTCATTGCGGAAAAAAACCTCGGGTTCTGTAAATTTAATGGTGATAAAAATATTTAGGTCCTGCTTGTGTGAAATATGATCACCGCGATAATGAAAAAACATACATTGTAAATTTTCATAACAGCGCTTGAAGGAAATAAACTACAACCGTTGCCGATTACTATCCATTATCAAATAGAGTATGTATGAGGAATCTTAGAAAATTTCACATGTAAAAATTTTCACACGAAAATAATCCTTCAAGATTTTATAAGATAAAGACGGCATTTCATGTAAAGACACGGCAGGCAATCATATGAGGAAATGAATATGAGCAAGTAATATACTGAAATGTTAAATATTGGAAATACGTGCTCTCGTTATAGAGAATGTAACCCGAAAAACAACATGTGTTCAAAGCTTACCTTTAAATCTGAAGTGTGAATTCAGCGTAGTTTTGACGAGAAGGTAAGGAAATAACTGTATTTTTATACCACGGGATTCCGTCTCGGAGTTCACAGCGGAACGTGCGCGCGTCGCCCTGACACCGATAACACTGGAGCGGACTTCATGCTGATAGACTACAGCGTCAATCCACAACCCAACAACCTACGTCACCCGACGGGCTGGCACGGCTAGACGGCGTGATTTAGCGGAGGAAGTCTGTCTCGCGATCTGGGGGCGTTACCTGCATCCCTATAAGCCCCGCCTTTAAACTAATCACTGATTGGGGGAGCTCTCTGAGTGACTTTTCAACTGTCCAATCGCTGATTGCCATTCGGTCGCTTCTACCGATCACAGCCATAGCAACCGTAGCAAGAGTAAGAAGTCTGTCTGACGATCTAGGGTTTACGTGCGGTAAACATACACGAATAAAGGTGTGTCTTTGTGCAGACATTTATAAAACTGTTTTTTTCCCCCTTGATGCTTATTAGCATCTTAGCAAAATATTATGGAATGATTCAAATGTATTAAGTCATTTTAAAATGAAGAAAACACCAGTAGGGGACCATGACTAATAGTCACTAATAGAAAAAAAATGTAATAGTAATAAAAAAATAATTTAATTGCTATTAGAAATAGTCATTTGTATGTATAAATTGCATAGTAGCCTATACTTTTGCTTGAATGTGGTTTTTGCTTGCAAGAATATAGTAGAAATATTATGCTACTGAAATTTTAATGTGGAAAACACAATTCTCAGATTTTAATCTATTTTAAGACTTGGACTTTTGACTCTAAACCTTATAATTACTGAGATAGCCTTTGTGACGGCTTTCCTTTCTGATAACTAGGCCTAGTCTCCTTGTGTGATTTTTATTTGCACTGATTCTTAATAATTTACTAGATTGCCAATATATATTTTTATATCGGTCATATCCACATACTGCAGCACCATTATTAGTCATATTATTTATATATATAGTTCAGTCCTGTCATTCAGCATCAAATTACTGTGACTAACACACAGCGTAACTTGCTTATTCATCCTTTGGGCTTTGTTTATGTAAATCATGTGTTTTTCAGTGTAGTAGGGGGAATTATGTCAGTGCTTAGCATTGGCCAGCTGGTATTAAGTAACTGTAAACATTCATAGCTTTTGATTTACCTTTAACATTGTCTTTAAGAGTATTTACCACTTGGTACCAAATCTTTAAATTTTTTCTATTATATATATATATAAATATTTATGTATTTTTAATACAAGGTGGTTGTGTTAATGCATTTAGTGGCCTCACAGGTCCCTAATCATGCAATATATTGTATCTGAGCATGAAAATTTCTTTACTTTCTGTTTACATTTTTGTAATGGTACCTTCAGACATCCATTTGCATTCTCTTTCTTTGTTTCCTTTTCCATGTGGACATTAGCATAAGGCAAATGGCTCTAATTTGACTTTCATTTGCTTCAAGGTTTGCATTTCTATAGTTTAGCTGCTAACATGTTGTTCACACCCTGACCTATGCCTGGATTACTCAGTTCAGAGGAAACACCCTCATGGTTAGACTTTTGTACAACTGTGTGGTAGAAAGAAAGAATGTAAGCATCATAAAATTATATTCCTTAACTAAATCTCTTTTATTTAAACAAAAATACAATTTAAGGGTATTTAAAGGCCATTACAAAGATGTATGTAACACTGGTTGGCCACTGTGCATGTTTTCCGGGAAAGCTATTTCGTGTTTGTTTTTTTGTTCAGTCTGAAACTAATTTAATGTCCTTTTGGGGCCTTTGCCTTTTACTTTTCATTACTTCCAGACTCTCAGAGCAACCTTATAAGAGTGTTTCAATGCATGGCAATAAACAACAACAGTTTCTCTGCTATTTTCAAAGTGAATTGGAACGTTGCAAAGGTTTGAAAAGCAGTAGGTCAATTGGCAGACCTGGAGGCAAAACAAGTGATTCAACTCATCCAGAAAGAGATCCAAGAGAAACATTTTTAATATCTTTGTGAACCTTAAAGCACTACAGTCAAGGTTTATGAATTATGTGCAGTGCAAACACAAGTTATTAAATGTGACCTAAAAACAACTTGGCCAAACAGTACTGACATACTGTATCTTTAGAGTGAGTGTAGGTGAAAAACTGTATTGTGCGGCAACTGATAACAGATGAAGGGACTGTGACTCACTATATTAAAGGAACAGTTCACCCAAAAATGTACTCACCCTCAAGCTATTCGAGATGTAGATGAGTTTGTTTCTTCAGTGGAACAAATTTGGAGAAATTCAGCATCATATCACTTGCTCACCGATGAATCCTCTTTCATTGGAGGAGGTGTTATTATGGATTTTGGGCTGGCATTTTGTCCAGAAGTTAAAACAACTTAATTAATTTGTTTCTTACAAACATGCAGCTTTTCACTTCACAAGAAATTAACTGATGAATTGGAGTCGTGTGGATTATTTATGGATTATTTTGATGTTTTTATCAGCTGTTTGGACTCTCATTCTGACGACACCCATTCACTGATCCATTGATGAGCAAGTGATGTGATGCTAAATTTCTCCAAATCTGTTCTGATGAAGAAACAAACTCATGTACATGTTGAATGACCTGAGGGTGAGTACATTTTTATTTCTGGGTGAACTATTCCTTTTAATTTGCCTGGGAAGAGGGGAGCTCCATAATGCCCGATTTAATTATTTATTTTATTAATTTATTTGCCCTCACCTATCGTCTACCTTTCATTATGTTGTCACTCTCCTCTTGCCAGGCAACAGGACCCTGGTTCATATTTTTGGAGCCTTCAAAGCAGACAGCTCCCAGAATATACACAGAGGACAAAACAAAGAGAGAAAAATCCTTGTTGCTAAGAAACAGAGGAAAAACAGATCAGCAGGAGGACCGTTTGCATGAAATAATAGACCAAATTAAGCTGAATTACTACACCATGCTTTGCAATTGTAATAAGACAATGTGTTTTTGTCACTTAAAATTTTTAAAGAAAGAAAAAGTATTTTACACTGTTTTCAAAACATTTGCGTGCACCGAATATAACGAACACACTGTCATTATATTCTGATTGTTATTCTTTCATTTTAATTTACAACCTATTTGTCAGTATACCATCTAATGGGATGCATTTGCATTTAAATCACATCTAATCACACAACCCAGACTTCAGAACAAACATAAGAGTCATACATTTCACAAAAAACTTAATGAATATAGATTTAGAACATAAGGTCACATCAGGAAGTCAATGGAGATTAGCTGCACTTTTAAAATTAAAAAGCAAACTAGATAGAAATATAATGGTGATCTTTTGTCGGCAGTATTCTAACCGTTATTGTTGCACAACGAAGAAGTTTCTAAAACACATTTTTAACCTGAAATGGAAAAAGACATCCATCAGATCACTGTGCTTATTATACATGGAGAAGTTTTGGTTCACTGCTTATCATTTTGGCCTTGCCTGCTTTTGTCTTCTCTTGATTTGCATTTCTTGTTGTTGTTTTGCCCTGACCTCCTCCAGAGTTAAGCAGCCACCTGGGAAAGTAGCAGACATGGTTAAACCAGACAATATTGATGTATTCTATTTGAAGAACGCATGTAGAAACAATTGACTGTGTCAAATGTGGTGACCCAGGATAATTTAAAGTATGTATCAGTTTCTACACTTACTGCTTTTAGGCTTGTGCCAGACCTATCCAGACATTCATGTATAAAAGAACTTTAACTCCCTCTAGTGGTCTCAACACAAATAATTTTTCAAATAATTCTATCAAACAGACTTTAGGCTTCTCATATTTGTTTTCTGACATGGTTGGTTGAATGACTCACCCACAGTACTAGGAGATATGGAAATGTAACCCATGGCCCGACTCAAGCGCAGATCCTCCAGAGCTGCCAGTTCTGCTTCAGCTTCTGTTAAACAGCAAAGAATTCAATCAGTGAGCAATGACCGCTTAACCTTCTGTAGCTTCCTTTTAGACTTAACAACAGGAAATGTCACATATTTAATTATGTACAAAAATATAAAATGCATTAATGGGTAATAGAATATATACTGTACTCTTGTCACTTCCATTGACAACTGTTTTTGGTGTAATTGGCGAAACAGCATAATTGGAGTCAGGTTATTTGTTATTTAAAAATACAATTTGTACTTTTTTTGTTTTTTTTAAATCATCCTTTGAGTTAGAAATGTTCCCCTAATTGAAGAAGCACCCATTCAGTGAAAAAGAAAGAAATCAGAGTGGGATGTTGCATCACAATATACCTACTTTGCTGAATGTCTTGTCTTTTCTTTGGGTTTGGTGCAAATACTGTAAATGCCTTTTGACTGTCACACAAAAAAAGTAGGAAAGTGTCAGTGATCAAAAGTAATTATTTGAGTGAACAAAACGTGCTCTAATGGATTTTCTATGGCAGCTAGTAACTACACAGTTTACTGTTGATGCTTGGATTAAGACCTGATCCACCATATGTTTCCACTGGCACTGTCCTACCTGTGGATTTCAGAAAGCGCGTATGTTTTTGGCATTGGTTGTTCCTTCGGTGCATATTTCGCAGGTTTTGACCTCGTTGAAGTCTCGGCCGGTTTCGCCTGTATTACTTTATTGCTTCTCTCCGTTGCTTTGGGTTTGTATTCGGTGTCACGGGTGCATCTTGGGCAGCTTGATGCCCTGTTTTTGCGGTGACCGACATCTCTGGTTCTGGCTGCAGGTGTGGTTTCAGCTGTGGTTTCAGCTGTACTGGCTTTCTTGTTCACAGGCTTAGGTTTCGTTGCAACCGGTTTCGGCTTTATAAGTCTTGTGTCCGGCATATTTAAAATTGAGGCATTCGAGCTCTCACCTGCTCTCACCGATGATGTGCAAATTTCCTTATTCCATTGATGAAGCTTAACGCACCGGTTTCAACCAGTGATATATAAAACAGATCTTTTCATTCAAAAGAATCGGTGTCTCATAGAAAGTATAAAGACCGTGCGTGTAAAGTTTAGTAGACAACCGTAAACAGCGCAACCGCGTGTCTGATCCGATTACTGAGCACGCAGGGCACACTGGCCGATGATGTCCTCACCGTAAACCATAGTAACCACGCATAGTAACCGGTACTTCAACACCTAGCCTAGGCCTACTACTACTACTTATTATTATTAATTATAATAATAATAATAATAATATAAAGGTGCATTAATTTAATTTTACTTTATTTTTTACAATACATTTTTAAAATACATGTAATTTTTGCGGCGCAGTTTGTTGTGTTTGGTCTCGCTATTCTAAATTCAATTAAACGTAGCCTATAACAAGTGTTGCTCTAGCAAATTTCTAAATTAATTTTATCTCATTAAGTAGCCTAGACTATTTTACAGGGGCAAAATAAGGAAATTTCTAACCATTTTCAAGGAGGAAAATAGAAGATAGCCTACATGGGCTAATCAATAATGCTTGGTTCACTAAGGGTTAAAATATGCCGTTATGTAGCCGTATATTAGTATTTCCAAAGAGAGCTCTATTCGTTAACTCAATCTCTCAGTAATCGAGAAGCTTTATTATTGTTATGGTTATTATTAGCTTTACAATGGCAAAAACAGCCATTTAAAATATAGAGATGGAGTCTGTTTTGGGTTATACGTGCACAAATATAAGCATCTTATGCCTGCTGCAAAGTGTATAGGTACATTTCCTCATATTTTTCACTGAGAGAAGCGTGTACGGTCCTCCTACACTGTAAGCGGTGCTGTAACATTCACCGCCCTGATGAATTTCTATCGCTCTCTACTTTTACCTTTGACGCATTAGGACATGACGGGATTGTAGCAGTCGCTGAAAACGGTCAGTGTGTGATGGGAGAACTACCCCGTTGACTTCGGACAGGTAGGATTATCTTGAACGCTCATTAATCAGTCGTAAAAAGAAGGATGTTTAGGCAAGGTCCGCGACCGGCTCGGTTGCAAAGGGAGGAGCGCACGCTCGCGCACAGAGCATCATCATTTTCCCTTTTGACTTTCATTTTGTGTATTTCGATGCGCAGCAAGTTACGCCGTGTGCATTTCGTGTGCTCGATAAAAGACAGCTGCTTTTATATGCATCACGCCGCGCCATAATTTGGGGAAGTGCAGGTCTTCGGGGACGTACAGAGGGCTCTAGCTGTCACTGCGCGAACACACGCCCATTTTCAATATATGATCAAAGTAATGATCCACGGAATGAATATAAGACGTAAATGCACCGACTCTGCAAGGCGCCGTCGCATTCAGTGGGCTTTTTGTAGGACCTGTGCATTTGTTTTTGTTGCGATTTCTGCTGCTCCGTTATAGGCCGTCGAAATGTTATGACAAATACGCGGATGTTTTTGGGAATCGCCGTGGGTGTTTATTCTCAAATGCCTGCAGCTCGCGCATAAACATTGAAAACACGCGTGGCGTCCTGGCACCTGTGCGCGCGGCGCTTCCTGGTATGTGTCCATTAATGTCGTTCAGGTTTCACAGTTATTGCACGGAGAGCGGGTTAAAACCTTCATGTTCTACAACTTACACTCTGGATTTTTATTTCTATGGCTCGTATGAAACAAAGGGCAGCGCATTATTCGTCTTCTCTGTGCAGGCATGGCGCAATATTATATTAGGCTATTATTGTAGCCAAACTGTCTTGTTTTAAGCAGAAATGCTCAAATGCTTCATTTTTGTTCAGCTGCGGCCTGATGTGAGTTATAATAATAATACGCTGTACACTTGTGGTCAGATTTACAGTAAAACAAACAACTGGCAGGCAGCTGTGGTTGCCAGAAGTTTACCGTAAAAATGCAATGATGAATATTACAGGCATTACGGGAGGTGTTTGGTGATTGTATATTTCACAGTTCCTAACTGTACATATTATTAAATTATGTACTGTTAATATCCAACATATTTGAGCTATTTGACCTATCAAGCATCTGTGGCCACTATAGCCCAATTACACACACAAGCACTTAACACCAGTTACTTTATTATATATTAATAAAATGCCAAATAAAACGCTACAATGTACATGACTCATAAAGATAAAATAAAACAGTGCTACAAATGAGTTTGCATTGAAATGTTGCTTTCCACTTAATTATAAGGTGTTTTATACTTTTTACATATTGAAAAAAAAAAACATTTTAACAGTATTTTACTGTACTATATGCTTATTTCTTTAATATAACATATTTTTTATGAAAAGTATAAATAATTCCTACATGTTTTAATGTACACTTTCATGCATTGTCTTTTAAACTATGATATAATTTTCACCGTATATGGTAAGATCACTTACAATTGCATTGACGTTTTTGCTGTAACACTTTGACATTTTTGTTAGTTAAAATGATTTTTTACGGCATAGGTAATATAATTATAAGATGTTACAGATTCCATACTGTTTTGTTCAGTTTTGGTATTTGTTTCTGCATATGCCCAGAATTTTAAATGCACAACTCAGACATTGTTTGTGACTGTCTATTAGAGGAAGTCGGATGTGGCATTTCTACTCTGTATACTGTACATATATAGCATACAATAGCACATATAGAATCTATTATAATTCTACTGATAATATAATTAAACACAGTTGATATTCCTATGTGCTGCTGATTGTATTGAATCTGAACTTTAGTCCCTGATAGAAATTCAGCTTGAACTGAAACTGTGTAACATTTTCACTCATGCAAAACTCCTGTTTTAAACTTAGTCTGCTGAACAGAATCAACTTATTAGTTAATGCACCTAAAATAAATCCTGTAAAATTAAAATATATTTGCTGCTTTAATAATTTATGTTGTGCAGTCATTTTTTTTTTTTTTTTTCTCATATCATGCATAAAAGTCATCTAGAAAAGAAAGGCCTCTTTCTTAGGTATATTTTTATGTATAGTGGTAAAATGTATGTATGTGAATAGATTTTTTATTTGTTATGCATGCAAATGCATTAATGAAATTCAGAAGACCTTTCTGAAAAGTTGTCAGTTTCCACAACAGTCATGTTCTTCGTTTCATTCTCGTGCAAAGTTTATTTCAAACTGTTTGGTAGACTTAAGTCTCACCTTACATTAGAAGACAGGCCCTGTAAGCAAATACAAGAAAACTGTGGAAATTTGCATGTTCAGCATGAGTCCCTAGACAAATGACCTGCCTGTGGTTGACATATATGCAGTTCTTTAGGATATCTATAGTTTACTACAGTCAATTGCACTGGGAAGTGGATTTTACAAATGGCAGTAACTTCAAGGTCGATATTTTGACTTGAAGTAGAGTTTTAGCACACATACATATTTACAGTCAACTGTATGTCAGCTTCTTGTGTCCAGATTCTGTGGAACAATGGACAAGGAGCCCCAAACTAAAGCAGAACCTGCAAAGAGCACAGTCAACACCACGACCACCACAGCGGTGAATCCTTCACATCAGGCCAATGGCGCCCCAAAAACTCCTCCTGCGCTCACAACTGTAACCACCTTCCACAATCAACCCACCCCCACCAACAGAAAAGTCGTGCAAGTATGTTTGCTCAAACTATGGTCAGTTTTGTGTATTATTTCTGACCTTTTCATTAATATTCAAAGTATTTGTGCAGTAGTTTAGTAGTTTAGCATCAAGTTTCTCTGAGGAATGTACCGTATTCATTCATCTATTTTAAAAGACACATAAGCACACAGGCAAATCTTGTTTATCAGTCAAATTAATTTGTAAATGAAAATATGATCAGTAAGTAAAAGCACAGTTGATATAAGATGAGCTGCAGGTTTATGAGGAAATACATTTTATTTTATTTCATTATTCAGAATCCACACTGGGAAAGGAAATGTATATATTTACAGGAACAATTCAGAAAATTAATGTTCATCCAGAGAACATGATTCATTGTTTATATTTAACTGACAAAATAATATCTGCATTCTAATGAGTAACTAGGTGTGCTGAACGCTGTTAACGGAAACGCCTAAACTGTTTTAAACTGGAAGTAGTTGTGCAAGTAGTCCATAACATGTCAAATGTAATATTAATATAATATTTATATTGCATATTTATACACATTTTTATAATACTGTTTGTTACTATTGTTTTTCATTGTTTTATAATAGAATCAACCACTTATCTCTTCCTCCAGGTCAATCTGTCTGGGGACCGACTGGCACCTTCTTTTTCACCAAGTGAGAGAGTCAACCAAGCTTCATCGTCGCAGCAGAGCCAAAAAACGGTGTGTGTGCGACAGCATAGAAGAAATAATGTTTGATTTATTGGTGTTGTCATGACATTTATTGTTTAATTTCTCTCAGATTTCTCTGCCTAACACTCCTGGATCGACACCTCTTGTAAGAGGAATTCAGAATCCAAGCACTGCTACGACGGCCCGTAAAATCTCCCCTCAAGCGCTGCTTCTAGGGAAGAGCCCGAGTACAAGTCAGGCTCAGATGCTTCTGAGGGCCCAGATGGTGAGACAACCTGTGTCATGTCCTGTTCTGCAGCATTTATAAACTCTTCATCATTGCAATTTCAGTTCCTCACATGCACTTTAACAGTTTTACCCACAGTGCAACAGAAGCCATGCCCCCTTTCACACTCAAATGGAAACTTTGCTGGTTCTCGGCTCTTAGTGAATGCAGATCTGAACGGTGTCCTGTGACCCAATGCACTGTTTACTCGCAGTCCTTGTTAATGTTTTATTTGCTTGTATCTGCATCAAAGTGTCGTACTGCTTTTAACAGAAATGCTCACCAAGAGTGTATAAAAATACAGAAAAAAAACTGTATTATTGTGAAATATTACTGCAATTTAAAAGTTTTTAATTTTAATATATTTTAAAATGTAAAAGTAATGCTGAATTTTCGTCAGTGTCACATGATCCTTCAGAAATAATTCTAATATGCTTATTTGGTGCTTGGTTATTGTCAAGTATTATTGCTATTACTTCTTAATATTTTTGTTGAAACCGTGAAACCTTTTTATTAGGATTCTTTGATAAAGAAAAAGTTCAAAAGAACAGCATTTATTTGAAATAGAAACCTATGTAACATTATGAATGTACATATGGTTACTTTTCAATTTAATGCATCCTTACTGAATAAAACTGTTCATTTCTTTTTTTTTTTTTTTCAATTTTACTTACCCCAAACCTTTGAATCATGACGTATCACGGTTTCCACCAAAATATTAAGCAGCACAGCTGTTTTCACCATTGATAATAAAAAGAAATGTTTCTTGAGCATCAAATCAGCATATTAGAATGATTTCTGAAGGATCATGTGATACTAAAGACGGAGTAATGATGCTGAAAATCCAGCTTTTCCATCACAGGAATAAATGACATTTTACAATCTATTAAAACATAAAACAGTTATTAAGAATTGTAATAATTTTTCAGAATATATTTACTGTATTTTCGATAAAAAAAAATGCAGCCTTAGTGAGTAAAAAAGCTTTTGACCGGTAGTGTAGAGTGGGTTAGTGTCTAGAGGTCTGCACAGGGTGCATGCTTGCATGTTTCTGATGAGGACAGATTTTACTCGACCACATCAAAAGCTCTTCACTGTGCTGTGAAGTTCACCATCACACCTACACAGCAAAAGCACAACAGGCAGGAAATGACAGCCTTCTATTCTGCACCACTGGGGCTTTTTCTTTATCTTTTTACCTTCTCTCTTTTTCTTTCTCTCTTGCATTTCTCTCTTTCTCTGTGCTTGCCATATGGCAGTTGATTCTAACGTCTGCTGTGCGGCCCGATGTACCTGCCCTCTCCTCCTCTTCCTCCTACTCCTCCTCCTCTTCCTCCAACCCTTCCTCTTCCTCACCTCGATTTCCCTCCACACAGGTGAGCTTGATTATGTCTGATCATGCGATAAAGACATCCCGTTCTTCTGAATTTAAAGGGACAGTTCACTCAAAAATGATATTTTGTCATCATTGACCCACCCTCCCCCTGAACTAACTTACTTCCATATAATGAAAAATGAGAAGTTGAGCAGAGTCTCTACACAATAAAAACTCCCAAAAATTATTTGTTATTATTATTTGCTGAAAATCATCCTCTGCTCTCAAATCTTCGGAAGACTTTGCGAGAATATCACAGACAAGTCACATTAACTTTTTATTGTGTTTTTTTTTTTTTGTGCTTTTTTATCCATTTTAAAAATATGGAAAGAGCAGCTCAGATATCCTGCTAAATATCTTCCTACACTGAAAGAAGATAGTTATACAAGTTTGTAATGACATGAGTGTAAGTAAATGATGATAAATTTTTCATTTGTAGATGAACTATCTCTTTATTCTATGTAACTTAAATGTAACCTATAACTGTAAAAGCCAAAAAACATCTTTTTATTCCTGAAGTTTTGTTCATCTGGTTTCTGTTACATGTGGTGTTTTTCCAAAACCAGAATTTATAGCATCAATATTTTTCAATCTGTCTCTGTTCTTCAGCTCCAGAGTCTGACTCTCCGTCCACCTCCACCTGGCACCCTTACCATCCCTCCAAACTTACAACTAAAGCCCACAACATCAAGCCAACCCCCTCCTCTTTCATGCCCAAGATTACCAACCTTCCATCTGAGATCCAGCCAGCCAGCGAATGCTCCAGGGAAAGATGGAGCTAGTAAGACAGAAAGCCCAGGATCTCAAACAACTCAAACAAAAGCACCCGTTCGCCATCTTACAGTTCCACCTCCATGTAAGTGAACGCATACATATCTTACTCTCCAAAAGATATTCAAAATGCAAATGATTCAATCAAGTTTAGAAACAAACTACCATTCAGAAGTTTGAAGTCGGTAAGATTTTTAAATATTTTTGAAAGAAGACTCTTCTGCTGACCAAAGCTGCATTTGTTTAATCAGAAATACAGTAATATTGTGAAATATTATTACAACTTAAAATAACTGTTTTCTATTTTTTATTTGTAGTTTTTCTATTTATTCCTGTGATGGCATAGCTGAATTTTCAGCATACATTATTCCAGACTTCATTGGCACGTGGTCCTTCAGAAATCAAACTAGTATTGATTTGGTGCACAAGAAACATTTATTTTTATCTATGCTTAAAACAGTTGTGCTGCTTAATATTTTTGTGGTAAATATTCATTAATAAAAAGTTCAAACAAGCAGCATTTATTTGAAATAGAATTTTTTGTTACAATGTAAAAGTGTTTACCATAACACTTCATTTTGCAGTGTTCTTGTTATACACGTTACATGTACTTACTTTAGTAATAACAATACATTATGCAAAATTATGTGTAACTAACTTTAAAACAACACTTATCCTAACCCAAGCCACATTGTAAGTACATGTATATTGTAAGTAGTGTATAATTAAATGTATAATTAATTACACAAGGACATTGTAAAAATAAAGTGTAACCATCTTATAGTGATTTTTGATTAATTTAATCCATCCTTGGTGAATGGTGGTTTACTGCGTCATCAAATATAAAAAAATAATGAGGTTTTGGGGCAAAATGCCACATAAAATGACCAAAATTTCCAACATATCTCTCTCAGTGTGAGATTATCCAGCTGATTCTTGTTTCTTATTCTTTCATTTTCTCCAGCCCTGTATGCACCTGCACAGGCCCATGCCTTAGCGAAGCAGAAGCTGAACAGCAGCGGTCTCAAGAGGCCCCACAGCCAGATCAGCATCCCCCAGCACCCCTTCAATCAGAGGCATACGCCCCCCAACTCTCCCCCCGCCACACCAAAGAAGCTTCTTCCAGAGTTAAAGCGCTGCCCGTCCACCCAGCCATCCCAAAGTGTGTCAGCACAGAGCGCTTCAGTGCCCATCACCGTTCCTTCCCCCGCGAGGTCTCACCTTACACCCCCTACCCTGACTTTGCCCTTGAGGTCTTCCTCACCTGGTGGGTCTTTACTGGCTACAAAACAGCTGCTGAGGATCGCGTTGTCCTCTGCATCTGCCCAGTGCACCAACGGCCAATCAAAGACAGCCACTGTGTCCCCGCCCCACGATCTCATTCAATCGAAGCCGCTCATCTCGCCTGTGCTTGCTAAACCAGAGTGCCCCACCCAGCCGTTACGGACTCCAAACCCATGCCCACAGCTGGTGCAGCTGTCGCCCTCAAGACAAACCACAGCGGCCACACCTCTCATCACTACCCCACCGCTGGCATCTCCTCAAAGGGCGTCTCCTCCGTCTCCAGTGCTGCCCCTGGTGTCCACCAGCAGCATTCTCGCACCGTTGCAGTCTCTCTTGACCTCACAGAGTCCAACACAAACAGCCGAGACGTCGAAAGAGCCGAAGGATAGAAAGGAAGAGCAGAAGGAGGGAGATGTACCACAACAGACTCCTCAAGATCTGAAATGTCCAGCACCCCTAGAGAAAATCACCCAGCCTGTCACCGTAGATCAGCCGTCAAGCGAAACTACAGAGAAGGTTATTAAATATAGTGCAAGCCTCAAACTTCTTAGGATACATTTGAAAGAACTTTACTTTTTGTGGGTGACCAATATGGATTTTTCAATGGACGATACTATGATATTTAGAGAGAAGTGTGGCCGATTTAATGCTAAAAAGACAATTTAATGATGACAAGTGTTACATAGATAAATTGCTGAAGTGTAATAAACACAAAATTTGTTCAAAATTGGATTTTGGAAATGATGCAAGGGGAAGCGCTTGATAACTGGCCAATCAGGCAGTTATAATCCAATGCTCATAGTCTCATAATGGCCAAATATCATCTGATTAATACTCATGGGCGATATATCAGTCTATCATTACTTCTTAAAATAACTTTTTTTTCCCAGCAGGGTTATTATGGTTAATTCAAACTAAAACCAAAAAAAAAGTTTGTTACATTTTCATGATTAAATTATAAAATAAACGTTAACTGAAAATAAATATAAAAAATTCAAGTTCATTTTATTTCAGCTAGTTGTATTTTCATTTAGTTTAGCTTAATGTTCTAAAGAAATTAACTAAAACTGAAATAAAAATTATATTGGCTATAAAAATGACAAAAAACATTACTACAACTAACCAAAATTAAAATGAAAATGGAAAATATACAAATAAAAACTTTCTAAATATTAATATAACTATAATAGTACCTCAATGATACTATCGTAATAGTGTTTTACAGTAATGCATTAGTGAGTATATGTTGACGTGAACAATCTCTGCATTTAAGGTCGTGGAAAAGATGACAGTCTGCACAGAGGATTCGAGGACTGACAGCCAGATGAAGACGTCACAGAAGAATGAGACACTCTCGACCTCAGTTGCACCATGGCCAGCTGAGAAAGATGACCAGTGTGAGGAAATGTCCACCCAGTCAGACAATCACTCAGGTACATATAGTCATAGTCTGCAATGAAAAGTCAAATATTTCTCATCAAATATATACAATTTATCTGAAAGTTTTAGGATCTGAGATAGTTCATACCTCAATATATTACTGAGAACTCCATAAAGTCTCCTGAAACCTGAAGCAGCATTTATAGACCCTGTTGGTAATATCACAACTGTCTTCATCTTTCTAGCAATTTCCAGCCTGTCTTCTGACATGTCACCCATCCAGTCCTCCATCACTCAGCCATTAGATATGTCCCCTGTGGACAGCTGCTTTCCTCCAAAGTTTCACCCTGTGCTAGAGAGGCCACCAGTTCAGCCTCCCACTGTCAGTCAGATGAAGGCCACAGAGGCTCAGCAACCATCAGGAGCGGCCAAACCTTTGGTTCTAACACACCTGGTGGAAGGATTCATCATACAGGAAGGACTGGAGCCATTCCCGGTAAACAAAATGTCTATCAACCACTGATATCAGCATATTATAATGATTTCTGAAGGATTATGTGACACTGAAGACTGTAGTAATGATGCTGAAAATTTAGCTTTTCCATCACAGGAATACATTACATTATAAATTGAAAACGTTTATTATATTTGGTTATAATATTTCACAATAATCCCACAGGTGAGCAGGTCGTCTCTGATGGTGGGTCCTGTCCGGGAGTCTGGGGTGAATGGTGTGAGGGAAGCAGAACTCATCCCTTCCAGTTCAGAACCTCCAGAGGACTCCACAGACTCAGATGATGTGGTTACAAACAGTAAGTAAAACACCTGCCTTCTTTTCTAAGTTTGTATTTGTAGTTTATTGCAACATCTTTATTACAAAAATACTATGTAATCTTTAACTAAACAATTTATTGCCAAAATCAATCAATCAATCAATCAATCAATCAATCAATCAATATCATCTATCTATCTATCTATCTTCTTTTAATAATATTTTTCACTGTAGATGGTGTCGGACGGTCCCACAAGCTTGTTCTGCAGTGTCAATTTTGCAAGAGGAAAGGCACTGCCCAAACATTCCCACGCTCCAAACGCTTCTGCTCCAAATCCTGTGCCAAGAGGTACTCCTCCCTTACGTGACATAAATAACACATTGACAAAATGAAATAAACAACCTGACCTATTAGCATAACTGACACAATAATGAATGGGTGTCTGACTTGTATTCTGGCACAAACAACTGCTCCATCAACACCCTTGCAAACATCTCTCTTGGTTAGTGGAGTCAGAAACCACAACTGGAAGGGTCTGAGCAAGATTTCCTGCATGTTTCTAGAGTTCTCTTCAAAAATAACTGCAGAACACATGTCAGATTGACTCTTTGCACGGTATTGAAAAGGTTATTTCCATTCACAGCTTAAAACATTAATAGGCCTTGAGTGTTTGGACACACCTATAAATATTGTTTATGCTATTGCATTACACTGCAATCATCAAACCAAGTGAAGTTTATTTTAAAGAAATACAGAACCAAAAAAACCTTCTCAATATTTTGAAGACTAAGGGAAAATGTTTACAAAAATAGGGCTTGTTTGGTTCATAGCTAATGTGGTGAACTACAACTGTGGTTACTGCACTGGACACCTGTATGTCAACTTGAGGAACTAAAAAAAACTTGGTCATTGCAAAATGACTAAGTGAAATTAGCTAAGACAAAAGCTGAATAATTAGTTTGCAGATGCTGCAGATATTTTGAATCTAATGCAATGACTTTGATTTTTTTTTTTTACGTATACAAAAGTGTTTTTTTAGCAGCACTGTATTTAAGTATGGTTGAATATTGAGTCACGCACTCAAAGCTAGTAGCTAGCATTGTCCTAAAAGACTCACACACTTACACATACATACTGTGACAGGATGTGGTCATGGTTTGTGATAAACATCAACCCTTGACACACATTACAAGCTGCAAGGCTGATTTTGGTCAGTATGTTGGGCTGACTTTAAAGACAACCTTTGTTTACTTCCTCAATCTTCTTCCAGGTTCAGTTACACCAAACGTTTCCGTGCGCTCAGGCGCTGTGTGAGTGAGGGGGGCCACCGATCTGAGCTCAATGGTGCTGAAGAAAGTTTCCACCAGGTTTGTCTAAGGCCTGTAAAACAATATACGTGTTTGAGATCTGTGTGCTATACTAAACTCTGTTACCGTCTAGGCCAAACATGGGACCACGGAGCAGTGGAGAATCCTTCAGCAGCCGCCACACGAGAGTGAAGATGGGACGGCCGCTCCGATGAAAACCAGGCTCCGCAGACACACGGAACAGGAACGAGAACGAGAGATTAGAGTCAGACAAACGGTGGAGGAGACGAGAAGTGCTCCCACCTCACCCATAGATCCTGTGTCTCCCACCGATATCTCCCCCTATCCAAAACCAGCTCAGTGGTCGGTGGATCAAGTGTCAAGCTTTATATCCAATTTACCAGGTACAAAGAACCCCTATCTATCTATCTATCTATCTATTTATCTATGTCTGTCTGTCTATCCGTCCATCTGTCTGCCATTTGTCTGTCTGCCATCTGTCTGTCTGTCTGTCTGCCTGTCTGCCTGCCTGCCATCTGTCTGTCTGTCTGTCTGCCTGCAGCCTATCTATCTATCTATCTATATATTTAACTATGTCTGTCTGTCTGTCTATCCGTCCGTCCGTCCGTCTGCCATTTGTCTGTCTGCCATATGTCTGTCTGTCTGTCTGCTAGCCTGCCGTCTGTCTGTCTGTCTGTCTGTCTGTCTGCCTGCCATCTGTCTTGTCTGTCTGTCTGTCTGTCTGCCTGCAGTCTATCTATCTATATATTTATCTATGTCTGTCTGTCTATCCGTCCGTCTGCCATTTGTCTGTCTGCCATCTGTCTGTCTGTCTGTCTGCCTGCCATCTGTCTTGTCTGTCTGTCTGTCTGTCTGCCTGCCATCTGTCTGTCTGTCTGTCTGCCTGTAGTCTATCTATCTATATATTTATCTATGTCTGTCTGTCTATCCGTCCGTCCGTCTGCCATTTGTCTGTCTGCCATATGTCTGTCTGCTAGCCTGCCGTCTGTCTGTCTGTCTGTCTGTCTGTCTGTCTGCCTGCCTGCAGTCTATCTATCTATATATTTATCTATGTCTGTCTGTCTATCCGTCCGTCCGTCTGCCATTTGTCTGTCTGCCATCTGTCTGTCTGTCTGTCTGTCTGTCTGTCTGTCTGCCTGCCATCTGTCTTGTCTGTCTGTCTGTCTGCCTGCCGTCTGTCTGTCAGTCTGTCTGCCTGTTGTCTGTCAGTCTGTCTGCCTGTTGTCTGTCTGTCTGTCTGCCTGTCTGTCTGTCTGCCTGCCTGCCTGCCTGCCTGCCTGCCTGTCTGCCTGCCGTCTGTCTGTCAGTCTGTCTGTCTGCCGTCTGTCTGTCTGTCTATCTGTCTGTTAGCCAGGCTTTCTCAAGCTAACATTAAATTTATCTTGACAAATTTCTTCCAAACTTAATTCCATTATATGAATGTTAGCAGTACTGTTTTAACCCACCTCAATTATCTCAGGGTGTCAAGACATCGCAGAATCCTTCAGAGCCCAAGAGATTGACGGGCAGGCCTTGCTTCTTCTGACCGAAGACCATTTGATGAGCGCCATGAATGTCAAACTCGGCCCCGCTCTCAAAATATGCGCCCGCATCAACTCCCTGAAAGAAGGTGGAAGATAAAGAGAATGAAACAGAGACACAAAAGAAGCTAGGTATATCCTTGTGGACCATAAGAGCACTTGCCAATAGAATAGAGCCATTTTGTGCACTTTAATCTTCAGAGATTTATGCGATAATTTCATTGTTATGAGAAAGCTTACATGTATTTGCTTGAACTAAACTAGCAAAACCTTACAGTTCTTGTAAACTTAGCCTCTGTCTGAAAGCATGGTAGCAATATAATGGTCTCAGTCTGTGAGCGTTTTACAGGATGTATATTTAATCGCAGTAGGAGGGAACTGTTAGCGTCTCCTTTTTTTGTATGGGTAATCATGATCAGGGTCAATGATTTTATATTTTTGGCTGAGAGCAAAGGAGATCACTTCCTGTGTCAGCGCGGAGAGGTTTGACAAGAACGGAAGTGCTGTTATTGTGTGCATGTCCCATTGTATATATTTTCCTATCGTATTCCATATGTATACATGTATAACAATGCAGTGTTCTGTGTGTATAAATTAAAAAAAAAATGTTTTGTGAAGGATTTGTAATATTTAATATATTTGTCTTCTAAGGCTCTAGAAAGTACAAATGCGAATCATTTCAAGTTTATAAACATTTTTAAACGACATTTGAGATACTGACATAAATGACATTTTGTGAAATCTCCGCAGTGGTACTGTGTAAATCAGACAGACTGTCAAAGAATAAGACAAGAAGAAGGTACCCGAAGGCAATCGTTTTAAATCAAGGCAGTGAAAAGGTGCCTTTTTTATGAGACCTTATGAAACTACTGTAGGCATTTTGCTGAGGCAAGCTATGTACTAGATTGTGTCATCAAGTGTTGTTTCTCATTGTTACATTACCTTTCTTGTGCCACTTTTGATTATTTAATTAAACCAACTACATTTTGTTACGGAACTTCGAATTGGTCATTTATTGTACACATTTCTTTGTCAATTTTATTATTGTTTTTTGTCCTTTTACAGGTGTACCTTCAACAGGTGGCAATGTGTTCAAATGTTTGGGGTTAGAATTTTTTTTTCTGATTTTGTTCAGCAAGAATGCACTAAATTGATCAAAAGTGGCAGTAAAGACTTTTACAAAAATCTATTTTTTAAGGATAATGTGACAAACAAACTGCTGAAAAACAAGTTTTGTCATCCAGATAAAAAATAAATAAGTATAATAAAATCTAGTTTAAAAAAAAATAAAAAATCTTACTGACCCCAAACATTTGAACAGTAGTGTATAAATATGTTTTCTGTCATTTAGTAGGGGTGGTTTCTCTGAGCTTGGTATGAGTCATCATAAAGCGTCCAGATATGTTTATAATGTCAAAAATTGGTCTTGGACAGCATAGTATCATCTAACCCACTAGATGGCATTCACACCCAAAATAGTAATTTCATACTTCCTCAGAAAGCGCCTTTTTAAATTGTTATGGTTGATACAAAGTTCTGTTGTAGTTTGAGAAATATTATAACTATTATTTAATTTGGCAATAAGCCGAAAAATATGACATTGAGAGATAAAATAAAAACAGAGACGTATTATTACTGTAGTAAATCAAAGATGTTATTCTCCAAGCTTTGAGGGAAGGCGATTGAGACGTATGTGGATGTGCTTTCTTCTGATTGGCTGAAAGTTCTGTTGGGCACGACCACTATAAATAGTAAATTTATCAAAAGGATTGTTTTCACAGTCCATTCTCGAACTGTTAGTATGCTAATCTTCTCCATAGTTTATTAAATATTTTTTATGTTTTTGTATTATTATTATTTTACTTGAATACCATAAACATTTTCTCTGCGAACACATTTGTGTATATTCAGTCAGAATGTCCCATAGCTGTCGTCTGCTTTGTGGATTTTTGATGAGCTGCATCGGCTGGACTGGTATTATAATAGCGACCTCAACAAACGACTGGGTGGTGACCTGTAAATACGGCATGCACACCTGCAGGAAGATGGATGAGCTGGAGACCAAGGGCTTGTGGACAGAGTGCGTTATCTCTACTGCTCTCTATCACTGCATCTCACTCAACCAGATCCTCGATATACCAGGTGAGAAAGAGTTCAGCATATGTTCATATTTATTAAAATTATTATTTTGTTTGCATGCTTTTTTTTTTTTCTTCTTCCCGATTTATGTATTATAAACAAATCAGCATTTAGTTTAGTTGTTTTTTATTAGTCAGTATTGTCCTTTTTATCTCTGGAATATTATTTGAGTTGAAAAGTTCGCAGGAATTATTATTAAATATTAAAAATTGTATATACGTGCCAATCTATATATTAGTTGTTGTTGTTTTTTGTGTGTGTGTGTAAATGAGAGGTTGTCAGGGGGAAGCTGAATGCTTTTGTTGTTGTGTGAAGCTTACATCCAGACGTCTCGCGCTCTAATGGTCTCCGCCTCTCTGCTCGGTCTGCCGGCTCTGGCTCTCGTGCTGCTGGCGATGCCGTGCGTCAAACTGAGCCAAGAGACTGAAGACACCAAACACAGACGCGCAGTCCTGGGAGGACTTCTTATACTGTTCATATGTGAGTTATTACTATGTTTTTGATAAGAAATATATTAGGGTCAGCCTCAGGAAAATGTGGCATTGACATCTCAACAATATGGGCATTTCAATGGTCATTTCTTAAAGGGATAGTTCACGCCAAAATTAAAGCGCTTTTCATTTATTCACTCAAATGTTGCTCAAATCTGTTCACTTTATTTGCAATAGAACTCACAAAGAGAGTCAATAATGTGCTGTTCCCTGTTTTCATTGAATGAAAGTTTAAATAATATAAAATTACCAAAAAGGTTGTTTTGTGAATTATATTCTAAGTCTTCTGAAGTCATATAGGATAACTTTTTTTGACCAATAGAGGAAAAAGTCGTTATATAATCAGTGTGTGAACCTGAGGGCTGGATCAGTCATTTATGATTTGTATCAGTCAATTCATTGAAAAGATCTACCTCAAAAGAACAACTTGTATCACTACTTCACTCCTGAACTCTCATGTAAGCGCAAATAAGAATTATGTTCAATGAATGTGTCATTTCAATTTTAAAGTGAACTGTCCTTTAAACTATTTACTCAATCCAAAATTTGTGGATTTTACAGTTTAAAGTACTTAACACTATTATAAATAAAGGTTCTTTATTATCTTCTATGGTTTCATGAAGAACCTTCAATATCTTTGAAACTTTTTTTTTAAAGTGTTAAGTGCTACACTTATTCAACCCCATCATAGTAAACTTGGTATTTAGCAAAACCCATTTAACCAATAACACCTGAGCACCATTTCTAGAACAGCCATGGTACCATTTCCTGCAAAGGTCCCATTGATATATTACTCATGAACTAAAAATGAGGCAATTTGTTAAATTGTTGAAAATTTAGCAGTTCTAAGCAAAATGCTAGATGTTGTCCTCTGGTTGTTCATATCCTCTCTAAAGTCAAGCTTTCAACATACAGGGCTGAAAATGTCCTTGACTGAAGTAACTGTAAAGCATCCAGAGATTTCCTACATCCTGTTAGAGTGGGAAGAGCCAGTCATGGTCAACTGTCCGACCCATTTTTACAGGTGGCTGGTTTAGATTTTGCTAGTTTTTTTCTGTAAACAACACAAATAAAACACCCTGTCTTAAGGTGTGGTCACATTTACTGTTATTCAGTGAAGTTTCGTGGAGAATCTATGCTTTCTGGAACTTCGTACGAACACTTTCCACACGCAAATTTCATATCAGGTTCAGTTGGTCAGGCAAATGTGATACATTGACCCACAGAAACCTGCTTGGTTTCAAGGTGACTTCTGTCAAGCATCGCTTCACCATTGCTAATGTGACCCCTTGTAAGTCAGTTTGCTATTCTCCATGATTCTGGAACTACATTATAGTGGCCTTCCTCTTGTTTACAGCTCTGTGTGGGATGGTGTCGACGGTGTGGTTCCCCATCGGAGTGCTTCACGAGGACGGACTGATGTCGTTCGGATTCTCCCTGTATGCTGGCTGGGTCGGTTCAGCCCTTTGTTTTTTTGGCAGCTCTGTGATGATTTGTTGCTCAAGGGGCGACGGCCCAAGTCAAAATCTTGAAAACCGCTACTACTACTCAAAACACAGCGGAGTTACCAACTCCGGCCCTCCTGTTAACAACCATGCCAAGAGCGCACATGTGTGAGAGTGAAGACACACTGGATAGGACCGAAGGCTCCTTACCTCAAGATTTGAACACACACCAATCAAATATGTGAAGAATTTGTTTTCTACTGCCATGGTTTGACTGCAAACATGTGAAGATTTGGCGGGGACAGAGAATTCAGTGGAAACTGTTCGCTAAAACGTTTGAACATTAAAGGCTTTGTTTGAACAGACACTGAAAAGAATTCAAAGGGAAACAGTTCTCGATTCCCTAGGCATGTTTTTTTCATGGACGTTTGTGAGTCAAAGTATTTACACAGTATTCATTTTGCTCCTATATTTTTTCAGTGACTTTAACTTTTTTTTTTTACTTGTGTAAAAGTCGTGCGTATAAGCTTATTAGTCAATGCCAGCATTTAGGAAAGCATGTACACCCAGACAGACAGATAGACAGACAGACAGGAAACCTGTGTGGCTGAATGACCAGATGTCGTCTGCACTGGTTTCCTGATCTCCTCACAGCTTCCTGCATACAGCCTCCTAGGAAATCAGCATTTGAAATAACCGGTAACCGGTCATTTTTCTGGTCTCATATGGTTGGTGATTGATTTATTGTGGTGATGTATGGAGGTTTGAAGACATAAAACTATACCGTCCACTGTTATGCATATTACTTGTTCAAATCGTCATGCCATCTCATGTTACACAAATGTAATGTGTCTGAATGAAAACATGAACTCGCAAAATATTGTTATAGCTGATGACACAAAAAAGACACCATTTGTGATTGTAAAATATATTAATTTTAATATTTCGTTTTAAATATATTTGTATATTCTTTTCAAACATGTAACTCTTGATCTCTGTGCATATAAATGTGTTCTGAATCCGAATGATTTTACGCACATAGCTGTAGGGAAGAAATGTAAATATCCTCATGCAAACCTAAACAAGGGTGAAACCGCAAGAGTAAGACATTTCTACAAACCAACATAGAAAGAATTTGATATCAATGTCGCAAAATATTTTGAGAACTATTAAGCTTTCACAGGGAGCCAATCATAATATTTCCCCTTGAAATTCAAGGGAGAGCTTGAGATTTTAGATCAAACACAGCTGTGGAGATGATGTAAGGTGAAAAGTCCACTCAATGCATCTACAGAGGGTTTCTGCTCATGTAGTGACAACTTGCATCAGTTTTTGCTTTAAAGAGTTATCCTGAGTTTTTATATGGAGGTCATTTCTTTTAGGATCGAAGTATAATGAAAAGGTGAATTTAAAACTAACACTGAAACAGCAGCTCACATGAGAAAGAAACACTAATTCTAATTCTATTCAATATCAATGTAAGCATATATTTGATTTTAGCAGAACAACATTAAGGAGGGGCTATTTAAAGGCACTTATGAAGCCTCAATAAAAAATAAAGAAAATTGGTTTAAACATCCCTCTAGATAATCACTTATCTGTCACAAGGTGCAAATGCATTTTAACAAGTACCTGTTCAAGAACAAGCACTTTTAAGTTTACTAAGAAATACACTCAAAATGTTTTAATAATTAGAGAGACATGATTAACAACTCTTTCAAACCTAGAAAATCCGTCAGTGACTGATTTTGTCAAGTAGAATGTGTTCCTGGACTGACGTTTGTTCCTCTCAAACAAGCACAAACTAACATTAACTATTAAATATCCATCTGGTGTCATGAGATCCTAATCAAAATAAAAGTATTAATTTTAATAACGGATTTGTGTTTAGTTATAGGTTTTGTCTTTTGACAAAAATATTGTTTAAATTCATATTGTCATTTCACACTAATTTATTACATGTGACCCTGGACCACAAAACCAGTCTTAAGTCGCTGGGGTATATTTGTAGCAATAGCCAAAAATACATTGTATGGGTCAAAATTATCAATTTTTCTTTTATGCCAAAAATCATTAGGATATTAAGTAAAGATCATGTTCCATGAAGATATTTTGTAAATTTCCAACCATAAATATATTAAAACGTAATTTTTTATTAGTAATATGCATAGCTAAGAACTTCATTTGGACAACTTTAAAGGTGATTTTCTTAATATTTTGATTTTTTTGCACCCTCAGATTCCAGATTTTCAAATAGTTGTATCTCAGCCAAATATTGTCCTTTCATAACAAACCATACATCAACAGAAAGCTTATGTATAAATCTCAATTTCGAAATTGACACTTAAGACTGGTTTTGTCGTCCAGGGTCACATATAAATTAAATATCAATATAAATTAAAAAAGAAATTATTTTAAAGTCAGCATGAAATGAAAATTCATGATTTATAAATGCAATAAACAATTTATCCACGCATCATGTTTCTTTTTTTTTGTTTACCCTTTTTACTCAAATTTCGTAACATTCTTCCGTTCAGAAGAAAAGATCTGTCGCTTCTGTTTCATTCTGACTTTAATAATAGCCTCACTTTAAAATGGCTACTAATTTTAGTAGAAGAAAATAACATTTTAGTTGAGAAAAAAAATTAAACACATTTTATGCATTTTTAATGTTATATTTATATACAGACTTGATTTTATTTATGCTAATCTCATGGATGTGTCGGTAAGTTAATTAACCTGCTAATAAACTTTTTTTATTTACATTATTTATAAAGGTGTCTATAAATCCTTGCAGTGTTTTTTTTTTTTTTACTTGGTATTACTAACAGTAAGTTTTAATTAAAATTGTCTAATTTATCGTCATGATGCACATTTTCGTTTTGTCTTTATTACTTATTACGGTATTGCGGCATTGATCTAGCAACATATTCTATTTGCCAAAATAATGGTCACCCAAATCCAACCTTCACTGCGACAGTAGTTTAGTGTAAATTGCTCACTCAGGTGAATACTCTTCATTGACCAGCTCCTCAAAGCCTTTATTGGTCCTGCCTTTGTTTCTGTAATTGTGACTGTTGGACGGTCTCTGTTCATCATAGTGCTGCTGGTAGTCTTTCTGGGACTGATAGCCGCGATCCTCAGCCGCCCAGCCCTGGTACTGTCCGTCCTCTTTGTCCTCCTGAGGAGGGAGGTCTTCATCGGCATTGAAGCTGTCATCCACCTCTGTGTCGTACCTCTGGTAGGAGCTGGCGTGAGCCGCTTCCTCTCTAGCGCTGAGTTCCAGCGAGCTGTTCCACATCCCGTAGCTAAAGTAGATCAGCACACCTGTAGGATGAAGAGATGGGGTCAGTTAAAGTCCATTCACACCAAGGACGATGACTGTAACTATAGTTTTAATAATCCTTCTAATTCTATGAGAAGAGGGAAGTGCACACCATGACTATAACATTAACAACATAAAGGAATATCTTTGGAATCACTTTCAGAACTATGTTTTCCAATTATGAATGATGAAACATTCACAGTCAATCAGAAACCACCGACCTTACAGAGCTTGAGGATTTTGTCAGCAGATGACAAAACTGCAGCATGCAGCTTACATAGTCATCACTATAGTTATCATTCTTGGTGTAAATGGGCCTTTACAGATGATTGGGAATATATGGAGTAGAGCTGCATGATTTGCATTGTGATTTCAAATGCGATATTAAAGAAATAAACTTTTTTTGTCTCAGGCAGTGCACTGACATACAGCATAACACCGTTGCGCTTCGGCTGTCCCGAGTTCGAGTCCTAGCTCATGGACCTTTCCCGATCCTGCCCCCCTCTCTCTCCCACTTCGCTTCCTGTCTACCGACTGGCCTATCAAAATAAAGGTAGTAAACGCCAAAAAAACCCATTTTTGTGTATGGCTATAAAAAAAACAAAAAACTCTATATTTTATTTTACAGTGAAATATCACAATAGTAATATTTCTTACTTTGTTTTTGTTTGGATTATAAATATCTAAATAACATTAAATAAAAAGTAAATAATATAATATTGCAAAAATAATACTGTAAATAATACATGTAAATATATATAAATATTAATTGTAAATAATATGTAAAGAATATTGTAAATACATAATATAAAAATAATATATGTAAATAATATAATACCTTACTTAAAGTGAAATATTACAGTAGTGATATTTCTTTCATTTTATTATTATAAATAAGTTTTTATCATCTTTTAAATAATAAATTAAATTATTTTAAATACATTTTAAATAATATATATATATAATTCAAATAAAAAATAAAAAATATTACTATTGTAAGGTTTCATTGTAAAATGAAATAATTTATTAGATTTATTTTAAATATATTAAATGATATTAAATAATATTTTATGATTTATTAATAATGATAATAATAATTACTACTACTATTACTAAATCACAAAATTTTATTTCAGATTATTTAATATTTTATTTTAACAATATATTTATAATACAAATTTTAAAAAGAAAAATTATAATTTTATTATTGTAATAATTCATTGTATAATAAAATAGAGTAGAAAAAGAGGGAAAAAATGAAAACTTCAAAAGTTAAATCATATATCAGACCTTGTTTTTTATTGATAATGAGCTGCTCACATGTAAGAACAGTTCTGTGTTTAACACGCAACGCATATATTTATTTAATTTAATCGCAGCCTTTTCAATTTAATAATCATACCAAGTTATAATAGGTTTTAATCCGATTAATTGTGTAGCCCTAATGTCTAGCGTACATAAGAGAAGATCTGGCTTACCTAGTGAGCACCACACCACAAAGCGCACCCAGGTGATGCTGGAGAGTTTGAGCATAAGGTAAATGTTCACCAGCATGGCAGCGGTGGGCACAAAGGGCACACAAGGCGCCATGTAGGGCAGCTTTTTAGGGTTCTCAGGCTGCCGGAGAATAATAATAACCAAAGTAACCATGAGGACAATCACAGTCATTATAAAAGGTAATATTGCCCAGCGAGCTCCTCCTGAGACCTGGTCGAAGCCATAGATGACAAGCGTCCAGAGAAAGAAGGTCAAGATGAAGAAAAGGAGGACACAGGAAGTAACAGTACGTCCTGTTGCAGGTGTGGGCCTATCGCCCAAGTTCGGCAGGCCCAAACGCATCCGTATAGTGTAATAATGAGACCCCAAAATGCGCTTCAAGAGACTATTGGAGTCGTCCACCTCAGTGCCGTTATCTCCAACACCGTAGCCGGAACTATCAGACTGGTAGCCTCCAGAGTCTGACTTTTCAATCAGAGTTTCATCGTCTCCTTTGGAGGGGAGGTTCTTGGCCCCACAGGGGTTGTCGGAGTACTCTTCTCCACCAGGTGAGTTCATGTCCTTCTCACTGGCTGCCATCATTTCCTCCTTCCTCTTCCGCTCCTCCTCTTCCTCCTCGGTGAGGAAACTGGTGAAGCCGTCTCTGTCGGGCTGATATCGCAGAAGCAGCACACACACTGACACCAGTGTGTAGGCCAGCAGTGTGCCGATGGACATCATCTCGATCAGGTCCCTAAGACTCACCAGAAGAGCCAGCAGAGCAGCCAGAGAGCCTGATACAGCACAGGCCACCACAGGCGTCTCTGTGTGCGGACTCACAAAGGACAGGAACCTGGCAACGTACACACAAACAAGCCAGAGTTATTATACGTAACTAAAACTAAAACCGTAAAAAACTGTTTTGTTGCTTTAAATAAAATAAACATTCACTGAAATAAAATTATATATATATATATATATATAGTTTACCTTGAGGTACTTAAACTAAAACTAATAAATATAAATTATATTAAATCTATACAGACATTTGAAAACAATGACAAAAATATTAAATAAAATGGCTAAAACTGTAACTAAAATATATAAATGCATTTTTTCTGATAAAAATTGTGATCACAATTTAAAATGTGATTTAATAATTTAAACTTTGCTTGTTTGTAGGGCTGGCCAAAATTATGTGATTAAAAACTATTTATACAAAAAAAAAAAAACTTTAACTAAAAAACATAATTGTGAGTTTTCTGATAAAAATTGTGATTCCAATTTAAAATGTGATTTTAAAAAAATCCAGGATTGATGTGTTTGTAAGGCTGCACAATTTGACCAACGATTTGTTAAAAAATAATATACATATAACTTGTGTATATTAAAATAAATAAATTACGAAAACCTACAGGAAAATTACTAAAACTTACTAAAAATGTGATTTAAAACATTCTAGGTTTGATTATTTGTGTTTTATTTTGTGACTAAAAACTATATCAGCATACAAATGAATAAAAATTACAAATTACAAAAAATAAATAAATTACTAAAAACTTTAATTAAAAGAAAATCTCAATTTTTCAGATAAAAAAAAAAAATCTCATTCAGGATTGCTGTGCTGCTTGTTTGTAGGGCTGGACAATTTGGCAAAAATTTTGGGATTAAATACTATATAGACAGAAAGAAAGAAAGAAAGAAAGAAAGAAAGAAAGAAAGAAAGAAAGAAAGAAAGAAAGAAAGAAAGAAAGACAGAAAGAAAGAAAGAAAGAAAGAAAAGAAAAATGTCCAAAACCTACAATTATTAAAACTTTTACTTAAAGAATATATATATATATATATATATATAAGCATTTTTTATTTAAAATTTAAATGAAAAAATCCAGGTTTGCTCTACTTGTTTGTAGGGCTACACAATTTGGCCAAATTTTTGTGATTAAAAACTACATAAACATATTTACAGTAAATCAACAAGAACAACCAATAATTTTTTGAACCAACAAAAAAATTACTAAAACATTTTTAGTACCATTTCAATGGTATTAAAAATAACACAGAAACAAACTTTAGGTAAAAAGCTTGTAAAACATGCATAGCATAAAAAAACTGAAAAAGAAAAGCATATACACAAATACCTGAAAAGCAGCCCATCTCCTGCCATGGCATAGATGACTCTGGGCATAGGGAACAGAGATCCCAGCAGGCTGACAGTGAGTCCTGCGACAGCGCCCACAGCTACAATATACTTCCCAGCCAGGAAGCCATGAACAGCAAACATCTCCATAAGCGGGGCATCGCCATCAATCAGGTTAAATGGCACCAACAATGTCAGAATCACACTCACCTAAGACATATAAACAGGTTAAATGCTTATTATGGGGCAGTTTGTCACAACGATTTAAAATACACGGCATGAAATGTCCTTTGACACACAATCTCAGTCCGGATCTTATTTCAAGGTATGGCGATGAATGGATGCCGTAGGAAGATTCATCCAATTCCATTTCACAATAAGAAAACTCATGATGCATTTAATCTGTCTCAGGAAGGTAAAAGCAAATTGCTTTCAGATTAATATTTGAAAAAGGATGAGCAGAGGTCTTCAGCTCTAGGGATCAGAATAGGGCTTAAATAAATTAAAAGCCAGCTCTGAAGTGCTTGAATGATTCATTGAATTGTTTGAATCCGCAATAGGCTGAAATACTTGCATATCTTGTACACCTGTTTTCACCAAAAATTACGATATTTTTGATGAAATTCGAGAGCTTTCTGACCCTGAATAGACAGCAAGTTCAAGGCCCAGAAAGGTAGTAAGGACATCATTAAAATAGTCCATGTGACATCAGAGGTTCAATCGTAATGTCATGAAGCTACGAGAATAATTTTTGTGTTGTTGTCTGACACGTAAGAGTAGAAATTGTTGAATAAAGTTTCGTTTTCTTTGCACACAAAAAGTATATCTGAACATGTCAGTTGTGTTGCTGTCTGTGGAGGGTCCGAAAGCTCTCAGATTTCATCCAAAATATCTTTCATTTGTGTTCTGAAGATGAACGAAGGTCTTACGGGTTTGGAACGACATGAGGGTGAGTAATTAATGACAGAATTTTCATTTTTGGGTGAGCTATCCCTTTAAAAAATAAAGACCACTATGTTTTCATATTTTCATGTAACAGATCGTAATCGTGATATTATAAATGCAACAAAAATGTATTATATAATTTTGCAAAAATTAAATATTTGGCTTAAATAATTGGCTTTTTATTGTACTAAAGCTAGAGCAAATGATTAAAATACCTTTAAATTAGAACTGTACAGTATCTTACTTTCTACCAACTATTGGTAGATTTATTTAGTTTGCACTATGAATTGATGAAATTGTATATATAAAAAATATATGAATAATTGTTACAGAGAATACTGCCTGACAACCCCCAGTGAACAAGATAAATGCGCAAATTATATTCAAATTATTTCTATTTACTATTGAAAACTAGGGATTCATTTCATGATTAATCTCAAGTCTTAAGTCCTTTGAAAGCAGAATCATAACAGAAATAATATCATATTTGATAAACTTGTTAAAAATGATTATGTAATTAAACATAATTAACAAATATCCTTCTCAGTTCAGTGTTCAGGTATGAGAGGAGTCACTGTACTCACAGAGACGTACGCTGTGAGACAGGTGACGAGAGAGGCTGTTATGGCATATGGAATGGAAGTGTCGGGGCTCTTGGCCTCTTCTCCTGTGGTGGCGATAATATCAAAGCCAATGAAGGCGTAGAAACAGGTTGCAGCTCCTTGCATGACCTACAGAGCACATAATTAATGATAATTAATGAATTAATAGAATGCAAATTTTTCTAAACACCACATTCAATAAGGACAAACAGAATAATGCATTCACATTCGCATACAGTCAACATTCTTACCCCTGACCAGCCATAGGGCAGAAACCTCCCATCCTCCCAGTTGGCTCCAGAAAGGAAAAACAGTCCAGCAAGCACCATAAAGACCCACACGACCAAGTTAACAACATTGAGCACATTATTGAAGCTCACAGAGTTTTTCACCCCTAAACCCACAATCACCGTCACCACCATAGCGATCAGCAGAGCCAGAAGGTCTGGATAAGATTCCTCTCCCTTACCTGGAAGCAGAGGATGGATAAAGACCACATCAACCACACAAGTGAATTGTTTAGTATTTGATTACTAAAGACACTCACCCAGGCCATTCAGTGTTCCAAGATGGTTGATCATGTAGCGGCTGATGGTGTGATTGGCTAAAGAGTCGAACATGCTGCTCAGTGCACTGGCCCCCGCTGCTGTGCCAATCAAATACTCCAAAATGAGATTCCAGCCAATGAAAAAGGCCACAAATTCTCCCACTGTGACATAACTGTATGTGTAGGCGGAGCCTGTTGTCTTAGGCACTCTGACCCCAAACTCAGCATAGCACACGCCTGTGTGAAAATCACTGAGATTAGCTGTTTGACAAGTTCATTATGCAGAAACACACTAAAAGTGAACGTCTGGAATTTTATGGATGTGGCCGTTTATGGACGTTAATTTAGGTCTCAGCTTATTGTTTCTATGTAAAATTGTATGTCAAATTATTTATAATTATAACTTAATGTAGAATTTCTAATGATTATTATTAATAATATGTGACCCTGGACCACAAACCAGTCATAAGGGTCAATTTTTCGAAAGCTGAATAAATGAGCTTTCCATTGATGTATGGTTTGTTAGGATCAGACAATATTTGGCCGGGATACAACTATTTGAAAATCTGGAATCTGAGGGTGCAAAAAAATCAAAATATTGAGAAAATCGCCTTTAAAGTTGTCCATATTACTAATCAAAAATTACGTTTTTATATATTTACAGTAGGAAATTTACAAAATATCTTCATGGAACATGATCTTTACTTAATGTCCTGTAAAGTATTTAATTTTTGGCATAAAAGAAAAATCTATAATTTTTACCAATACAATGTATTTTTGACTATTGTTACAAATATACCCCAGTGACTTAAGACTAGTTTTGTGGTCCAGGGACACATATAACTTATGTATATATATATATATATATATATATATATATATATATATATATATATGTTTAAAGTTTTATTGGCAATGTAAAAGTATCAATAATAATAAAAATTATAATATGCTTATTAATTTTTATATTTCAATATAGTCTTATGTTTTAATTTTCTGTTTATTAGGCAAAAAGTAATTAATATTTAAATTTGACCATGTTTAAAGTTTTATTGGCAATGTAAAATGATTCATATTTATAATTCATGCAGAAAATTAATAATAATAATAATAGTAATTTCATGTTTATTAATGTTTAGAAATAACATATAGTCTTATGTTTTTATTTTCTGTTTATTAGGAAAATAATTGTGGTAATATGGTATATTTATATAATTTATTTATTTTTAAAATTTATTAAAATATATATATATTTATTAGCAACAAGGTGAAAACTTGATTGGCCTGTGTATAAAAATCAATAATAAATTCACAATTTTATTATTTCTATTTTCTAATTTGTATTTCAGTTCATTCATATTGATAGTCTGGTTCTTGGACTGACAGGTCTCAGTCTTGTGGTTCTTGGTCTAAAACTGGGTCAAGTCTTGGTCTGGTTGACTTTACACTGGTTTAAAATATTCTGTCAAATCAAAACTGCTAATGGTAAGTTAAGAGACCCCATAAGGCATATATTATTGCTGTGGTTTTGTGAACTTTAGACTAAAATTTGAAGAATTTTATTTAAATAAAGCACAGAAAACACAGCACAGCTGGACATGATTACAGACAGGTGGGGTTCTCATACAGCCTTCGGGACACATGAAAAAAAAAAACATGCAGTTGTCAAGCTGACTGGACAGATGAGAGGCCTATTTATGTTAGAGCACCAACATTGTTTTTTGATGTTATAAATTCAAATGCAAACTGTTCATAAACTATCAAAAGTCATAAAGTCTCACCTGACAGAATGGATGCCACAGCTGCAATGATGAAGGACAAGATCACTCCAGGTCCTGCCATTTCCTTAGCCACAAGCCCGGCGACCACATACATGCCAGTTCCCACGCAGCTGCCCACCCCAAGTGACACCAGATCCACCGTAGTGAGCACACGAGCGAGCCTGGTGCCATGAAGGTCATCTGAGATCCCCTGCATGGAGTCCACAGGTTTAGTGCGCAGGATGCGTGAGTGGAGTCCATACCAGGACGACTCCCACTCAATTCTCCTGGGGTCCAGTTTAGCAAAGACAGCACTCATCCTCCAGCACAGGAAGACTCGGATAAAAGAAGGGTGAGGTTTGTCCCCAGTGTCTTGTTCCAGGTGTTTCCTCTAAACTTGTCTTGTATGAGTGTCTGCTGCTTTATTCTTTGCTCCTCCTCTCTCTCTCTCTCTCTCTCTCTAACACACACACACACACACACACACACACACGCTGTCTCAGAGAGGATCCATGAGCTGATCAATCATCATAGTGCTCTATACTGGATCCGCAATGACATCCTACAAAAAGAGGAAAGCATGTAAATCACATATAATGATAATGAAACATAATCAACTCAGACAAAACATCAGGCCGGGTTTAAAACTGCAGAGCAATATGTTACAATAGTCAAACAATAGAGAGTGTCCCTTCATTCACTTAGGTGAAATGTTGCTATGGTGGCACGTCTCATTAAACTTGCAGATTAGCATATGGAGAGCATCAGATATCCAGTGGACATTGATATACTAATAGAGAGAACAATGTGAATAGAATGTCATATTTCAGCCTGGAAAAACAGTACTGAGGTCTGTAAACAGAACCAAATTGGTGCTTTATGATATAAACGTTGATATAACATTGACAGTTTATTGTTACTGGAACAGACAAGTATGGAAATTGTGTGAACAATAATTAAAAATGTATATACTACATACATATAGTCTTACTAAAGAAACAGAATATGTATCATATTACTAAATTAATATATATATATTAAAAAAAACTAGATATAGATTAACAATAAATTTTGAACAGACTTGCTAAAACAGTATAATTATTGTATTATTATATATTATTTATGTTTAAAAAATTATATTATTTAAGATGAGCCTCAAACATCATCCTGTTTTGAAAATTCTTGTCAGAATTGAAAATTCCTGAATATTTAGCATATTTTATGCTCTATTTTATACATTCATTACATATAATACAATGGCAACAGACTTACTAAAACAAAACAAAACAATATTATTATTGTATGTATTATATATGTAAAAAAAATGTTAAACATTTTTATATTAAATTAATGACATCCTCTTGCATTTATGCCAGTAACATATTTTAGCATAAAATGTGTTCACTATAGAAATTATGATATTTGAATGCATTTTAAGATCAATTGTATTTTAGTGTCACTGAGACACTATTATAAATTTTCCTAATATTTTGAATTAAATTTTATTTTTATATTTTCTGCCTCCATGTTGATTTAGTTGAAAGTTTTAGTAATTTTGTTATGTGTTTTTGCCATTTTTATTAAATTCCGTTCTTTTAAATATGCCAGTATAGTTTTTATTCAGATTTATTTAACTTTTTGGTTATTGTGGTAATTCAAGTTAATCTGAAAAAAAAAAAAAGAGAGAGAGAAATGTTACCTTGGAAACTAGCTAAAATAAAGTAAGTTTATATTTTATTTTATTTCAGTTAACATTTAACATTCATTTAACGGTTTTAGTTTTTGTTTACCCTGTTTAAGTACATTCATTTCCATTGTCCATAATGTCCATTAATTAAGTTTTCCAGGCATAAAAACTACAGTTTTTCCTTAAAATTTCCAGGTTTTCATAATTGTGGGAATCCTGATCCATAACCTTTTACATTTAATGTCATCATTTCACTGTACTTTCTTCTGTCTATGTGCATGAGGCCTATTTTTAAACTGTCATCTTCTATGTCAGTCTCCATCTGCTTTAATCCACCGTGTTCCTCACGGCCTTCTTTTGTTTTTCCCTTCACAGATAGCATCACCACACAGTGCTATCTTGTTTCCTTCAATCTAATGCAGGCCTGCCGTTCACCGAGACAAGCTGCAGTTGCCATCACAGACCCAAGATCTGCTGGATCTGCCTGTTGGTAATTACCAGTCCCACTGCTCTGTCAGTGCCTGCAGGATCTGTTTCATACAACCTGACAATATCTCATCTGTTATCAAAACAGGGGGAATTGAAGCACGGCTGACAGAGATTTACCAGATGATGTCAGATACAGAGGGAACTTATATCCGCAATATCTTTGGAGTTTGAAAGAGAGAGAGAATGAGAGCGAGAGACCAGATGTCAAACACTCTCAGGTGTCTCCATAATAGTGCCGTATTATAGACATTATAATTATATTATGGTCTGAGTAACCCATTCACTTTTCTGTTTCTCATTTCACCTGCCCGAATTAAGTGAATAACTGGAAATGGAAAAGTTTTTAAGCGTTAAACAGCAAAGAAAATCAAGCATTGCAGGTCACAGAAGACAGATATGACCTTTCCAGTCAGCAATTCTGAATACAAATACATTTACAAAGCAATAATATGTGCACAGTAAATACTCTTCACAATTTATAGACAAATATATAAGATAAAGGTCGGCTCTCGTCTTCTGTGTGTAGAAATGATTCATGAAGTCTTAAAAAGGATCTCTGATTACATTTGCTCCTGACAAAAGAACTGACGTCATCAGACTCCAGAGCAAGGGATAGGAAACAGATTATAAGGAAGAGAGATGAATGGCATGTATATATCAAGAGAGAAGCCAGACATCAGTACAGTCACAATTACACAGAGCTCCAGCAAAATGCTGTTCCTTGTAACAGAAACAATATGATATTTAAGCCGTAAGATTAGTATGCTAAATTTAGAAGTCTGCTTTCGGCCAGTCATAAAGTTCAGAAGGAAATGACACCATTATTCCGCGTTGCAGGGTTTCGAGACCCGTTTAAATTTAAACATGCCACACATGTGCAAGATATAGTCCATGGGCCCAGGCCACATTTTTCACTAATTGGTACCACCCAAGGTGGCAAATTCTAGTTTGATTTTTTTTTAAGTCCATATCTCTAGATGATATTACAACATGATAACCTTTTGTTAGTGGTAGCTTTGTCACAGAAATCAGCCTTCAATGACACTAACCGTTGAGCCAGATAATGAAAATATCTTGTAACTTTATTTGAACAGAGCATGTCATACAAAGAAAAACAACATAATTCTACCTTGTTCATAAGCTTATTTGGTCATTGCAAACTGTTTCTGTTTATTCATCATCATCGTCATCATCATCATATTCAACTAGTTTCATGACATCAGTATCCTCCTCCTCCTCCTCCCTCTGATTGCTGCAGGTTTGTAGCTTGCACATTTCTGCGCTCTCCTGCATTGTAAATGAATGAACCTGTTAGGAGTATCTGAAGAAACTCCACTAGAGATGTAGGAGTGCAGTTTCTTCATAGTGAAGATGCTACGACATTTCCTGTGATACAATACTGATGGTATGCTACCTTCAGGTAGGTCTTTAGCAAGATCAAGGATGGGGCTGGAGCCTCTTATTTTAGCTGCTCTGAGTAGTATGTTCCATGAATCTACAGGTGCATCTCAATAAATTAGAATGTTGTGAAAAAGTTTTTTTCTTGTAAGTTATTTCAAAAAGTGAAACTTTCATATATTTTAGATTCATTGCATGTAAAGTAAAACATATCAAAAGTTTTTTTTTTGTTTTAATTTTGATGATTAGAGCTTACAGCTCATGAAATTCAAAAATCAGTATCTCAAAATATTAGAATATTTACATTTGAGTTTGAATAAATGACCATCCCTACAGTATAAATTCTGGGTATCTCTTGTTCTTTGAAACCACAATAATAGAGAAGACTGCTGACTTGGCAATGATCCAGAAGACGAACATTGACACCCTCCACAAAGAGGGTAAGTCACAGAGGGTCATTACTGAAAGGTGTGGCTGTTTACAGAGTGCTGTATCAAAGCATATTAAATGCAAAGTTGACTGGAAGGAAGAATTTGGGTAGGAAAAGGTGCACAAGCAACAGGGATGACTGCAAGCTTGAGAATACAGTCAAGCAAAGCCGATTCAAACACTTGTGAGAGCTTCACAAGGAGAGAACTGAAGCTGGAGTCAGTGCATCAAGAATCACCACGCTCGGACGTCTTCAGGAAAAGGGCTACCAAGCCACTTCTGAACCAGAGACAACGTCAGAAGCGTCTTACCTGGGCTGTGGAGAAAAAGAACTGGACTGTTGCTCAGTGGTCCAAAGTCCTCCTTTCAGATGAAAGTAAATTTTGCATTTCATTTGAAAATCAAGGTCCCAGAGTCTGAAGGAAGAGTGGAGAGGCACAGAATCCATGTTGCTTGAAGTCCAGTGTGAAGTTTCCACAGTCAGTGATGATTTGGGCTGCCATGTCATCTGCTGGTGTTGGTCCACTGTGTTTTCTGAAGTCCACAGTCAACGCAGCCATCTACCAGGAAATTTTAGAGCACTTCATGCTTCCTTCTGTTGACAAGCTTTATGGAAATGCTGATTTCATTTTCCAGCAGGACTTGGCACCTGCCCACACTGCCAAAGGTACCAAAAGCTGGTTCAATGACCATGGTGTTGGTGTGCTTGACTGGCCAGCAAACTCGCCTGACCTGAACCCCATAGAGAATCTATGGGGTATTGTCAAGAGGAAGATGAGAGACATCAGACCCAACAATCCAGATGAGCTGAAGGCCACTATCAGAGCAACCTGGGCTCTCATAACACCTGAGCAGTGCCACAGACTGATCGACTCCATGCCACGCCGCATTGCTGCAGTAATTAAAGCAAAAGGAGCCCCTACCAAGTATTGAGTACATATACAGTAAATGAACATACTTTCCAGAAGGCCAACAATTCACTAAAAATGTTTTTTTTATTGGTCTTATGAAGTATTCTAATTTGTTGAGATTTGTTGAATTTTGTTAAATGTGAGCCAAAATCATCACAATTAAAAGAACCAAAGACTTAAACTACTTCAGTCTGTGTGCATTGAATTTATTTAATACACGAGTTTCACAATTTGAGTTGAATTACTGAAATAAATGAACTTTTCCACAACATTATAATTTATTGAGATGCACCTGTATATTCATAGGTGCCACAAGGTTAGAGTCATCATCCGAACAGTGTATTAAACACTCTGACTGTAACACTTGCACTTTGTTCTGCCATACTTCTCTATTCTGTGATGCACATTGAAAATAACAGAAATACCGGTATATCAAGAACAAGGAACATTTAAATATGACGTGTTAAAAATAGCATCAGGACTAGCCTTTTCCAATTATGTTATGTGTTAGTCTGTGCAACAAAGTATTGTGAAGTAATCGAACGTGAAATTTCGAAATCACATGAAATTTCAGCCTTCTTGCACTACTTCCATCTCTGCATCTCCACACACTCAATCTTTTTTTAATTATTCACGAAGTTGTTATCGTATAAAACAGGTATCAAATGAAAGAGTGGACCTTCTGCTTCACAGTGACACTAGTACCTTGCTTATAGAACAAAGATGGTCGGAGTAATCTTGATTTGAAAATGCATCAAATTAAACAAAGTTGCAATCATCGGTCATTTCTTTACTCATTTTCACACAGCTGAGTCATAGCTGAATAAGTTGCAAAGTGCTTGTGGTCTCCAAGGGTAACATATCAAAATAAACAGCAGGACTTACCTTTTCAGATGATGCTAGTGGCTTATCATTACAACAAAGTATGGTGGAGTAATCTGGTTTTGAAACTAGCACCAGGCGTTGTTGTTGCATAATATACTATTTCATATACAGTTCATACATATTTTTTCAAATTGCTAGGTCATGGATTGTCCCACCATCATGGTTCTGATATCACCAGATTACAGACAGTCTTGTCTATCCTTATCTGAAAAGATATCCCCCCTAACATCAATATATTTTGAGATAGATATACAAATATAACAATTTAATAGATGCAAAAAATTGTTTTATTTAATGTGAAGGCTAATATAAAATGTATACAACAAATATCATGTCAAATTATGTCAGAACTGGATAGCCCCGACTGTCCTGAAAAAATCTACATATAGGATGTATGGCTACCTCTTACAATAGACTTCATACAAACCTGCTGTGCAGATACTGTAGGACGATAATGGCTAAAATAATGATTGTCCCAAAAGATTAGTAAAGCTACTCATTTGAAATGGTTACCATATTTCAAAGTACTTATATGGACTCTACAAACAAACTGGTACCAAAGAGATTTTGCCACCTTAGGTGGTACCAAATTCTGGCTTGGTCCATGGACTAATAGGCCTACTGAAAAAGAAACGAGACCCAGCGCAAAGGTCAAAGGCGTCCGTCTAGCGAATGTTTACATAGAAAACGATTTAAAAAGCAGCGCAGTAAAATGCAAAAAAGGTGTTCTGTCACTCAAAAGTGAAAATTTGTGGTTTTGAGTTGTCATCCTGGGTGTGAACAGGCCTATAGTATGAACGGTCCAAACGAAAACGGTGTAGACTTTAAAGGTCATTTACAATGAACAGCAGATGTAGTATTTTTATTGGAAGAAAGCAATTGGCCAATTTTACGGCATTTTACTGGGTTTACGGAAGTGGCTAGTGACTATTATAACAATGCAGATTTTTAGAAACAGGCCATATAAAATGAACACTGATAGAGCTAGATTATTAAATATATCTAGAGAAATTACCAACGATAATGCAGTGTGTAAATATAACGCAGGAAAGGAGACCAAGTGCAATTCAGTATGTAAATATTGATGATGGTATGGCTGTCAGTTAGATTTTGTTGTAAACAATGTCAAATGTCAATCCCGAGAGATTTTGAAACTGGAATCTTTCGATTTCTTAAAGCTTGTAAAAGGCTTGAATTATGCACTAAACACTTACATTAAGCATTTGAACAGTGCTGCCTTGTAAATGCTGAAATTAAATTTGTTTATCCTGACGATTTTTTCAGCACCTTGGTCAGTTCCGTTGTCATACATAATGTGACAACATGCAATGATGTTTCTAATAATGAGAAATAATAATAATAATAGTTTATTAGAATAAACACTGGAATAGTGCACATAAACTTCATATTTAACATCAGCATTTTACTCCAAAAAATCCCCAGATTTAATCCAAATATATGTACTATATGCATAATTAAATTGGAATGCAATAAGTCATTTAAATTGTGCAACTGGTAACCTTTCCATATATAAAATTGATGAGGATCTTCCGTGGTTTGTTTAAGGGAGAGCTGAATGTTAAACTAAGGAGTGCTATACTGAGCTGAGCCATAAATGAATTGCTGTTAAAACAGACATAGAAAAAACAATTCTCTCCAACCTGAGCCAAAGTAAAGCCTGCAACTGCTCTGTCCACTCCGGTAAAACAAATAGCTCTGCGAAACAGAAATAGAAGTGTCCAGTTTCAAATCGAAAACATTTTTCCTTGGCAGAAAATGAGCAAAAACTCACCGGTGGGGATTTTACAATCTATTCTCCATTATGTCCAGCGGTACAGGAGGAATCCAGGCAAAGCTTGAAGAGACGGCAGGGGACATAATGCGCAGACATTGTGAATTATTTAGGCTTTTCTCCTTGTGATCAGAGGAGAATTCATTATTAAAAGATGTGTTCGCCATTCAACAGCTGCCTAGGATGGAGCTTCCTGGACTGTTTTAGATTGTCATACTCTGTTTACAAACTTTACATTCCCCTGGTGAGACTGATGATATGGATTAAACAAAGAGTTTGAAATCTACAGCCTATTTTACCAGGACACAGATATAAGATCAATTCCAATGTGGGTCATTAATGTTTTGCAAGATGATTCACAAAGAAGCAAAACAGGAGATCTTTTCTCCTAAGGCTTAGAAATATACTACACATGATGAACTGCAACATCAATTACTGTCATAATCAGAAAACAGACCGCTTTTATAGTACACAGTTAATCAAATAAACTTGTTGCAGTGCATTCATTGTAGTCTGAGAGGTAAACAAGATCAAAAACTCAGCTGGTAGTAGACTGAATAGCCTCCCAATAAAAGACATGTGTAGTAGAGACACAAAGCCATCAGTTTCATTATTATTGTAGTAATTCTTGTCTATGGCATTTAATTCATTTTTAATTACCCTGCCACTCAACTCCAATGGCTGAGACCCAAGTGGATCTCAGGTTCCGCAGGAAACAGGAGTATCACCATGGCGACAGCATGCCAGAATGCAGCAAGTGTTTGCAACGATCGCAGCTCTTACTGCAACAGTGAACACGCTTATTCTGCAAAAACAACCGCTTTTAACAATATAGGTCAAATGCATTTCAACTGCATCTTCCCGATGCTAAGTCATGTCAATCTTTCAAAATTTCACCAGCGTTAGTCATACCTGCAATAAAATTTAATGAAATGCATGTTTGCTATATGTAACTCTTTCAGTTCACTGAAATATGTGCTGATTTAACATAATCAGTTTTTTTTATTTAGTTTAGATTAATTTTTTTTTAAACTCAACACAGTTCATTTCACATTTATTTTCAATGTTACATGCCATTACTTTGTAATTAACTGTGTAATTTACTAGCACCTTTTCAGTGAAAATTGTTTTCTAATTCCGTGTATTTTAAATACATGCATACAGTAGTAGCCTCAAAGACCCCATAGTGACCAATCTCATAGTGACCAGCAGCCTACATGCAAGTGCGCGAACGCAGCCGAGCTTACTCACATAGCCTATTTGAGTTCATTTTTATTGTTTTTAAAAACGACGCATGATAACTGTATGAGAATGAGTGCAAAGAATATTCAGAGGGATCTTAATAGATGAGTCACCGTCATCACCAAAATGCATTGCAAATGCACCATTGTGGCCATTGTGTTGGCTCCATGGAGGAAATAAAATTGAAGCAGGTTAAAAAATGACACTGTCAAATAAATGTATAACACTGTGGTGGCCTTCTTTCCCCCTTTTTGTAAGGGACACATGTATCACAGTAGAGAATCATAGCGTTAATGTGCCTATGACATACTTGACTACTAAAAAAATAAAGTAGTGCTCTGCAATATGTGACAAAATTGGTTTTGGCTATGCAATATTTTCTTTCAAATATTTCCTTTACATGGCCTTGACTCCCACATCAAAACCTTGTCAGACACATTTTTATAGCTTCTGCACTCTGACTTGTTGACACACAGCAGTATCTGTTATCCCACAATTTCTGTGAAAACAGCAGGATCACAAAGATGATTTTTGAATCACCCCTTTAGACAATGTTCTGAAGGAAAAGCTCTTGCCTGTCAATTCTTTAGAACAAACCTGAATTTTGGCCAACTAGGCTAGGTCAGTGGAACAATATTTTTCGTACATAACTGAAGCTGTCAAAGTTTATTTGACTTTTAAAGGAGACAAAACGTTTAAACGCCTGTATGTATTTTTGTTAGAAATGCAGTTAGACTGAACAAAACAAAGCAGGAATCACAACATATTTAAAATTGCATTTTTACACGTTTACAGCCATACAGTTAACTTGAAATATAAAAATAACAGATCTCTGCTGACATCTGGTGGATATGAACGGATATGTTAAGTAAAAATATGAGATGAGAAAAATAAACGAAATCAACGTGTTCATAATTAACATTAATTTATTCAGCTAAATAAAATGAATTCAATTGAACAATTCAATTAAGACTAATGTGAGGAATATTTAAGGTAATTTTTTAATGCTTTGCCGATAATGATCGGAAACCTCGCCTCCTCAAATCAACTCCATTTCTGGACACACTTACTGATGTAAATGTATATATCGTAACTGAAAACGTTTAAGAACCGTGAGTACAGACCAAAATACATACTTTAAACACTTATATTTATTAATACTATCATTTAACCTGAGAAAAGTGTTGTAAAGAGAGTGGTTTTATTATAGGATGCACGTGACGTACCTGCTAAGCTAAGTGTTTTGATATATTTTCTGTATTTTTGTAACTAATTTTAACCTCTATAGTTGAGCTTTCTTGCAAAGAGAATATGCAATAACATACATGCCACATAACAATATGATTCGATCACAGAGGAACACTTAATGTTTTTACATCCAGTTATCAAGTTGAATGATCACAGATAATGAACGAGTTTTTAATACATTTTTTTTTTGTCTTTTGCATTTCATTTCTCTCGTGCATTATGTCCTTAATTTGCAGCTTTTGAGTCCTTTGAAGACATGATTGCACATGATCAAGTTGGTCAAAACAAGTAGGTATTTGCCTAAAATAAATTTAGATGCCTTTTCATAGCTTGCATAGTGGATGCTGTGCTCATTGCAGCCTCACACACATCTTCTCTGTTTCTCTGCAGATGCGTGGACTGAAAAGAATAGAAGGATGGTTTGCTTTTGTGTAAGGAGTTGGTGCGGTGCATGCCTCTCTTTGGCCGTGAGGTCATGCCTCCATCTCTTGGTGCAGCGCTATGACTGTGGCATTGAACTCTGGCTCGTTTCAGAATGATCTCCTCTCGTTTGTGCTTCTCAAAGTGCATGTTCCTGCTCAAAGAATTGGTATGTTTCCTTAGCAAGTTTGATGATAAATAGGTGGCTTTTGCAAGACAGCATGAATGTTCTGAAACCTTCAAGCCTGGTCTCAGTAAGGAGCTTGTAGAGCTTCCAGAAAAACGTCTTCCATTCTTTTCCCTGTTGTTCTGGGGGCTTTGTGGTGCATATAGTGGACTTTGCAGGGCCACAGCATGCAGTGGACTGGGATAGCGATACACTTCCATGCCCTGGTGACCTGGAAGATCAGAACGGTAGGTGGGTTGCAAGACAACTTTGGGTTGAAGTATGTCTGAAACGTCTGGCCAGTGCGAGTCTGGATACAGATCCGCCACTAATTGGAAACCATCTTCAGGAATCGTCTCATCTGAGAAACGGGATTGAACTCCTCTGTGCTCTTGTAATAAAATGGGTCGGCTCCTCTGAGGTTCCTCACCCATGAAACATTCTCCCTCTCTGAGAGTGTTTTGTATTTCAAGGAGGCCAAAGATGTGGAGAGAGAGCTGATGGTTTCATCACAGTCCCCAAAGTCGCAAAAACCTGAGCTTGTCCTTGACTGACTTTCCATGTGCGCGTGAAGTTCTTGGTCATTCCAGCTTCTTTCCATCAGGAATTGATGAAGAAGCAGGTCTTCAGATGAATAACTGGAACATGACCAAAGTCCTTTGGATTTTCTAGCCTCGTGAATAGCCTCTTCAGAAAAACTGCGTTTGAGATTTAGTCTGAACGAGTCTTTATCCACCCAGTAACGATGCTGTCTTTGCTGGATAATCGTTGACGCTGAATCTGTAGGATCAACTTTGGCTTTTCCGAGGGCTGTCTCCACCATTGTTTTGTGTCTGACTCTCAGGACCTCCAACTCCAGGAGTCCTGCCAAAGTAGCACGGAATCGCTCTCTAATACGTTTCCTCCCAGTGCTGGTCCATTGTGCTGCTTCAGCCTCTTCTCTGTGCAGAGCATTAGATAACATCCTGGTAACAGGCTGAAGGCTCTAACTCTGGCTGCCTTTCACACTGAAGGTCTTTATAGCGAAGTCACCCATATCAATGCAAATGCATTTAATTCCAGACCTTTCTATTGCTTAAGATTTTCACTAACCTTTGACCTTAGGTGAAGAATTTGTTAAAGATAAAACTTAACGCTGTCAAATGTGAGATTAAATTAACAAGGTTAACATTTGGGAGATCAGTATCACTGCCAGTGATGGCTTTAGCTCTTCTTATAGTATATGTCATTGTGAGCATGAAAGCATTTTAGCTATTCATGTTTCTTTTGAAACATAATGCAATATTAAAGGCAAGACGCCACAGGTGAACAGGGTAAAAATTAATATCACTATAAATGTACAGAGGGGATTTTGGATATTTCATTTTATCACTCCATAAATCAGAAAATACTGTCAACAACCAGAAAAAAAAAAAAACGTATATATGTGTGTGTGTATATATATATATATATATATATATATAGCCTTAATTTTACAACAAATTTAAACAGGTCAAATGTGTAATCAATCACATTTAGAATACACTTTCAATACAACACAACATACAAACATTTTTTTCATGTTGTTTTTATCTTTCCTCAAAGAACGTTCAAATCAATTACATTTGAGAATGGCCTCTGTAGTGCTACGCTTAAAGAAACAGTTGGTTGTTGCATCCTCTGATGCTATTAAAATATGAAAAAACAAAGGAGCTCTGTATTCTTTAACTTCGAATAGTGTCTTCAGAAATTATTAAATGCAGTTTGATAGTTACATTTACACAAAATTCCTAAAAAATCTCAACATTCATGACAAAAACTATAAAGTAACAAATTATAAAGCAACTATATCATTTAAATAATTGATTATTGAATTGATTGTTACTACTGTAATGATTAAGTTAGTTTCATCAGTGCAATATAATCGCTCTTATCAGACACCACTGGCAACATGTTTGTTAATGAATCTTTAACTCTTTTACCCTTGTTCCACCTTCATTATAAATCAAGCCCACTACATGAAACCTTTACTACCATTGAAAAAACATGACACTCAATTTCTGTGTGTATCATTTTATTTACAAGCAGATATAAAAACGTACAGCCCTGCATTTGAAGATGTGACAGCTCAAACAGGACCTCGATACACTCAAACATATTTCAAGACAGAGCTTTCATTCATCAGCATCGGACTCATCATCTTGACTGATCTGGAAGTAGCGCAGCTCGTAGCTTTCCTTATCTGACGCCACCACCCTCAGCCAGTCTCGCAGGTTGTTCTTCTTCAGGTACTTCTTTGTGAGGTACTTAAGATACCTGAGGAACATGGGGTTGTTAGTATATGTACAAAGAACACTAATAATAAACATAAGCCTGCCGAGTCAGCTGATGTACCAAATCTCACCTTTTAGAGAACTGCTTCTCTGATGTGACGCTGATTTTGTTCTTCTGACGCACAATTTGCACTACATTTCCCAAGTTGCCTGTTTTGCCATTAACCTTCACCTTCTCTTTCAGAAAGGTTTCCTGTTAGTAATAAAACAGCATGACCACTAGGGAAGAGAACCCTAGGCATTTAACTAGGGAAGGGAACCCTAGTTAGGGCACAGCGTTAGTGACGTGACTACCTGAACAGAAATCATGACTATCATTAAAGGATACTTTATTATTTTAAAAAACAACTTATGTGTGTTTGGATCAGAAACTAATAGATTTAAAGGAACATAATTTTAATGTACAGATCCTTCTAACAGGAACAAATAAAGCATTCATTTGGTTTTCTAGCCAATTCAAACAGAAATGTTAATGAATTTATACCATGTCTGGAAATTTCATTACATCTTCAGGTTTTCCATGCCCACAAGAACCCTGACTATAAATAGAAGTGATGTGTTTCTATCATCAATTGTGTATTTTTTTTTTTTTATACAACTTACAAAGTTGGCAGAGTCAAGGATCCCATCCTCCACAGGGTGAGTACAATCAAGGGTGAACTTCCAGGCAGCGCCCTTTTTATTCTTTTTCACAAAAGTCTGCCTTTTCTAAAAAAAACAAACGTATATTTTTAGTTTATATATAAATCCTAAATTAAACATCTACTTTCTCAGTTTAATACTGCACTCATAATTCATGTTTATAAACTCAATCTTATAAAAACAACTGAACACATTATGAAACGCACTACTGTAATTCTCTTATAACTAAATGCGTTTGAACGGTTCTGTCATGCTAAACCGCTCATACACGTGTCTCCCACTAGAAAGTCAAAACTAATGGATTAATACATTTTCCCTTTTGCAAAAACTAACTCTGGTTAACATAGTACATATAAATGTCATATATCTCATATTTTAATCACACGAAACGAAAAATACAATGCATTTAACCATTAAGACCGGTCTTCGGTCGAAACGTACCGGTGCCATCTTGGTGAGGTTGGCTTGAAAGAGGAAGTGGCGTAAGTCCGCGCAAGAGTTCACAAAATTTTCTCGCATTTGATTGGCTGCCGGTTAGGGAGGATTCATGAGGACTTTTTGGTTTAGTTATTTGTGAATGAATCGCTCGTTTGAGTGAGTCGGATCATTTGAATTAATCAGTTGAACGTAACACAACCGATTTGTTCCAAAGATTTCACCGACAGGGAGAAAAGAAAGCTGAATAGTAGAACGTTACAATAAAAACGTACTTTTCTGGGGATATATCTGACGTTAAAGAATCAGTTTTTTGAACCGGTTCTTTGAAACGAACTGATCGAAAGAACCGATTCACGGATATTGTTCATTTTGAGTGTGAAGAGTTATATTTGTACAATATTTATTAAAAAAAATATTATTGTATAACATTTTAATATAAAATTGTATCATATAGCATTTCTGTTTCACCATGTAAGTGCGAGAATTTAAACTTTAAAGTGTATGGCTTTTGTCAATGATTTTATTTCAGGTTACATTTTTGTGCATACTGTAGTATTGAAAACATAGATCTGCTGTATGGATCTGTAGTTATTACTGTATATGGATGTAGCTGGCTTAACATACAATTTACATGACAAAAACATAAACAGGCTATTCAAACATTCATGTGAACAGTACACACACTGAATAGAGAAGGGAGAGACTGGGCTCTGCTTACCTACTAAGGAAGCATGACTCATCTTTACATCATTGTGCAGACATACCAAGGCAAAATTGGGTGAGGCCTCAGGAAGCACATGGGCACAAACCTGATTTGCCAGTTTTTGGGCAGATTTCTGCTCTTGAACAAATTTAATAGGTACATATTCCTGTTTGGATACAATCTTCATTTTAATGTTGCTCAGCTACACGACAGCAAAACTGGAAACTAATCCATTTGAATTATTCACATTAAGATGTTACTCAACATATAATTCACTTTGACTTCAGAGAAAGTACTCAGTGGGAGCCAGTAGGTAGATGAAGTTTGAGTTTGAATAGACTGCAGTGCCACATGTCTGTTTCCAATACTGAACTGCAATACTTTCATTCAGTCAGTGTTGTCTGGGCACCAGGCCACAAATGGGAAATGGGCGTTCGGCTCCTCCCATGCAGAGGATTTGGCAGCCCAACCCAACAAAGCTTTGTTTTTCTTTCCCAGTTACCGTCCTCACTTTCTAAAATTACATGGCCCATGTCATTTTGTCTATTTAAATTCTTTAATTTAACATTTAAAACCATACAATAGATGTTAGAAACATTTTTATACATTAAAAAAAAAAAAAAAAAAAGTACTATTTTACCTTAGTTTTAGAAAATAAACATTGCAGGTTGTGCTACTAAACACTGCTTTGAGGAACCAAAAATCATACCATCAAAATAAACACTTTCTATTTATAGAATAACATGAGCACCTTATTTAATGGAGTTTTCCAGAATGACCACAGACAAGTTAGATTAGGAAATTTTTCCCTGAATTTACATAAGTAGGATATTCATTCACCCCAGACTGTAATAGATTTTCTTGTGTTAAGTTTTACCAGACGAAAATCTGCTATAACTATGAAGAAAGACCTTTAACCAGCCTTCTGGATATTGTTTTAATACTGATCAAGTGTGCCATAAAAACAAAAAAAAAAGAAAAGGTAATCTATTAAGTTTTTATTTTTTGCTCTCTCCAGTCATGTGACAAAGGCCTCGAGTGAACAAAGGAAGATTAGAATTCACAAAGATTTAGTCCTCAAGCTCATTCTGGGGCAGCACTGATAAGAGCTTACCTGGAGACAAATACAGGCTTCAACACTTTATTTAAGGTCATCAATGACAGCCAAAATCAAGCTGGCTGCTATTGTGTTACAGAGGTATTCGCACATGGCCATCACATCCTTTCCACTTCTGAACAATTAGAGACTGGCATTTAAGGGGACATTTCGCTGGAGTTTATTTCTCGGTCATAGCGGTTTTACTTGAGAAGGTACTTTTAAAAGTACCAAGTACAAGGAAGTGCCAACTACCAGTGTGCATCTCACTTTGGGGGCATTAAATTGAGAGAAATTAACTATAGTGCCAGCATGGCGTAGATCATGTAAGGACAAAAGTAAAAGTATGGCACCCAGAGAGGGAGAAGGGGAAAAAAAAAAAAAAAAAAAAATTCAGTGTCAGTTGGGGCTTCCTCTCTTCACAACACCTTGCGTAAATCCTGCACACTAATTACTATTAAGAAATTCAAGAATACAAAAGGAAAAATGGATCCCATTATTTAACTTTCAGGAATGTAAGTGGTAAAAACTTGAGGGGGAAAAAGGGGGGAGATTGAGGGGGTAAACACACTGACAGTATTAAACCTCTTACCCGAGAGAATGCCAACTGACCCAACAAGTCCAGCACAGTATTGGAAGGAGAAAAAAGGAATACAATCACAACAAAAAAAATTTGAGGTTGCTTGTGAAGGCCATAGCTTTGGTGACAAATAAAACCAAAAAAACAAATGCAAGAGATTTGTTAAAGTGTAGCATGTTGCAGCCTGAGCAGCCCAGTCTTTCTTCCTATTTGGTCATGGGTTTGACAGCCACTGCAGATTCTTCACCCATAGCTGAAAGCACAGTAACCTGCCAAACAAAGAAAACAATGAGCGGGCTACAGGGACCAAAAAAAAAAAAAAACAAACAGCTAAAGGATTAAATGCATTCATTCAAACTGGTGCACTTACCAGCATCTCTTCACCAGCTGCAAATTTGCTTTCAATTTCTTTGCCCAGGTCACCTTCTGGCACACGCAGGTCTTCACGCACGTCTCCGTTGTCCATCATAAGAGAAAGGAATCCCTCGCTGATGTCAACCACCTAGAGCAAAACAAATTTATTTTAAAGAAAAAGAAATGGAATAAGAATCTAGCTAAAGTATCATCATTTAATTGCACTGGTGGAAAAGATTCTCAGGCAACCAATTAAGTCAAAATTATTCACTACAGAAAAAAAAAACCTCAGCAAAATAAGCTGCAATGAACCAATAACTTAATTTAACAAACAAACATATATACACTATATATAATGTGTTATTATAATGTATTGTGCATATATATATGAATATATATGTATATATATATAAAAAACATTAAATCCTATCATATACTATTACATAATTTAAATTATATACAATTGTAACATACTAAAATTAAATCATAGGCAGAGCAACAGAGCCCACAAAGTCTGTAATATTGCTCCACATGCCACAGCAAAACAATAACTTCAATCATTTCACCTTACCTAAAACTAGCAAATTTAATTTTCCAGCTAATTAAAATGACCAAAACATTATTCAATGCAATCAAGAACAATAATGGAAAGCATGGTGATATTTGAATCCTGAATAAACTGGCCGAAGTCACCATTTTAGAGAGTTTACCAAAGTTTGCCTTTATTACACACAACTAAAATTCAGAACTTTAGGGTAAATGAAGTACATGAACTCCCACTAGAAAGCACATTACATGTGAATTTCCCCCTATAAAGCTTGAATTTTACAAAGCCATGTACATCTCACCTGGTAGTCATTTCTTTTGGTGTTAGGCACGTCCATGTTGTGGGTGGAGGGGCAGATATCTTCATACTTCTTATTTGTGAAAATGTCAATTCCAACCATGTGAACCTGCAAACAAAGATTGGAGTACTTAACACTAATAACACTAGTAGGTTAAAAACAGCCATGCAAAAGAATGATATCAAAATATTACCTTTGCATGACCATGCTTGCCAGTCTTAGAAGTGGACATTTCCACAATTTTGCAGGGGCGACCCTTCAGAACCACGAATCCGTTCTTGCGCAGGGCACTGCACTGCATGGGGTAGGTGGTTGAAGCCCCGGCATCTCCGCTGGTGAAATCAAGATCTGGATCTGCCATGATGGGGATCTAAACAAGGGGCACTGGAAGAAAAAAAAAAGAAACAGGACGTGTGGAAAATTAGTAACGTTACGTTTTCATTTAAAAATGGTCTCAATCACAAGAACATCATGGTTAAGTCACGTGTGAATGCGTAAACTTTCCACTGTACGAGTTGGCTATAGTCAGGCTTACAAACTTAATAGCGCAAGATAAAGTGTAGTTTACTATGAACCATTTACTAAAGTTCAACAGTTCTTGAAAATCGAAAAGACATCGATTTCTGTTTGCATTAGCAGCCAAACCTGCCGCATCACGCTGCTCTAATTTCACCACATAACGGATCCGATTCAAATTAACGACTAAACTCGATCAAACTTCAACTAACAGTCGTTCACGCTATCAAATGTATCGTTAAACACGTAACGAGCCTCAAATGACACTTTACAGCCGTTATTTTGCACTCAATTAACACAAAGACCACGCCGAACCAGGCCAGATGGACTCTCTCTGGGCTAACGTTAGGTATGCTAATGTGAGTTATAACGCTTTAACCAGAAACACTCACTACAACCGTAATAAGCGGAGGAACTCGTTAATTCCACAGCACCGTTTACAGAAAAGCGAACCGTAAACCGCGTGAAACGGGTCTAATTCGCGTGGCGCACGTCAACGTGGTTTCGCCGCTGATCAATGACTCTGCTAAGAGGCTAACGCCCCGTTCTTCCGTACAATAAAATAACATTTGAAACACATAATATAACAACGACCACGACTGGTAAACTATTAACGTAACAAACAAAGCGGAGAAAACGGGTCTCGTGCGGTTAAGCCAAAGTTTCTCACGTGCCTCTTTTCAGTTAACGGTTAGGTCACTGCGCGCGGGGAAAGGCCTCGCGCGTGCTGTGCTGTGCTTGCTCGCGGCCTGCGAACTAGAGAGCCGCTCCTTAAAGAACCACCGCAACGCTCTTTCTCAAGACAAGCCGGCTACGTTCAACAGCGAGACGCACGCGTTCGAACCCGACAGCGTTTTAAACACAACATCAAGACAGGAAAGTTCTGTGTAATCTTTCGTCACAGTTCAAACACGCTCCATGCAGTACTTACTTCCAAGAAAAAAAGGAACGTCAACGCGCAAGCGCGGCCAATTTTAATGCGGCATCCGTACAGTGGGCGGGATTCCTCTTCTTCTGCGGACGCGAGGATGGACTGGGCCTGTAGTTTGTGCTTAGTTCCTCTCAGCGCTTAGGATGCCACCTTTACCTCAAATGACACACTGTCGGCCAAAAGGGAAGAATAATTAAGTTTGTTGTTTTCTGAAGGATCATGTGACAACGAAGACTAGAGTAATGGCTGCTGAAAAGTCTGCTTTGCCTTAACAGAAATAAATTACATTTTAAAATATAGCCTATTAGCCTAAAATAGAACACTTACTAAAAATTGTAATAATATTTCACAATATTAATAATTTAATTAATAAATGCAGCCATGGTCATTTTGGCTGACAGTATAGAGAGAGGTGGGGAGGGTATATACATATAGAGAGAGGCATGTTTTGTAGGCTATTTCAATCAAGTAATAAAAAAAGTAATAAACAGTATAATAAATATAACTTTATAAATGAGTCAAACCTCTAGTTACACAAAGACGTTCTAGCAGTGGCCTTGCCTTGCATTCAAATAACTAGCTCAATTCAGTGTAATTTTTGTGAATTAGGCCTTTATCTTAATGATTACACAGGTTAAAAAGTTTTGTATAACAAACATCGAAAGTGCATAAGATAAAACACAACAGATGGGATTATTATGAAAATATACAATATATATATATATATATATATATATATATGTGATTCAATTTATAATTCTTATTACAAAAATTATTATAAAAAATAAAATATAACACCACACATGGTCTGGTTTGATGTGTCAGTTTATTTTTTATTTTTTAAAAAGCAAAGAAACGGTCTGTTTTAGGTGACAAGTGAACACATTGGGTGAGTTTCCAAAATCTGAAATATTTCCATTATCCATTTCACATTCTCCTCACTCAGAAACGCTTGAGCCCATCTGAATAAGATCAAAAACTTGAGTTTCAGTCAAAGTAGAAAAGGGTCTAACATGAAGACTGACAAAATCAGTAATGCTCATTATTGCTATAGCTTTTCTAGACTGATCCACCAACCTGCTTTGCCATCACATTTGATATGCAGTCTTCTCTCTGCGATTTTCCTCTATAAACATAAACACGCTGAGTATTGGTTAACAAGACTAGAATAGATCCACAAACAACCCTATGATATAACATTTTTGCAATTATCAGGGGTGAATTTATTTCATAAGGAAAGAGCACTGAACAATACTGCATTAAAATTAGAAAACAAACCAACAACTTATAAGAAAACAAACAAAAAAGTCAAATAAAGCACTCATATTAAAGCATCTCTGACATTATAATATAGATTTCATATTTCTCTAAAACAATCTAATCCAGAATACAGCTAAAGAAAACAATCCCTTTAAAAAAGAAGCAGCAATAATACTGCTGCTTTCTAAATACAGATACCAGCATTAAAGCACTGTACAAAACAATAAATAAAATGGATCAGAATATCAAGAAAACTGGATTGTAAAAAGGTTTACGACCATAAAATATTCGGTTTAGAAGATTCAGCTCTTTTGTGGGTTTTGTGGATGACACAAAGGAGATTTGAGTGACTTTGTTGTTTGTTTGATTTACAATATGTAATAAATTGTAAGCAATAAAATGTAACACCCACTACATGGACTAGGCACAGATTAGATGAGATCACAATCTCTTAAAAGTCCAGGCTACATTTAAAGTTACATTTGGAACAAAACTCTAGTTTAATACCCTTAAAAATTTATTTATAAAATACTACAGCCTGCATATTTTGTGAACAAAACATGATATGCCCAGTTTCAGCTTCAAATGTCTATAACAGAAGGCTTGTAATCTTGAAACCTCACCATTTTGTCATTTTAGTGTCAAAATGCCTGTATTACTTTTTTAACTGGTGGATTTACAGGCTTAAAAAAAAAAAACCGGTATGTTTAAATCACACACACCCAATCACACACACTGGAACAACCATAAAAATAACAGCCAATATCCAGAATGCTCGGTTGTGCTATTAATCTCAAATTTTAATACACACAAAAAAAATAAGGAGAAATACAGAAATAAAACAACAACTCACTCTCAGCCTGAATATAAAGGATGTACTTACAGTATTAATGTCCATATTAAGAAATAAAATGAGGTCAAGCACACATCAAACGACTTTCCACCACTGAAGGTGGTGCATGAGAGATGAAGAAATCAACCAACCTCACAGCCGTGTTGATAAAATGAATGGGAAGACCCCATAAGTATTTCAAACCTGCACACGCATTCACTCAGTTCACAGTTTGATGGACAAAAAACATGAAGTCTCAAAAGATCCTAGTTGTGTCAAGTGAATTTCACACTCTATTGCCTTACAGAACTGTAATGAAAATATATAAAAGTATATAAAGGACTGTTATTTCATGATTCCACCTATTTGAATAAAATGCCACATCGTTTGGAAGGACTTCAAGTCTATTAATGAGCGATTCTGCAGTTAGAGGCAGTTTTGTGTATGTGTAATCCTAAAAATGCAACGTCATTATAGAAATTATCAAGTGGATTTTGAAATAATGTCAGTCGTGTGCTTGGTCTAAAAAAAAAAAAAAAAAAATCATAAGACTAATTGATAACATAAAATTCTTGGCATGGCGGTGATGACAGTAGTATTGGATAAAAGCTATAAAAAAAAATTTTTTACAAATAAATTAAACACTGAACACGTCTTTAGGGGGAAAAATGATAATAATTAGAGAGACCAAAAAAGAAAAATGGAAAGATTTTCCCTTTAAAATCATCTGTGGGTACTGAAAAGTAGCCCTAATTGAAGAATCCCCCTAATATGAAGTGTAGGCTTGATTTGGCTGTTACACAAGACATTGCACCAAGATTTTTTTTATTGAAAAAAAAAAAAAAAAAAGTCAATTTCTGAATATTTCTGTCTGGTGCTCCACACTCAAATCACCTCTGAATCTACATGGAATGACAACATAGCCTTATTTTACATTTGTTAATTACAACATCCTCATCGCCAATTGATAATACCTATTATAATTGAATAACGTTGAAAATTCACTGATCTACTAGTTGCATTTCAAAAAGACACAATTCCCCCCAGAGAATAAATATTTGCCTCTTCAAACTACGATCTGGAATATTGCCTTATATTGTATCACAAAGGTTTGATTTACGGCATCAATAATCATTACCCACATAGAAAACTGAACCGATCCAACAGGTGAACAGAAACGAGGTAGCCTAAAAGGAAGCTCTACTCACTACCCTTCTTCGTTCACTGCTTCGTGTGATTCACACAGAGGAGGTGGTGGATCTTACAGAACCACTTACAGAATCGCACATTTCTGTCACATCCTCACAGTTCCTATGCATTCGATTCGGAGGCAGGACTCTTTTCCAAAATGGAAGTGGGTATTTACAGAGGGTGGTAGTGAATGTCCCTCTAGAAAGAGTTGGAGATCCATCATGAGAAGAGGTGAGCAATCGACTCACCAGGTTCGATTCCCTTGGCCTTTATTGCACTTTGCTGAAAGTCATGAGAAAACCAACTTAAAAATACAAAACTGCAGCACATTCTTATTCTAATGACACGTGGTACTCCTGATACGAAAACAATTAAGATTGCTGGTATGTTAATGGTAATTTTGTATCATTGGTGGAAAGCATTACATCTCATCGTTCATTCACATACACACACACTCTTACAAAGAAACTGTGATACTCTAAACAGGATCTTAATGTACTTTTTTTATGTTTCAATAGAAAGCTCTGTAGTATTTACCAGTCAGTTGAAGTATTCAGACTGTTTCTTAGCACTGTGGTCATAAAGCGTTCAAGAATCACCTCGTATCATCAAATAAAAATGGTCTAATCCAAGCCATATGGAAATTCATGTTCTCATAGGGCCAGTAAAACAGCCAAAAATGACTCGCCTTATTGTCTTTCGAATATTTTTGTCAATGTCCAGGCTGTTATTTGTGACCAGAACGTTTTTGAGCCTGTTCCTCACACAAAACATATGGCTTCAGAAACTAGAAATAGTGCACACTGACTACTTTTATGATGTTTTTTGTCTGTAGTTTCATTGTATGGAAGAGAGCAGCTTGAACAGTAACCAAGGAACAAAAGTCTTACAGTTTTGGAACAGCATAAGAACAGAATTTTAATTTTTAGAGTGAACTATCCCTTTAAATTTTAAATAAAGTTGTAAAGACAATGGAAATGAATGGAAAAAGGTCTGATATAGGGAGCACCATTTCTCAACTGTGCCAAACCACAGGCTCCAAATGTGAATACTATAGAGCTTTGGGATAAAACTAGGAATGCACAGCATGAATATTCAGAATCATTTACAGTTCCATTATACGTCCATATCAGCAGGCATCAATTTCCATCCAAAAAAAGTAGCATTTTCCTTTCCTTACAGAAATATGCATAAACATCAATATATTATGGACTCGAAAAATAAAAACGAGCAGCTTTGCGAATTCATATTTAAGGCATTCTGTGGACAGCCCGAAGTGTGTCTGCTCCAACATAATGTGGCAAAGTATCATACAAGTCTTAAATATCAGACATTAGAGTGATATCCACATGAAACAAACATCTGTGTGCATTCCAAGCTGAAACATAAAAAAGAAAAAGGGTTGATCACACAAACCAGCCTCAATGGATTCATCCCGCAAGGGAGGTTTACTGACGTTCAGCGCAACTGTGATAAATTATTGTCGAAAAGTGTCTTAACAGTACAAATATTCACTCTATTCTGTGGGTCTTACTACCCATATTTCCAGTCTTCACCTCCAGAAGAATCTAGATAGAGATTTGTAAGGACAAAAACACCAGAACCCCACACATGTTAATAAAAGAGCCATAAAAATAACGCAGACCGGTTGTTCTTCTCCTCCGGCGCCCCTTGTTGTTGGCAGGGGCGTGTGGATTTTGGGTTTGTCTTTGACTCTTCTGAGAAGGTCCCAGCAAGGTTTGGTCTTTTTGCCGTCTGCCAGATTATCCAGCGCACCTGGATTTTCCTGTCTTTCCTTTTTTCACACTTTTCAATAAAGTAGAAAAGGGCCACAGATACAATGCAGGGAAGGGCGGGGATGAATTACCAATTCATCATGGAGTTTCTGTTCAAGGTCATGAAGAAAACTTGGCTGCTGCCTCCTGATCTGACTGAGGCAAAGAACACCTGCGACAAAGAAAAGAGTCCACATGGAGGAATGGACGTTATTATATTGCCTATTATTCACATTCAAAGCACCAAACTCAATCTACCGCTTTGTGTCTCTACATTCAATTTCCAATCAGGTTTATTTTCAGGTATTTGATTTCAACTAGTTGCCAAGGCAATATTTCTCACTTTCATTTAGTTTAACTTGATGTACTTTAACTAAAAAACAAAGTATATATTAAAAAAAACAAATAAAAATTACAAAAACATTTAAATTAAAATCAAACAGAAAATATAAAATGGACACTAAACACTAATTTAAATTATTGATAAAATAATAGTATAATAATAGTAATAGTATAACAGTATATCAATGATAGTAAAACACTGATCAATTTAAGTTATCCACTAAATGGGTCAATGACACATCCATGATCAAATAAATAAATAAAAATGCACTGTAAAAAGTGATAAGTTGACTCAACTTAAAAAAAAAATTGAGGAAACCCGTTGCCTTAAAATTAAGTAAATAATTTTTTTTTTAAAGTTAAGTGAACTTGACAATTCACTTAACTTATTTTTTTAATTATCATTTACTTTTTAAGGCAACGGGTTTCCTCAATTTTTTTTTAAGTTAAGTCGACTTATAGAATGTAATGAATGTAAAAAGAAAAAAAAGAAGAAACTTTTAAAAATAGAGTTCAAAACACAAACAAGTTCACAGTTGGTTTATAATTTTGAAAATTACTATTTACAAAAAAATTTAAAATAACTAAAATAATGACAATTAAAATTTTAAATGCCGTGGTAGTACAAAAATCAAGTAAAATGTAATAACATACCTTACTTAAATTTGATTATATTTGATCATAAGTTAATTATGTGATTATATTACATGATTGTACATACCTTGTTCATTATTTTCAAAAACGTATTAAGTATTGAAGGTAAAAAAAGGGTTTAAATGGGTTTTTTTTATAGAAATGTCAGAAATATTATATTTGATATAATATAATGCTTTTTTATAGATAGGTTTTAGAAATATTATTTGCTTTATAAATACTACTATAAAAAAAATTCTATTAAATAATCGATTATGTCAACAATTTTTTTATGAGCTATTTTTCTTCATTATCATATCAGGACAGGTATCTCAATCTAGCATTTAAAAAACAAAAAAGAATAAAATAATACATTATAAATAAATTAATAAACCCTAACAAACAAAATGAGCATCATGTCATTCACCCATGAAGACTCACTTAATTTAAAGGTGTAGTGTTTAAATTTGAATTATTGGAGAAGAAAAAAAAAAAAAATAATGCATATATGTATATCAGACACACACAGGGTAAGTGAGACGTGAGCATGGGGGCCTGGACTTTGCACTGGGCTGGTTCCACGCTGCACGTCACGCTTTTTCAATGCATCATACACTCAACAATACATATACATATGTAGGGTAAGTGTGGCATGTGAGTGGCGGCCGGGGGTGGGACTTTGGGCCTTGTGCCCCGCAGCACCTCTCCTTGATTGCTCGTTTTGGGCATAATTTATGCCTTACGCACGGAGGGCCCAGAGGCAGCCTTATAATATCTTTCTATTTATAGCTTCATTATTATTATTACTATTATTATTTCGTTATTACTATTACTAACATTATTATTATTATTATTATTATTACCATTACTATTACTACTACTATTTGTCCTCTTCCTGATTCCCCAACCACCCCCTGTCTCGGATGAATAAGTTTATTATCGTTATTGTTGCTACTATTACTAATTACTATTTAATACAATTATTATTGATATTAGTCATCCTCCTCACCCTCCAACTTTCCCCTCATTTCTGATTAATTGAGTTAATTACTATTATTATTATTACTGTTATTATTTATTTATTGATATTATTGCTGCTACTATTACTATTATTATTTATCACCTTCCTCATCCTCCATCCTCTAATTTTTGTTATTAATGCTATTATTATTATTGTTATCATTACTATTATGTTTTTTTTGTTGCACTTTCTTTTATTTATATACTTCCACCCCCAACACCCAGTCACACTTACACAAACAAACACACACACACACACACACACACAAATCATATTGGCTATCATGTCATAAAAAAAAATAATAAAAAAAATTGAATTATTGTTAACTGTACCAAAAAAGTAATGAAATTAATAGCTAAAATTACATTAAAAAAATTACACAAACCTGGTGTGTCGTGTCACTGACCCATATTAAGACTCACAATTTAAAAGTGAAGGGTTTAATTTTTAAATATTGTTCATTGTAACCAAATGAGAGAAAGTTGCATCATGGTGGTAACGTACTTTATCGTTTCTCTCCGAAAGGAACTTCAGTCGCTGTGCTCGCTTGTGCATGAAAACTCCGTCGAGGTGTCCCGTTTCCACGGAGCGGATCTCAATGGCTTTCTCTCCCCAGCCCATGATCTGGTTGGAGTGGATGTAGGCTGCAGAAGGGGAGGGGGAAGGTAGCGAACGTATAAAAAAAAAGACAAAAGAAACATGTGACAGGAGAGCGCTGACACCAAATGCATTACATCATCAGAACACCCCGTTCCTCAACGACTTCTGACGTCCAACAGCAACTCCAAACTAGCCCAGATCCAATGAAAACAAGCCTGCCAAAGCCACCCCACATCAGGAGGTCATTATTGCAGCAGTTTCTGAGCATCACAAATTAAATCATGATTGAAATACCAGTGGTTATGGATATTATTAATCTTTCATTTTCTAATTATCCTTTTGCCATCAAGAGTACAAGGAACTAGCGTCCAATTCCAGAACTCTTTGGATACTAACATGAACTTTCTCCGAGGACTTCCTGTGGCTGATTTAGAGCCCTTCATAGAGATAATAATGATCTGGTTGTTTTGACTTCCTTTGCTGCTGATATCTTGTGTAGAAAATGCATGAGTTATGAATTTTACATTGTTACGAGTGCAGAATCACTGAAGAGTTGAACAGAATTTGGCTGAAACATTAATTTGTTCAGAACTGAGGGGGTGGGCGGCTGCTGGTCTACATCTGAACCCTCAGTATCAGCCAACAAACGACAAAAGACATCTAAATTACAACATTAACATTCTGCACGGATGAGCGATGAAAACACATATACAAACAAACATTAAAGCTGGAAATTAATTTTAGAGACACATGGCACAATATCTGATGCATGATTGTAGTAAAGCAAGATCTGAAAGACACCAATATTTACATCTAAAAAGACAATAATTATACTGAAACTGATGATGGTCTCTCTGTCCTGGTTAAATGTAAAAAAAAATTAATGAAATATGTTAGATAGAAAATTTTAATTTTGGGTAAATCTAATGAAAACAGGTCACATTTCACCCCAAAATCAAGAGGAAATATTGGAAATTATATTTTTGCATGAAGAAAAATCAAGCATATTTTAGGATTGAGATTTTTTTGCATCATGAAATTATTTTTTGATGATGATTAAACATCTTTCCATTTGCATATGGACATGAGAATGCAAAAAATCTTAAGGGTCCTAAAAATCAATCATTTTCTTCACCCAAAATCAATTTAAATAGTTGTAAATAAATCTCAAGAAAACAGGTTACATTCCACCCCAAAATCAAGCATATTTTAGGCCCAATGGTTTTTTGTGTTGAGTCTTTTTTTAAAATGACAATTAAGCACATTTTTATTTGCACATGAGAATAGCAAAATATCATTAAGTCCTAAAACAGGCTCTAATAATTTTCTAAAAGTAGAGTCAAATAGAAAATATTTAGTTTTGTGAAAATCTCAAAAAAACGGATCACATTTCACTCTAAAATCAAAATGAAGAAATAAGTAATTAATTTTGCATGAAAATCCAATTTTTAATTAACGCATATTTTTACATTTGCATATGCAAATGATAATAGCAAAACATGGTCCTAAAATGGGCTTAATATTTTTTTTTATTCTGATTTTAAAGTGAAATATCACCCAGACATTTTTTTTTTTGAGATTCAGATTTTGCTCAGAAAGGAAATCAGATTAAAGGTTATTAATAACAAATTTGATTTGATTTATACTGGGTTAACAGTGTAAACAAAACAGTACACAAGAAGATGTGCTACACATACAGACAAACATTTCACTCTGTGTCAGGGTTTAGTCTTAGGTGGGCCGGGGTGGGGTGGGGTGGGTCGGCTCAATCGTCTAGTTAAGTGAGGGACAGGAAAGACAGAAGAGTAATGAGTGGACAAAGACATGCGTGTTTGTGTGAGAGGACCGATTCAGATTCTGAGGGGTGTCGGGGACGGTCGGGTGCTCTCGCACAGACCGCCATCAGGGCTCTAGAAGGAGAACAGGAGCGTTTTGTGTGAAATAAACAACCAAAACCTACCAACAGAGGTGGGCATCTCTCCCCACTGGAGCACCACGTCTTTAGTGATTCTGCCGTATGTGTTCACATAGACTCCCTCATCTTCATAACACAGAAGCATCTCCATGCCGTCGGTCTTGGGAAGCACCACAATGGCGTGAGGGGTAACACTGCCCTGAATCTGGGAAGGGAGGGGTGGGCGCAGATGAGCCTTGGGGTGACAAAAACGAGCCGTAGTGCAAAACATTCCCTACTAGGTGACGCTCTCCCCCCTCCCCCGGGCGGCCCTGTCAGTCATGTCTCGTGCTGAGGGTGGCCAGAGCTTCTCCCTTCGAGAAACTGCTGCAACAATCGAGACTCCTGCCCTCCGCTCGACCGCACCGACGCCTGAACCCAAAAGCGCCCCTGCTAACGGGCTACCATGGGGCATCGGAACGGTTTGGCTGCTTTGGTTCGTGTACGTGTTTGGTTTGTCAAAGGTCGGAGATCGGGGACATGTTTTCTTCTTACAGTGGAGTACTTTTCTATCACACTTGATAAAGTTAGAACAATAATGGCAGTTACGTGCAGTGTAATGAAATTTGTTCTAGTCAACTTCATAACCATTCATCTGCACACAGAACATTCATACGTGTTGCTCTAAACTGTGTAACCAGGGTCCAAAATTAACATTTTGAATCGTTTTTATAACTAATATATATATGCATTATTATTAATTAAATGTATTTATTTATTCTTAATATTGCATAAAGAAAAACAGCTAAATCTTGTGACAAAAGTTACAGGTCATTGTGGCAGCATCATACACAAAAGCACATCATGTTTGAGTTTAAAAGTTTGGAATAATTAAGTTTTTTTTTTTCTTTATTACTTTTTTTTATTATTTTGTTTTGGAAAGAAGTCTCTTAAAGTGGTGGTTGATTGCGATTTCACTTTTTTAACATTAGTGTGTAATGTTGCTGTTTGAGCATAAACAACATCTGCAAAGTTACGATGCTGAAAGTTCAATGCAAACGGAGATATCATCTTTTAAATTTCTGGCACTTTAATGCCTACAAAAACGACTGGTAGGGACTACGAGTTACTTCCAGGATTCGTTACGTCACGAACACAGATAAACCCCGCCCCAGGAACATGTAACAAAGGGGGCGAGGCCATGCTGCGCTGCTTTAGAGAAGAGGAAGAGAAAACTAGGGGTGCACGTAAAAATCTATTCATATATGAATCGCGATTCTGTCTTCTAACGATTCTAATGAATTCACAAGTTTCAAAATCAATGTTAACCCTAACCATAACCCTAAAAAGTTAACACCCAACTGGGAAGCGTTTTATTTTTCTCATCAAAGCCAGGTTTTATTTGCATTTGGTTTTAGTGTTAAATTTGGACCCTGTCTGTAATTAAAAGGCACATATGTGATACAGACATCAACACTACAGTGCATCCCAGTGTCCCCAGAGAGGAGTCGTCCTATTTAAAGTCCCTTAGGATCAGGGTAAGGAGGGGAGAGCTGCCTCCGCTCGGCCTGTCGTCACTTACGTGGGACGGAATGTAGATATCGTACGGATTCCCAGAGTCGACATCTATCACATGAAAACCAACGCTGGAGCCATAGATAACCTTTAACCGCTGACCCTCTTCCACTGTCAGGTCCACGAGCAGAGGTTTGTGCTGAAGATCTGTGAAAGACTTTGGAGAGACAGAAGAAGAGACACTGAAAGCACAATACACAGTATTCCCAAAGTAATATGCTCTGTGCAGGTGTTCTCTGACACTCACAGCACTAGTCACAAGTACTAAAATAGCTACTTAATTTGCACATTTTGTGCTCTGCCCTGCCAAATGAGTTCTAGGGCCTGTTTTTCTTCTGAAGTAATGCAGTTTATTTAAAATGAACACAAACACTCTTTCTTAAGGGGGTAAAGGAGGTCTCACTGGACCGAACATCTGTCTCACCTTGAAAGCCATGAATTTGTGGTATGGTTTGGGAGCCCAGGCATAAATCTCCACTGAATTCTTCAATGCAATCACCAAGAACTTAATCCTCTCATATTTGACTGTTAAATAACAAATACATATAAAAATATTATTAGTATTTACTTAATCACATTCTGTCTTTCTCTTTATCGCACTCTAAATTAGGGGTGGGCGACATGACCAAAATCGTATATCATATAGTTATTTTTACTTTAAATAAGGTGTTATGATATCAAAATTTTTGATACCATAGAAATTTTGTAATTCTTGTCAGCAGTGTCAATATCACAAAAACTAATGCTAGCCTAAAAAAAAAAACTCAAGCTCACTGAAGACAAGTAAACAGTCAGTGATTAAATAAGAAACTAATTACAAGCAATAGGCCAAAAAAACTATAGTAGCACAAATAAATAATAAATGCAACATACACTGTATAAAGTAATCAAATGTATAAAAACACTAAATATTCTTTATTGTGTAAATCAAACATATATTTCTTTTTATTAAAGTTACAAAAGTGATTTAGTTAAGAGCAGTGAGAGATTTTCTCTCTTTTGTTGTTTGATTAACATGAATGACAGACAGCAGGAATATTAGACTGCTGTCACTTTAGGAGCTGCCCGGCTCCAATATACAGTTACACATGTGCGAGCGCCTTGGCTGCTGATTTCATATCAACAGCTTAAAATCACTTGTTTTTAAACCACAATGCTTAAAAAATGAGCAAAAATACGTTTTCGTGACCACGGAACACAGCAACGTCACGTGAGCGCGTAACCGCGATAGAGATGATAGTCCAAAATCTCTACTGTTTGAAAAATTTCTACCAGACTGTAATTGTGTCAACCGGTATATTTGCCCACCCCTACTCTAAAAAGTAAAAAAAAAAAAAAAAAAATCATTTTACAAATATGGTTATATCTGGTATATATTTGATTATTTATTTAACTTTATTAAGAAATAAATGGAAACCCATTAGTCACTATATATTTTGATATTTTTCTGTAGTTATTAAGGTAATAAAACAACTATTTGGACAAATAGACCAAAGGACATACCAACTTTATAATGGACACATCCCTCTAGGTCACCAACAGTAATCCACCCTTGTTTTTTTTCTACCTCAGGGTCATTGTGAAGTATCCTGTTTCTAAGCCATGACAGATAGTAGACCCTCAGTTTATTCTTTTTGCCTACAAAAAAAAAAGAAGTGGAAGTATGAACCACTCATTACAAACAGATAATACACAGATCTAACAAAACCAACAACATAAAACAGATCTTTGTACAGACAACTAGAGAGCTGATGATGAACTGACCTGATATGGTGACCAGGACATTGAGACCCTCCAGAACATCCATCTGCTGAAAGCGCCTGCGGTTGATCAGATTGTAGACTTTGCCCTGACCACTGCGATCTAGTAACATGAGCCCGTTTTCTGTTCCTACCAACAGGTTCACTCCTACAGCAAACAAACGTAGTTTATAATATGGATCTGAAGTGATATGAAGGCATTTATGCTACTTTCATTTAGGAATATTACAACATTCGTTGAGTACAAAGTCTAAAAAAAGTTTAAACTCACCCCATAGTGCCGCACACAGGATCTCTGAGTTGAAGCGCTTCTTGTACTTGCGGATTTCCGGTGTGTCGCTGTGTGGCCTGATATTGGTGGGATTGACATTAACAACAGATATTTTCCGAGCCTCATTTAGTCGAGCTTGTTCCTGTTCCTGCCGTAGGTGTTCATCTGCAAAAAGAGCTGTGACACCAAATAAAAAGTCAAAATCATTCTTTGCAGTTTATCATAACCATATCATACCAAGCAGGCTAAACATTAGCTCCCTTTTCCACCAACAGTGTGTCAATGCCAGAGTCAGTGCACATTCTGAGCATTTCTACTGAGGAGAAAGGCACCAGCACTGGCACTTTTTCAACAGAGAAGGGGATAAGAGGTAAACTAGTCACCTGAGGCAGGGTTGTCCTCATCGTCCTCTGTGGGGGAGGTCTGATAAACTCGTGGGTCCACAAAAGGAGTGAAGGAGGCTTTGGACCCACTCCCCATCCCAAACTGTCAACGTGGAGAATCAGGAGTGAGAAACGAGCATCCGCGAAACATACAAATGGTGTCTTCTAATGACTGATTATAGGAAACAAATGCAATCATTTCTAGTATGAACTAACTGCAACGTGCAGAGTTTTGTCTGCAGTTAGAACAGTCCATTTATTGCAACATGTTAGCAGGAAAAGCAAGCACTGCAAAAGTCTTTTTTGCCATCAGTATTGTCTCTCGTTTTCCAGTACATATATGCATGAAAATCTTTTCTTATCAATTTATTTCAAATTGTATACTACTGTTCAAAAGTTTGGGGTCTGTAAGATTTTTTTTTTTTTTTTTTAAAGAACATTTAATTGATTAAAAGTTACTGTAAATACATTTACAATGTTACAAAAACGGTTCATTTGTACTTTCTATTCAAAGACTCCTGAAAAAAGCAAAACTTTTCCCACATAAATAAGAAACAACATGTTCAACATTAATAATAATAATGAGAACTGTATCTTGAGCACCAAATCAGCATATTAGAAAGATTTCTGAAGGATCATGCGACACTGAAGGCTGGAGTAATGATGCTGACATTTCACATTATTACTGCTTTTAATGTATTTTTAATTAAATAAATGCAGTCTTGGTGAGCATGAGATTTAAAAAAATATATATTACTGACCCCAAACTTTTAAATGGATGTGTTACACATTTTTCAATGAATTAATCTTGTTAAAAGGATGTTTTGATTATTATTATTATTTTTTTTAAATAAGACAAATACTGATTATTAATTTATCTTCTTTTTTTTGCAGTAAGAGCACAAAATCAAGGCACATAAGAGAAGGGAAAATAGGGCAAAGGGGAGAAAGCATCTTATTGACTGGCTGCTGTCCCACGTGTTTAAATGTTTAAAAAAAATATAAGCTTAAAATGACAGTAAATGAAATAAGGAGAACAAATAAGAACCAAACAGAAAAGAAGTAAAACCAAGAAAAGCAATGCGAGTTATGAAGAGATCCGGGCTTCTGTGCATCTACAGCCAGATAAACATGTGCACTTGAATCGAATAGGGATGGATTAGATGTGTCAGGTTAGAAATTTGAGGGTTGGAGTGCAGGGTGGCTCTAACAGGCTTATCCATCACCTACTTCAGCCACAGAGTCCAGGTCCAGCCCACTAGAAAGCCGCCCAGGGCCCTCGCCAGGCGAGTGGCTTTGCTGCACTAGATCAGGCAGATTGGAGTTACCGGGGAAACCATTGCTCTCGGCATGGCCGAGCTTTCTTTCCCCAAACGTCTGCAGAGAGGAACAGAAAAAGGAGTAGGGCTACACTACTGCAGGCCCCTTGCGTGGCTAAGCCATCTTGCAGAGATATTTGGGAAACGCACAGAGCGTGCCTCTGTCAGCAAGTGTTCGGCGAGCTTGATCAGAGATTTTGTTGGAGAATTCAGAAGCAAAAGATGTGAAAGAAACACCAAAATATAACCCAATAAAATGAAGGCTTAACCAAGGCAAAAATAAACATGAGTTGGTAAACTTAAAGAGAAATAAAACTGTGACACACTAGAGGAATGAGTGTAGGAGTTTTTGCTATCCGGGAAAGCAACCTGTCTAGGTAGGTGCCCCTACCTCTCGCATCATCAGGGTGCCGTCTTGTGAATTTTTGCCAAATGAATCATTGGCATGAGAATCATCCTGGTTGACCAGTGAGTCAGTGCCACCCTGGCCAGCAGAAGGCCTGTTGGGAGAATAAAGAAAAAAAAGACTTCAAATAAATGATGAAGCTTTCTATAAGACATTTTAAAGACCCCTTGAAATGGTTGGCGAACACAATTTTATTAGTTATAGTTCACAATAGGGGTGGGCGATATGACCTAAATCTTATATCACAATATGAGTAGGCTAATTTTTTTTCACTAAAAACTAATACTAGCCCAAATTTAAAAAAAAAAAAAAAAAAAAAAACTCAAGCTCACTGAAGACAAATAAACTGTCAGCGATTAAATACGAATAAGAAACTATTACAAACGATAGGACGAAAAACTACAGAACAAACAAGAAATGCTACATACATTGTATAAAGTAATCAAATGTATAAAAACACTGCATATTCTTCACTGTCTAAATTAAAAATATATTCCTTCTTGCTAAAGTTACAAAAGTGATTTAGTCAAGAGCACTGAGAGATATTCTCTCTTTTGCTGTTTGATTAACATGAATGACAGACAGCAGGAATATTAGACTGCTGTCACTTTAAGAGCTGCCCGGATCCAATATACTGTGGCACACGTGTTTCACTTAGGACCTACTGTGTTTACGAGGATACTTGCAAAGACAGGTCTTTTGACATAAAAGTGTATGTATTTAAACATTCAAAGCCTATAAAGTGGCAAAAACAATTCAAGTTCAAATACTCCCATGCCCTATGAGCACCGTCTTCACGTGCACGCACCTCTGCGTAATAAAAATAAAAGCCAATTCAAAACATTAATAAATGTTATAATTGTATATAGGTAATACTAAAATAACACAGACTAAAAACATTTTTGATGTTTGAAAACACTCACATGATGCGTGGAATATCACTAACGGGAACAGTTCCATCATGAGCCCCGCCTTCTCCATCCTCATCCTCACTGCTTTCTGAATCCTCACTGGATGAGGAATAATCTGTCACTTTCCTGGGAGGCCGGTTGGTTTCCTCATTGGATCGCAGCTCACGGAGTTCTTTGGCCAGAGCAGTGAGGTCCTTTAGGGCAGGGAATGAAGGGAGAGGAAGACACAAAGAAGATATGTTAGATTTCATTCATGCCTTGATCTGCTTGATTTGGTCTCCAGTGAACAATGAATCCATTAAAATGTAAACAGCATTTCACGTTTTAAGCCTGCAAAGAGCATATGCTACAGCGATTTATCTGTTAGTAGGAGTCATGATAAAAACTTCGTTTTGCACATTTAGGTCATGTAAATGGCACCGAAGAGATTACCAGAAACAAACAAATAAGCAAAACTTCACAGATAAGCAAATTAACTAAAACATTTTTATAATGCTTTACAAATCAACTCTGAAAGTGGGATAAAAACATCCGCCATCATTTCAAAGAATGATGCACAACTGTATAAACCATCACGTGCACAAGTCAGAGAAATAATAGACCAGAACACTGTTTGTTCCTGAGGCCTGTGCCCTGCATGCAGAAGGTTAGTAGGAATCAGCAGTTCCCGCTCTGGTTCTGTCTTACCAGCTCCTCCTGTCGACAGGCCACCAGGCAGCCAGATAGAAAGAAAACGCCATTGAGAAACCAGAAGTCAACTCTTGCGCGATTATATTTCAACACTGATGCTTGAAATGAGATGTGAATTTCCATTTTTGACTGAATATACAACCTAGAGTAATAATCTCATCATATTAGACAAATTAAAAAGTTGTGAGGAAGAGAAGTACATTACATTCAATATGTCGTACCGTTGACTACCTGGGTGTCAGTTGACGAAAATGTCTATCCACAAACTTACGTGGTCACAAAACCTAGGAAATATGGTTTGCGAATTTTTTATCTGATTAAACATGAGCTGAAAAAAAAATTTCTTTGTAAACTTATCACTAAATCTTTCTCACGCAAGTTGACGCATTGAACAGAATGTAACCATATTTACAAATATCGTCTATACAAACAACTTTAACAGAAATTTGTTTTGATCACCTGCTCACATTGATCTAAATGTAACAATTTATGAAAGAATAGTTTTATGAATTTAAACAAGCACATTCTGCTCATCTGAGGTTAATGCAACACTTGCATTAATTTTGATTGTCTTGTTCGCTCACAATGACTTTATTGCAACAATTTATGCAAAAAAATATTCTACGAATGATTTACACAGAATTTCATACTGCTTTACAGCTCACATTGACTTTGTTGCATCAATTTATCTAATAATAGCTTTGCGAATGATTTTTGAAGAAACTTGATTTGATTTGAAATGAATATCACAATTCACGCCGGAACAGTTTTACAAATAGCTTCCACAAATTTGTTCAACTCGTCTGTCTCTATTGAATACAACAATGCATTTATGAATGACAATTACAAACAAATTTACACAAAGTTTCTGGCTAAGAATGATAACAACTGAATGCTCTGTACTTCTGTCCCTCACTGCCTTGTTTTTATTCACGTCAAATTAAATAATAGGTCTGCTGATTAAATTGACTATAAAGTTAATACTATTAAAGAGTTGCAGAATTACTTAACCTTAAAAGGATAGTTCAGCCAAAAATGAAAATTGTCATTAATTACTCACCCTGTCGTTCCAAACCCGTAAGACCTTCGTTCATCTTCAGAAGACAAATTAAGATATTTGTGACAAAACTGATATTTTTGATCCTGCATAGACAGCAACGCAACTACCATGTTTAAAGCCCAGAAAGGTAGTAAGGACATAATTTGGAACGGCATGAGGGTTAATTAATGACAGAATTTCATTTTTGGGTGAACTATCCCCTTTAAAAAAAAAAAGCTACATAATTTCTGGTCTCTTCTTTTACCCCTAAATGTAACATTACTTCTAAAAACAAAAAAATCCCATTTTCATGGTCTAAGACAGATGTTACCTAGGTAACAGTGAAAACTCTGAGACTGTGTCAAGGATTTCTGACACTGTGAACGACTGTGACAAATTGGTGCGATGGAGAAATGTACAGCTAATGATGGTGACTGACACGGCGTCTGAAGCTGCGAAAGAGAGCGACAGACAGAAAGATTGGAGGGGAGTTAAGGAATGAGAGATGGTGTGAAATATTGATGAGAGAACGATTGAAGACATGAGAGGGCGTGTGACAGAAATAGATGAGACAGACAGCGAACGAGTGCTTGAATGTAAGGAGCACGAACATGAGCAGAGAGAAATGAAGTGAGCAGATGTCACTAACCTCATCTACGGCTTTCTTATAACTCTGGAGAAAGAGAATCGACAATAGAGGAACCACGCATGGAGGAACAATTGAGCGGATTAGACAAAATGTTAAATGAGAAAATGGTTAGTAACAAAGTGGCACACAGTCTTTTCAGCTTCGAGCCAAATGTGAACAGCTACACACATAAGCTAGCTAAAGGTTATGGAAAGGTTATGAGTAGGTTAGACTTGATTTACTAGTGATATATTAAAGACCCCATGAAATCATTGTGTTGACGTACTTGGGTGGGGAATATTAATGGCTTTTATAAAACAGATCTTGCATATATGTGATTTAAAAGCTAAAAGATATTGACTGAAAGCAACAAAACTATTTTTCATTTAATGGGGTATTTAATTGATGGCAAAGACATCATGTTTGGAAAGAACATCAACAGCTGTGCAGATCTTAAAAAGAAGCTGGTTTAAGAAATCTTGAAAAGATTAGATGGTTTCATTTAAGGCTTATCTTGGTCTTGGAAACCAGCCCTGTGAAAGCAGAAACATTTGCAGCACAGTTAAACTGCGGATTCTGGGAAATGTGTTTCTCACCGCTGGTCGGCTGGGTCTGGTCACCTCTCTGTTCTCCTCCTGGGTTTTGAGCTTGGATTCTTGGGACACTGCTGGGGATCCCTCAGGTTTATTGGAGCCTGTGGAGACAATCAAACGTCAAGACTCCCTAGTGCAGGTGCTCAGACTGAGAGAATATTCCAGAGGGTCTCTCACCTCCCACCCGGTTCCTCTCGCTGGAGCCACCCTGAGAGCTGGGCGTGCTAGAACTGGAAGAACTACCACTGCTGGTTCTCTGGAGAGCCGACTCCATGGAAATCCGCAGGTCTGGGTTACTGTGCCAACGGTAGGACACATTCAAACAAGCCAAATTCAAACTGAACTTAACTTTTGACAAAAGTAAAGTAAAGTAAAAGTATAGAGATAAACAGGTGTAAGTCTCAGGAAAATTAATTTATTTATTCACATTTTTTTCATTATTTATTTGTCTGGATACTGACAGAAACTGCTGTTTGTGAGTAATAGATAAATAAAAACATGTAATTACAAAGAAAATTAATAATAATAAAAAAAACATTGGTATTGTAAACTCCAATTGCATTTGTACCTGTTGGGATAATTTAATAATTATTTCTAATTATTTAAATGTTTTAATTATTTACAAAACACAGCATTCACAAGGGCAACATTAGTCTGCAATAAAATGTGTAAAATGAGTTTAAAATAAAAATTGGAGTTAATGAAAAGTGGAATATACCTGGCTCGGATCAGATGTGCTCCGGTTCTTGGTCCCAGTCCTCCTGGTCCATTCCCTGGAGAATTTTTTCTCACCAGTGCAGGGGATATGGAAGTGGTCCTTTGGGGCACCTGAAGCATGTTAACAGATGTTAAGATGTTACTTTACTAAGATGAACTTTAGAAAAACAGTTTTTTTAAAATATAGGCTGTGTTTTTATTATATCTTATATCATCCCATTTAGTAACGCATTATACATTTATGAATAAATTTAACTCGATAGCAGTGGATCTAAACCACTTTAATTTTTTACAATTTTTTAAAACTGATTTATTTTTTGACATCAATTACTAAAAGTACTAAAATAAATAAAAGTACTAAAAGTCTTTAAAATAAATAATGATCATGAAATTAAACTGCCTAAGTTGTGCTAATAATTATTTACAGTCATGGACAAAAATATCGGCACCCTTGCAATTCTGTCAGAAAATGCAACACTTCTCTCAGAAAATTGTTCCAATTTTCATTTCAAAAATGAAAATTCTGTCATTAATTACTCACCCTCATGTTGTTCCAAATTCGGAACACAAAACTTTTATGCCTTTTTTATTAGATAGGACAGTTGAGAGCAGACAGGACAGTATTGGGTGGAGAGAGAGTGGTGGGATCGGCAAAGGACCTCGAGACAGGAATCGAACTCGGGTCGCCGTGAGCACAGTTGTGCTATATGTCGGCACACTAACCACTAGGCTATCGGCGCTGACACGAATTAAGATATTTTTGATGAAATCCAAGAGCTTTCTGACCCTGCATAGACAGCAACACAACACATTCAAGGCCCAGAAAGGTAGTAAAGACATCATTAAATTAGTCCATATGACATCAGTGGTTCAACCATTATTTTATGAAGCTACGAGAATACATTGTGCTCAAAGGAACAAAAAAAACCCACGACTTTATTCAATGATTTCTTCTCTTCCGTGTCAGTCCTCAACATGCGTTCAGGAGAGTACACTATGGACTATTTTAACGATGTCCTTACTGCGTTTCTGGGCCTTGAACATGTCAGTTGCGTTGCTGTCTATGCAGGGTCACAAAGCTCTCAGATTTCATCAAAAATATCTTAATTTGTGTTCCGAAGATGAACAAAGGTCTTATGGGTTTGGAACAACATGAGGGTGAGTAATTAATGACAGAATTTTCATTTTTGGGTGAACTATGCCTGTAACTATGGCTTGACTATACAGTCAGTTAAATATTTCTATTCATATTTAGCAATGATTTTTCACTGCTTTCTGAGACTCAGTCAGAAAAGACTTGTGATCCACCTGTTGAGAATTTCACATAAATTCCAAATGCTTTACTGAATTACAGGAACAACGCATTTCATCCCAGATTATCACCTTTGGAGGGACGTCATCTTCCTGTCTCAGCCAAGAGCTACGGTCAAACTTCTCATCTCGGCTGGTAATGCGAGGTGGTGGGGCGGGGGTTTCTGACGTGGGGTCAGAGTTCTGCCGAGGCATCGGTGGTCGGTGTGGCGACAGACCCTCTTGGAAGGCTGAGACGCCCTGAGAGGACTGATCATGCAGCGACTGGGATCCTGTCATGGAAGAGCCATGGGACTTCACAGAGACCAGGTGCGCTATCTGAAAGAGAACTCTGGGGTCAGTTTTCTTCACAACACATTTGTCTCTCTAAAGACAGATCAGGAGATCAGGAAGTACCTGAGGTTCTACCGGGCGATGCATGGGAGGCGTCCGGGCCTGCTGTATGCCTCCACTGCTGAAGGACTCTGAGCGGGGAGGCAGGGAGGGGTCAGAAATACGGTTGGCCACTTTGTGTTGGAGAGCCGGAGAGCTCTGGCGGTTCAGCTTGGAGCGTTCCTCAACCTGACAGACAGAGAGGAAGTTAGTGTCCATGCAACTCTTCACAACCAGTCTGTTTCCTCTTTGCTTGAGAGTCAGAATGGACTGCGAAATGTGTAAAGTGGCTGATATGAGACACTGTAGGATCTACACAAGGGTTGCACAACATACTAATTTACCAAGGTAACTTCTGCTAATTTTAAATATTTAAATTCCAATTGTATATATTTAAAATAGAAACCAATTAGTTTACCTTTAAATAAGAACAGTTAATATGATGATGAGACCTGGAGGTTTCTCTGTCATCTTATTCATCTTTAGCATTCACATAATCACCCAAGATTGAGTTTCTAAATCTTTGCAGAAATCCGCCTGTCCCAAATTAAGGAGACGGCCTCATTACGAGACATTTTAGATATTTTTAGATCTGTTCCCTTAACTTGACTAAAGATAATCTTTTATTCATTTCTGCAGACCCAATCAAAATGACTCAATAAGCGAAGATGAAACATACAACCAAACGACAGAAAAAGAAGTATCATCAGGTTAAAGACAGAAAGGAAACATTTAGTTCATTATGTCCAGTATGTTAAAAGAGATGCTGTGAAATCTCAAATTCAAACAACAAGCCTCAAAACCGTCATGCACCATTCACAAGCATTTTCAGACAAGAAAATAATCACTTATGGCCATCCTAGAAGTCGGGTGACCAATGGGACAGTAAGACACGTTAGTGAGAAAACCATGTTTATTTATTCTCTGAGAATGGAGGAAGGTTTGGATCTGAAAAGACACACTTCAGAGCACAATCTGTGCCTACAAGTTACAACACAACCCCTTACCAACACCCCTTTGTAATTTTATCAATGTCTAAATCAGTGGTTCTCAAACAGGGGGTTGGGACCCACTAGGAGGACTCAGCAAGCTTCCAAGTGGGCTGCAAGATGAGTTCAAAATATTAAAAATGAAAAGAAAAAAAGGTTTTGAATGACCTAAAATTGTTAACAATCAAGATGTAAGCATATTTCTTATTTTAATTTGTTCACTAAACAATTGCCATTTTTAAGAATATCATCTCATGATCTTAGGTATGTATGACTGAATAGCATAATAATTATTAATAAAATCTTAAGCAACTTAAAATGTTTATTATGAGTATTTAGAAGTATAATTACTAGACCAAAAAAAGTAAATGGAAATTAATGAAATCTTAAGTCAATGAAATTTTTATTCTGAAAATATATTTGGAATTTAACCATTTATAATTATGTAAATTATTTTCATATTTTGTAAATAAGTTTAAAATGAGCAGCTTTGTTATTATGGTAGAAGTATCAGAAATATCTTGGCGGGCCTTGGAGTCAAATAGGTTGAGAACCACCAGTCTAAAGCTCATTTGTGGCCCAACATATCCAGACCTCTCTCATTTTTGCCCTACAATCCCACGTTCCTCTGTCATCAGCTTTCTGTAAGGAGGAGTGATAGGGAAGTTCAAAGAGAGGATTATGGAACATTAGAATAAGACAACAGCAAGAACGGAAGCGATCAGAAGAAAATCCACCAAACTAACCGGGAGACAGAACCTACATAAATACCCGCACCCAGAGAACAAGAGGAAAACAGAAACAAGGCATTCCATAAGAGATCATCCAAATGCCCCAATAGAAAATTTGGAAAAAAGGAAATGCTTTTTCCGCATTAATTCTTTGAACATGTACCATGACCAGATCTAGGTCAAGGCGAAAAAGGAGACACGAAAAAGTCATGCTAGCGGAGGCAGACCTTTGAGACGTATAAGTCTCTCTCAATATCAGCCCCTTTGCTGGAGTGTCCGGAATTGCGGACCCGGGACTCTTGCTCAAGATGCAGCTGGACCATCCTGACCAGCTGGGATGGATCTGGGTCGCAAGACACACGGATTCTAGGAACGTTTGACCCACTGACTAGCCTGAACTGAGGCTCGGCCTCGGCTGGGTAGGAGGGGCGCCTCATGGGCTGATTAGAGGAGCTCTTGTCAAGAGGGAGGAGTTGGCCGACACGTTTTTCTCCAGGACTGTTAAACGAATGGTGCTTCTTGGGAGGGATTCGAGGGGAGTTACTCTGAGCTCTCTCCATCACCTGTGTTCAGATAAGCACAATAAAACCGTTCAGATTATGACCCACAAAACAGAAGACGGACGGGGAGGCCACTTCAGAGCGTTCTAATCAAAAAGCATCCAATGGAATCTGAAAACTAACGGAAAGGTTATTGACAGGAAGTGAGACGCATCATATGTGGGCACCAAACCTGAAGAATTTGATCAAATTAAGCCATTAGCAAGAGTAAATGAGACAATCGACATATAATGTCTACAATCAGTGACTGGAGATTCCTGACAATGAGCAATAGGGCTGGGTATCAATACAGATTCCTGATTCAATTCGAATCAGGTTATACTAATATGGTATATATTTTTGATTCACTAAAAAGAAACAAATCACTTGTTTAGTGAATCTAGGCTATACTAATGGGGTGTAAGTTTTGGTTCACTAAAAATAGCCAACACATAAGAATCATTTTATTTGTGAATGAGGCTTTTCTAATGTGCTGTAAGTTTTTGAGTCACTAAAAAGAACAAAATCATAAGAGATGCTTATGTATGTTTCTGATTCATTAAAAACAACCAACTCAAAGTCTTTTATTTCATGAATCGGACTATGAGAGTTGTGTTGTGCAGCCCTCAAAGACAGACACTTCTTGCCATTATTTCAGTGGTAATAATTAAACTCACATTCAGGATTTTATGAATTGATACTGGGATCATTTAAAGGAAGATTGTGATTAATCAGAAAATCAATATTTTCACCCAACCCTAGACAGTATATATCATGTAAGAGTCCTAACAAGATCTCTCTGTACCTCTTTAGCCCAGGCCGGTTTGTCACTAGGGTTGACTGAGTCTTTGTAGTGGTACAGTTGTTTTTTGTCTGCAGGCCGTGGCTCCTGTTGCTGTTGCTGCAGTGAAACAAGGTAAGCCCTTTCCTGCTGCAGCTGCCGCTGTAACCGCTCAGCCTGTCTCTGCTCCTCCAGCTGCTTCCGTTTGTATTCCTAGACACACCAGAGAACCAGAATGAGGTGAAAAGAGCAAGATTTGAGGCACGTATAGAGCAGATAACCACATGAGACAAAATAATGCTAACAGGTTTGGACTCCTAAAAATAACTGGAGGCTATCAGAAGTTCAGAAGAACTTCAAACTCATCGATGGCCTGATGGCCGTGGATCCTGAGTCTAATTTCCCTGAGAACTGAGCAATAACAAACAGAGCCGCCACAAATCCCAAATGCCCCAGATCAATTCACACAATCGATACTCTCTGTGAGTGCACTGATCACGGAGGGGACCGACAGATGGCATAAGCGCAGTAGATGAAAAGAAAGAAAGTGCAAGAATTTTGAAATGAGAGTTTACCAGGAGAAGAGCTTGTTCTTGGAGAAGCTGCTGTTGAAGAATCTCCAGCTGCCTTTGTTCTTCTTCTAACTGCCGGCGGATATACTCCTAACCCCATAAGCACAGCGCATCAGAATGAAAGTGAGAAAAAGAGAAGAAAAAGATGACAGGGCCTTTAAAGAGTTTCAAAATGAAAGAATGAAAGATTAATCAAGCAAATCTAAAGGAAAGAAACCCTGATAATAACTTGCTGCCCTGCCAAGATCCCATGTGGCCTTCTGTGCGATGAGCTCACTACCCAAAGGTCACTGGTTCAAACCGTGGAATGAGCCATCCATGCACTAGGGAGTCACTTAGGACCCTGATCCTAATTTCCTGAAGCAGGGCAATTAACCCCAGACTACTCAAGGGGAATGTCGCCCCAACGAAACGTATTAGAAGTTGGTTTGGATTAAAATCATTTTGTCAAAATGACAAAAAGTGTGATAGGTGCAGCACAGTGTCTAATTCAATCCTAAAGTTTACTTTTATTGACAATGGCTGCATAATGAGATGCCATGGGATATCAATGAGAATCACCTCTAATAATGATAATGCCTTTTGCAGTAAATTACAATCATTTTTATTTTTAAATGATATTTAAAGTAGATAGATCTATAGAGTGGTAACATGCATGTACACTACCATTCAAAATGTATTCAGAAGGATCCATTAAGGTGATCAAAAATAACTTAATTACTACAGATTCATATTTCCAATAAATGCTGTTCTTTTGAACTTTCTATTCATCAAAGAAAGAAATTGATCAGCACAACTATTTCCAGTGCTGATAATAAATAAATGTTTCTTCAGCAGCAACTCAGCATATTTGAATGCTTTCTGAAATACTGTATCATGTGACACTGAAGACTGGAGTAATGGCTGCTGATTCTGCTTTGCCCTCACATAAATAAAGTGTAAAGTGTATTCAAATAGAAAACAATTATGAATTGCAGTAATATATCAAATTATCACTGCTTTTACAGTATTTTTGATCAAATAAATGCAGCCTTGGGGAGCTTTTTAGAAGTGACTTCTAAGAAAAACCTGTGCAGTTATAGAGAAAAACAGGTTTACGGCAGTGTACAGTGTACAGAAAACAAAAGCAGAAAGATTTTACAAAAAGGTATCTGAAGAGAAAAGGTAGCCCCGTTCACAAGATGTATTCAAATTTTGAAAGGACATGTCTCATATGAAAGGATTAAACAAGATTTGTCTTCAAATCGCTTGTCTCGCTGTGGAGGGCACTTTCATTAGCAACAAAACAATGAAATGTTTTATAACAGCAAAGAAAATGCAGTGCTTTGTGGCATTAAAGGAGCTGAAAGCATTTTCATGGAATGACACTTAGGAAATATCTATTTTCCTGACAGATCTTACTGAATTAGCTGTCCCAAAATATCACAACTGTCTCTGAGGACTGTTACAATGTGACTGCAAAATGTTTAACAGACAAAAAGCACCTCAAAAGTCTTGCAAATTTATAGGGCAGTCCATATGGTTAGCAAGCTAACAGTGAGATCAGCTTTATTTGCAGCTGTTGTTGTTGCTGTTCCTGCTACTCTCTGATTACAACCGTTTCAACAGTAACTTTAAAAGGGCGGAGTTTGTCTAATTCAAATTAAACTTCAGAATAGCTAAATGGCTAACGTCACTTAACTTTTGGCATGAGTGAGAACTGGCTCAGTCATTCTTATTTGTCTCTGCACAGACTCTCACACACGGCCCATGAGACGTCCTCATTCACTATTGAGCAGTGCTCTTGCGGCCCAACCGCATTTGAAAGGGTGGGTGGGTGCTTTAAATATGCATACATCCAGCAGAACATTTCCCTCTCTGGAGGAAGTGAGTCACAGACTGGAGAGAATGCTTTAAATAAGGGACCGTGGCATGTGAGAGTCTGATATGCATATCTGAGAGGACAGTTACAGCTGAGAACAAAGTGCACGGTGCATTACACGATTAACAAAAGAGTTTAAAGCTGAGCGCATGCATACACACTCTCTTCATACACATCTGCTTTAGATGTGCATATGTCCTGGCATATTCTTAGCGATAATGTTTGCGTTTATGTTTACATGGAGAGATTGATCAAAAAACATTTTCACAGTTTTTTCCATTTTTGTTTTCACCAATATTCACCCTTTTGAATTTAAATAATCTGTTTCTCATGGCAAATTCCTGTTCTTCAATAATGATACTGTTACAATTATTATTTGTATTAAAATATTCACAAATATTGTGTTTTTATTGATTGCATATCAATAATGATTATTTCATTGGTTCTGAACATCTGAATTATTTTGCACATTTGCAAAAAACGCTGCATGTTGTTCATAATAAATATTCATTAATTAATTTAATTAATTAATTTCATCGTTTTTACAGACTTTTTTAATAAACAACTTTGGTTCTGTGTTGTGTCATAACTAGATATTTAATGTAAAATCTGGGTTCTAAACATATATACACACTAAAAAAAATACTATAAAATAAAATATTTCAGTTACTGAAATAATTGGTATGACAAAAAAAAAAAATCTCTAAAAAAAGACCACTCTCTAAATACATGTGCAATGTATTAACAGAAAGTACATCTCGTCTCCATCTCTGTAGTGGTGAATCAGTGGGAGTCTTTTAGCGTGAGCGTGTAAAGTGTGAGCATGTGAAACCGCCACATCACTTAATTTCTTCTCTTCCTGTTCAAATGAGTTCAGTTGTCATTTCTTGCACTCTTTTTGCACAATGAATTATGGGTTAGTTTGTAGTGACAGACCAATATATAACAGCTTGAACAATTATGTACTGAAATAACTCTCTCCATCACTTCTTGCCCTCTTTCTACTTTATCAATAAAAGTGACCAAAAACCACAATTAGCCATGTATGATAGTGGATGTGCGTTTGTGTACACATATGTACCTGCTCCCTCTCAGCATGCCTCCTCTCCTCCTCTCTCCGGAGCTGCTCCATCTCCTCATAGCGCCTCCTCTGCTCTCTCTCCTGCTGTTTCCGGATATCTCTCTCCCGTCGCTGTTGCTGTGAGGTTACAAGCACATGTGCTCATTAATGAACCTCCCATTCTTACAAATAAATCTCAGTGCTGAGCCCAACTATCAGCCCAGCTTCACACTGGAACATGCAGTTACTTCCTTTACCACTAGGTGGCATTTTAAAAACCATTGCATTTGGTTGCCATGCTGAATGGCCTTTCCCCAGCAGGGGCTGCTGAAAGGAGCTGTGCTGAAACGAGGCGGCCTGACAGTGGACCAGCGGGAGATAGATGTGCTGAATGAGAGGTTGACGCCCAGCCGGGCCGCCTGATTCATCCCCACAGGTATTCTGCTCCCTCCCCTACTGAGAAAACCCTACATCACATAACTCAGGAATATCTCCACCAGCTCAATGACCGTCGTCTTTCTTTGTCTCCCGTTTGAAGAATTCCCAAGCTGTTGGGCAACCTTCCTGTGGGCTGATCATAGCTCAGTGTCTCCCAGGGATTTTAAAAACGGCAGTCATCTCATGAGCCATTACACACACAAAATAGAGTACAGGAAGTGTGTGTCTGAGTGTGACCGGAATAATAGCAAAGCATATTGTCAGTTTGTTCTGGTAGGGTTGCAAGGAAAAACAATGCTAAATACAAACAATAAAATGCAACTAAGCATATAATGATGCATGAAAGCAGAAGAAAACGCTTCCCATCTCTTTTGTTGTTGATGTCAGAGGTTGTGTAAGATTTTGGCTCAAATTCATCTTGTTACTTTGTTTGTAATATGGTAAAATTGTTTTTTTTTAATCCATACATCTAATGTTGTTGTTGATAATTTGTTGGGTCGTAACTTGATATTTAATGTAAAATCTAGATCCTAAAGCAAAATCAGTTGAGAACGAGTTAAAAAAATAAAATTATATAAATACAAAATATATAATAATAATTAATTATGAGCAATATATAAATTAAATACAATATTAAAAATATTACATTCAGATTAAATATTTAGCTTTAAACATCTTAAAATAAAATGTGCTTTAAATATAATACAAAATATAATAATTACTTTTTAAAATATATATACAGTGAGGAAAATAAGTATTTGAACACCCTGCTATTTTGCAAGTTCTCTCACTTAGAAATCATGGAGGGGTCTGAAATTGTCATCGTAGGTGCATGTCCACTGTGAGAGACATAATCTAAAAAAAATCCAGAAATCACAATGTATGATTTTTAACTATTTATTTGTATGATACAGCTGCAAATAAGTATTTGAACACCTGTCTATCAGCTAGAATTCTGACCCTCAAAGACCTGTTAGTCTGCCTTTAAAATGTCCACCTCCACTCCATTTATTATCCTAAATTAGATGCACCTGTTTGAGGTCGTTAGCTGCATAAAGACACCTGTCCACCCCATACAATCAGTAAGAATCCAACTACTAACATGGCTAAGACCAAAGAGCTGTCCAAAGACACTAGAGACAAAATTGTACACCTCCACAAGGCTGGAAAGGGCTACGGGAAATTGCCAAGCAGCTTGGTGAAAAAGGTCCACTGTTGGAGCAATCATTAGAAAATGGAAGAAGCTAAACATGACTGTCAATCTCCCTCGGACTGGGGCTCCATGCAAGATCTCACCGTGGGGTCTCAATGATCCTAAGAAAGGTGAGAAATCAGCCCAGAACTACACGGGAGGAGCTGGTCAATGACCTGAAAAGAGCTGGGACCACCGCTTCCAAGGTTACTGTTGGTAATACACTAAGACGTCATGGTTTGAAATCATGCATGGCACGGAAGGTTCCCCTGCTTAAACCAGCACATGTCCAGGCCCGACTTAAGTTTGCCAATGACCATTTGGATGATCCAGAGGAGTCATGGGAGAAAGTCATGTGGTCAGATGAGACCAAAATAGAACTTTTGGTCATAATTCCACTAAACGTGTTTGGAGGAAGAAGAATGATGAGTACCATCCCAAGAACACCATCCCTACTGTGAAGCATGGGGTGGTAGCATCATGCTTTGGGGTGTTTTTCTGCACATGGGACAGGGCGACTGCACTGTATTAAGGAGAGGATGACCGGGCCATGTATTGCGAGATTTTGGGGAACAACCTCCTTCCCTCAGTTAGAGCATTGAAGATGGGTCGAGGCTGGGTCTTCCAACATGACAATGACCAAGCACACAGCCAGGATAACCAAGGAGTGGCTCTGTAAGAAGCATATCAAGGTTCTGGCGTGGCCTAGCCAGTCTCCAGACCTAAACCCAATAGAGAATCTTTGAGGGAGCTCAAACTCCGTGTTTCTCAGCGACAGGCCAGAAACCTGACTGATCTAGAGAAGATCTGTGTGGAGGAGTGGGCCAAAATCCCTCCTGCAGTGTGTGCAAACCTGGTGAAAAACTACAGGAAACGCTTTGACCTCTGTAATTGCAAACAAAGGCTACTGTACCAAATATTAACATTGATTTTCTCAGGTGTTCAAATACTTATTTGCAGCTGTATCATACAAATAAATAGTTAAAAATCATACATTGTGATTTCTGGATTTTTTTTAGATTATGTCTCTCACAGTGGACATGCACCTACGATGACAATTTCAGACCCCTCCATGATTTCTAAGTGGGAGAACTTGCAAAATAGCAGGGTGTTCAAATACTTATTTTCCTCACTGTATATATAAATTAATACAATATTATAAATAGATTAAATTAAATATTAGATTAAATATTTAGCTTAGAAGGTATTCAAATAAAAAAATGTGCTTTAAATAATATAACAAATATGAAATATAATAATGTAAAAAAACTTATAATATTTAGATTAAAAATTTAGTTTTAAAGATATTAATACATCACTGTAGTGCAGAAGATTTCAGAAACATGGCTGCAAATCCACAGTCTTTAAACTGTGTTTCTCGTCCGTCTCCTCTTACCTCCTCTAGTCTCCTCCTTTGCTCCTTCTGCTCCTCGATACGCTTCTGCCTCTCTGCCAGTAGTTGGCGCTTGTGCTCCTCGTTCTGTTGCTGTTCTAGCTGTTGTCTCCTCAGGGCTTCGGAGCGCTCCTTATTGGCCAACTGCAGACGCAGGAAGTCCCGCCTCAGGGTCGATTCCCCAGGGATGTTTATGATGGAGCTGTAAGGAAGATGTTAAATCATCTTTAAGTCAATCAGGTCTCCACTATACCCACATACTTGTGTGTGTGTGTGTGTGTGAGCGGAAAAAGGTCAATGTACCTCGGCTCTCCTATGTCTCGCTCTTCCTCCTCCTCTTCACTTCCACTGTACTCATATTCGGTCTCGTCTGAAAAAAACAGTTAATCACACAGTATTGTAAGACGTAGGTTTTTAAGAATAAAAACTTAAGATTAAAGAACGATTCAGATAAGGAATGTTGTGACAACATGAAAACCATTGATAAAAATTTGCAAGAAAAGTATTGTTAATTTTTTGAAAGTTACTAAATAGTGTTTCCCCTACCATTATTTTAGGGGCGGCCCGCCCCCCCAACGGCACCCCCCGCCCCCCTTGAAGGTCAAGTTAATTTTATTTAATTTTATTTTCTCTATAGCGCCAGACCACAAAAGTAGTCATTCAATGTTACCTTCCCTACAGAACAGGTGTATACCTTGTTCTTTTATTAAACAAACTAAATAGCCTTATGTTATTTATCTTATTTACACGACGGCGTGTCATTTCCGTCTCTACGTTACATGGTCGCGCTCTCTGTATCGCACTTACAGCAGAGTTCCGCCCCGGTTCACACACACACACACACACACACACACACACACACAAACGTAAGCGCACACACCCACTCCTATTTGTAAATATTAAGCCGCAAAACGTCTATTTAAATATGACTTCTGCGTGTCTCTGTGTTAATGTATGGCGCAGACGCGCGGGTTTGTTTACTCATACAGAAGCGCGCGACGCTTGCGGTGATATTAACGTCTGTCGTCTCACTAAATGAGGACATAAATACATGAACAACATCTCCAGAACTGCTCTGAGAGTCACTTCATGAGCATTCGAGCGTTTCATTTGAGAAAAACTATCCTCATATCATATACACAGAAATGTAAAGGTATTCACGGCAACCCGTCAAAATAAAAGTTCGGTTTTACTTGAAGACATTGGGCAGAAAGTAATAGGCTACTACTAGTAAAACTATTAAAACCTTATCTTTAAGGAATAATCATACAATGTCTTCAATGTTATCAATATTAAATCCCCTTTATTTTTATGTCAGGAAAAAATGGAACTAATTCTAATTAATTTAGAAAATTAATAAATTTATTTACATCTATTAATGTATTTATTTTGAAAATAAATAAAATAAAATACATTAAAAAATATAAATAAAGAATAAAAATAAAATTCATAATAAAACAAAAATAATGAAATAAAAAAAATGAATGACTTTTAATTTTGGATAGAATAACCGACCAAAAGTAACAAAGTTTATTGTGATTAATTGGATGGCAGGCACTCTACAAATAATTTTTGGTGACACATAGACTAAAAAAAAAAAAAAAAAAAAAAAAAAACTCACCCCTCTCTCCTCTCTTCTTTTTGGTCCGGTCAATGTGGTCTTTGAGCTGGATTCGGACCTGTCTCTCGTTGGGAAGGTCTTTGATGAAGGGATGTTTGACGAGCTGTTCAGTACTAGGTCTCTGGTTGTGATTCTTCACTAAACAGCTCTCAATGAACGACTGGAACTTTTTAGACCTACAGAGAACAACAAAACGATCAGTTTCCCCCATTTTGACTCAGTTGTAGATTTGAAGTGCAAATTCAATACAATGACCGGTTTGACTCACCACTTCTTGGACTTGAGACGAGGCGCTGGGTTTCTGGGTATGAGGAAAAGTGCTCGCATAGGATGCATATCACACAGCGCTGAGAAAAACAGACAGGTGTTTGTGTTTAGCAATCACCGTGTTCATATAAAATACATTTAACATCATACTGCATTGTGCTGGACTTACGAGGGGCTCCTTCTGCCATCTCAATAGCCGTAATTCCCAGCGACCACAGATCACTCTGTAACAAAACGGTGCTGTTAGGATCTCTGCCTGAAGCCAAACAAGACCCTAACACAAAAGCAATCAGGTGTTGTAGTAGTGTAATTAAGAATTGCTTGAAGTACCTTGAAGTCATATGTGGCGTCTGGGTTCTCATCACAGGCTATGACCTCTGGAGCCATCCAATATGGAGTGCCAATAAAAGTGTTCCTCCTACCCACGGTACGGTCCAACTGTGCACTCACACCAAAATCAACTGTTGAAAACACACGCAATCACACGCACACACACACACAGGGAAGATTTGGCCTTAATGTGTCTGCATGCAGTAACGAGAGGAGAGGTCTTTGATGAAGTGCATGCTGCCATCTGCCTCTGTGCCACTCTTCCCTCGTCACCGCAGGCAGTGTTGTCATAGCAACCAGCCTGAACTGTCTCCCAAACTCAAACAACTCGATGACAAGCCCTAATAACTCCAGAGGAGGGTCACAGGTTCCTCAAGACAGACAGAATCAACCGATAAAAACACACAGACACATTGGAACCTGGTATAATTAAAATTATTTACTGAAAAAGTGATTATCTACACAAGAAGTTATGAATAATAAAACACAGCTAGTTCATATAATATTTTTTAAGAAGTACAAACAATGAGGATCCTTAAATGAGGTCACATCAAGATTTAATACATACATTACCATATCAAAGTTTATGGTAAGAAAGTTTTTTTTTTTTTTTAGAGAAATTAAAACTTTAATACAGCAAGGACACATGAAATTAACTGTTTTCAATAAAAATTGTTTCTTGAGCATCAGATCAGCATATTCATTTGACACTGAACACCACACTAAATGGCTGCTAAAAATGTAATTGTTTCAAACAGAAATAAATAACATTTTAAAATATATTTAAATAGAAAACAGTCAAAAGCTAAATATTATTGCAGTTTAAAATAACTATTTCTGATCAAATAAATGCAGGCTTGGCATTTCTAGTAGTGTGTTTTTTGCATAAATAATAAAAAAGCAACCTAATACTAAAAAAGCACCCTAATTGACATTATGGTTTTACTCCAATAATGTAAAATTAGCTTAATCATGCAGAATCGGAGTCAAGTTAATAATTTCATGTGTCAATGAGCTTGTGAATAGCTTGTGGCAAATTCAGTACAAACGAATGAGTTTTTGATGAATATATTTTTGAACAGGTTCTTGGAAATTAAACCTTCCTGCACAAACAGATTTATTTAATTAAAATGAACTATTTGATCTGTTTAGGGGTGGGCAATATATCGGTAAACAAGATTAACCGGTAGATTCTGGACTATCGTCTTTATCACAGTTATGCACTCACGCAGTCATGGTCACGAAAATGTATCATTTGCACATATTTTTAAGCATTACGGTTTAAAAACCAAGTGATTTTAAGCCATTTAAATGCAAACAACAGCACTATATGTGCACGCTGTCTGTGAGACTGTTTTGCGCACAGGCTACGCACATGAATGTGCTGCTAATAGAGTACGTGAGTATTTTTGATGCTTTATTAGCCTTGAATGGTTAAATACGCATACTTATATGAAAATGCCCGTCTTTGTAAGTATCCTCGTAAACTAAGTAATTTAAGTCTTAGCTGAAAGTAAACAGCTGAGAAAGAAAACGTGTAACAGTATATTGGATCCAGATTTTCAGTCTTAAAGGGGAAGCTGCCTATTATTTCTCCTGTCTGTCATTCATGTTAATCAAACAACAGTGAGAGAAAATCTCTCATAAGAAGTATAAGTTACACAGTGAAAGCTATGCTTTGTGTTTTTGATTAATTTATACAATGTATGTAGTATTTACTTATTGCAGATGTTTTGTCCTGTTGCTTGTAATTAGTTACTTATCTTCAGTGAGCTTGAGTTTTTTTTGTTTTTTTTTAAGCTTCAATTGGTTTTTCTGTGATATTGGCAGTGGCGACAAGAAATATGAAAATACTATGGAATGAAAAACTTTTGATAGCATAAAAACCTTAATAAAAGCAAAAATAACTATATTGTGATATATAGTTACCGTGATATGAAATTACTCATATCGTGATATAAGATTTTGATTGTATCGCCCACCCCTATGTTTGATAACTCGATTATAAACCTCTGATGTAAGATAAAGAGAGTATTGATATATTTTGTCACGATATACTGCTACTTACTGGAAAAAGCCTGTTTCTAGTTATTAGACACAACCGAAATCATGGTTAAGTTATCATCGCTGTAACTTCTAGTAAGTTAAACCTCAACACTGATTCATACACATTTACAGAAGCTTCTTCTACTGAATGTACATTGCATTTGTATGATAGCTGTCAGGGGTGTGAACTCACCTAGTTTGACTTCCGCATTTTCTGTGAGCAAAACGTTCTGACCTTTAATGTCACGATGAATAACTTTATGTTGATGCAAGTGGGTCAGACCCTATCAAAACCAGATGAAGAAGTTAAACTCAAGTAGAGAAGGTCAAATCAGGAAACACTCTTCAAAAATAACACTTCTGGAAGCTAATAATGTCTTCTAGTGGCCCACACTACACAAATACTCACCCTGAGGATCTCTCTGCAGATGTAGGCCGTCCACTCCTCCTTCAGAGAGTTTCCTTTGGTGTTCTTTATCAGGTCTGTCACTGAACCAGCACCACAAAACTCCATCACCAGCTACAGACACAACACAACAAAATTAGGATAAAACCCAAAAAGCCACATGAATGAGGAAAAATCTCATTTAGTGGAGATCAACACTGGTGCTGTCAGTCACACAAGCAGAATTTGTTGCATTATTTCCATTTAGAGGTCATGTGTGAACGGGACCCGATGTTGAAATTCTGGCTAATAATCAACTCTTTCTTATGCTCATCAGGGCTGCATTTATTTTATCAAAAATACAGAAAAAAAATAATAATATTGTGAAATATTGAAGATAAAGCAGCATCAAGTGACACTGAAGATGAAAATTCAGATTTGATCACAAGAATGTATATTAAAATAGAAAACATGGTATTTTAAATTGCAATAATATTTCACCATATTCTTGTTTTTTCTGTATTTTTGATCAAATAAATTCAGCCTTGATGAGCATCGTAAACTATAAAAAAAAACCCATTAAAAATGTTACTGAACACAAATTGCAAATTGAACACAAAGGGATATATTTATATATATTTTAATAATATTATTTAATATTATTAATTATTATTATTAATAAATAATATTATTTAAAGCAAAATTACATTTTTTAAATTATAAACAAAAAAAAATACAAAATACAGTTTTTAATTAAAACAATAAACGATCCATATGTCTACAAATGTTCTATTTATTAGCTACAGCAGCTTACAGTTTAAAGTGACAAAACCAGTATTTTAATTAGATGCAGCATTCAACACTCACACATACATGCAAATTCACACTTTTCAGCTGAAACTAGATCTATGAATGACAACTTGTCTCAGGGCAACTTCATTTTCCCACTTTGAAGAAGTTGAAATGACAATATAGAAGGTTACAATAAAAAGTATTAGTGGTTCAAAAAACAAAAAAAGGTTTGTTTTCAGAGAAAAGCCTCCATCTAATAATTCTCTGATTTGACTCAATGAAAATGCCACGCAGTTTCTTTTTTCCTATAGCCCAAGCTTTGTCTTAACAGAGTTAAAGTAAGGGGCAGTGACATGCAAACGTCCAAACCCAGTTGTGTTTTTACTTCTTTGGCTTTACCTTTTCTCCCAAGACACTCATAAATAGAGCCCTATTCTCATTAAGTGCCCCAGGGGCACAATAAAAGTCAATAAATGTAATTTATGAGCATAATATGATGGTTTTTCTGAAACACCAATTGGTTTTGAATGCTTTTTTGAACTGGCCCTCAAATGGGTCTAAATATGTTCGGCCTCTGGGACTCTCCAAACTCACGACTGCTGAGTTGGCAACACTGTTTTTCCTCTAAGGGAAATCCTTCTTACAAAGACGCCCAACGGAGGGTGGTTGTGCTGACCACATGCTCCAGTGCAAGCAAATGTCTTCAGCGTGTCACTTATCTTTATGTTGCTGGGCAAAGAAAGTGACAAAGCTCACCACAGAGGAAATGAGGCTGGCAGTTTGTGTTCACTGCATAGAGATAAAAACAACAAGGCCAAGGCATCTCTGTGCAAAGTGTGAACATTGCGTTTCTGAGTGACAAATCGGTAACTGTTGGAAAGTGTTACCTTACCAATGTTGAGGAAGCTATTTTTGAGGCTGTAGCTTCTTATCTTTAACCGTATTCCTGGTATTACTATGTATTAGTGTGTTATTCCAAAGAAAAAATTGATTGTCTTCATAATCTTTAACTTTCCTGATTATGTCACTTAGGCTCCACAGGTTAGATTTTTCCTCATTAAATATCAGAAAGACCTTAAATAATTAAAGTAAAACAGTCAGTAAATTATTAAAAAGTTACACTATAGTCAAACTTAAGTTTTATATGGCTGCAAATCTGCATTTGAGATATAACATGACAAAAAAACAATAATATATAGTATGTAACAATATGAAAACAGCTAAACTAGCAAACTACTCAAAGTTACAAACATCACTACTTAAATCTCCCTAACACTGTATTGTATTACACACATTAATAATTAAACATTTACACACTAAAATACCCGGATTCTTTCAGTCTACAACTAATTCATACTGACCCAGAGCTGGTCATCCATGCCAGGTGGGTTCTTCTTGATGAAGGCACCATAGTAGGTTGCAATGTTTCGATGGTGGGAGTATTTTTTAAGCATGTTGATCTCAGCTTTGATCTCCTCCTCCTCATCCTGTCAAATAAAACAGACAACACTTGAGACAGAGCAGGAAAATACCAGGTTTCTTTGTCTGTGAGTGAGTCATTGTCAGGAAACTATTCTACAGTGTGATTTACTACTGTACATAATTAACAGTATAACTATTTAATTTATAATTCTTAGTAATTTATATCATGTTTGCCACTAGCAACAACAAAATTTGAAGTAAACTTGTTGTTTTCAAACAGGTTTCCTTAAACACTCCATCCATCTGTTATTGGTCAGCCAAACAGATAGCCCTGCCCCAAAACTAATGCCATTGGTTGAGACTGTTGCTATGTCAGGCTGATTATAACAAGCAAAAAACAAAGCAATGGTTTGACAGCCCCAGTGAAAAAGAACCAACCAATAAAATGGCATGAATATAACTTTTCACTTTTATACTGATAAAAGTATTTTAACATAAAATACAAAAAAAAAAAAAATTAAGGTCACACTATTTTAAGGTCCGATTCTCACTATTAATAAATCATCAACTATGACTTTTGCCTAAATAAACGATTAATTTGCTGCTTATTAATAGTTAGTAAGGGAGTTGTTAAGTTTAGGTATTGGGTCATGTAGAATGTGCGCTTTATAAGTACTAATAAGCAGCCAATGTGTTACTAAAAGGCATGCTAATAAGTAATTAGTTAATAGTGCGAATTGATCTCTATACAAAAGTGTTACCAAAATTAAATTAATATCTATGAACAGTGTATTAATATCATTAATATGTTCATATTTTTGTATATTATTAATAACATTAATAAAATATTTTAAAAGTTAACTTTTACCAATATTTAGCTTTTAGTGAAATAATAATAATAATAATAAAAAATTCTTCATAATTAAAATATTCCAAAATGCTTGATGCATTGTCCAGGAATCAGCCATGGGAAAATCACAACAAAAGTTAAATAATAATCTGAAGATTGAGGAGTGATGTCTATGGCGGTTATAGCCTTGGTACTTTGTTTCATCCATCCATCCATCCTCCATACTGCTTTATCCTCTGCAGGATCATGGGAGGACTGGAGCCTATCCCAGCGTTTTGATCCACAGTTGGGGGACACCCTGAACAGATGGGCCAGTCCATCACAGGGCTCACACACAAACACACACACACACACACACACACACACCTACGGGCAATTTATAGTAGGTGAAGCATGACCCATGCATGTTTGCGTTTAAATGACATCATGCAACAAGTGAAGAGTGAAAGCGTAAAAGTAAAACCGACATGGAGAGAAACAGGAAACCGAGGTGGCTGCTTGCACTCTTACCCCTGTGACATCCATGACCTTGATCGCAGCGAGCTGGCCGGTCTTAACATGACGTCCCTGAAGAGAGAAAGATAAGAGAGAGGAAATATCATTCAAGAGTGTCATACAAACATCATACTAGCATTACTGAACATGTGGTGATGAGATCTATCTGTGGCAGAAGAATAGGTGGATGTAAGCCTCTCTGGCACACGGCATCATTACGTAACAGCATAGAAAACACACACACACACACACACACACACGCACGCGCTTCCTAAAATTATTGAAACAGACCCAAAAACCTGTGTGAATGATCTCGGGCTCTTGGCTGTACCATTTCGTGTTTGTGAATGTGTGTGTGTGTTACAATGCCACCAGATGACAACTCTGTTTGGATTGGACGAATCTCCAAAAGCATTACGCAACCGAAGGAATGTGGAAATGGAAATCACTGTCCCGGGTCTCCCCCAATTCCCTTCTGTTTACCTGTTAAGTTCCTCACTTCCCCCAAGCTCAATTTTATTTCAAAACCAGAAACGAGAGAAACAGACACTGCGGACGCAGATCATCTGTGCGCTCAGCAGGTCCTATGTGTTTTGGGACAATAGCGGGAGACACAGCAGCAGATCTGAGCAGAAGTGCATTCATCTGAACGGCAGAATCACCCAGTGTGTGCTCTTCAGAATGAATTATGCACACTTCATCTCCTCACCCAACACACTCCCACCGCTTTGATTCTGAGCAGAGGAGATGTTTCGGCGACAGAAGGAGGGGAAGAGCGAAAAAAGAGGGGAAAGAGAGAGGAGGACATGAGAAAAGAGTGTCATACAAGCCCCACTAGTGCTCATTAACAACTTCAACTGCTACTGGAAAGTATTAACGAGTGGAGAAACCCAGACAAACCACATGGTTATATAAAATCAACATATTCAATGAGAAAAACCACAGAATTTTTAACTTTTAACATATTTTAATAAACACAGAGACATGTAGGAACCATGGCGTATTTAAGCATCTAATGACTATTTTGAGCATCTAATCTAATTTTTACTAGGTCAACCAATTATATCTCGACCAAAATGCCAATATTTGTCTATTATTACTGGCATCGTCTGATAAGTGTTGGAAGCGAGATTTTATAGTATTAATGTTTATTTTATTTTTTCAAGTTAAATTTTTTTCCTCATTTAGTAAATATTAGGTCAAATAAATATTAATTTATTGCAGCATGTTTTATTTCCTATCTTTAAGTATCATTTACCATCCTTCTCACAGACAGAGGTTCCTAAACGTTTTTTGTCAGCTAAACCCTTTGGACGTAAAATATTTACTTCAAGAAACCTAAGCTTTTAAGTTAATAATATTTCAGTATAATATCTAATTTAACAAAAATGTAATGCTGTAAACTTCTGTCCACAAAAATGTAGGCAATTATGCAAACGTGAAAGTTAAGAAAGTGAACATATTAGCGCACACTGTGTTTCCAAATACATGTTAAACAATGGAGCGTCTCTGAAAACAAGGCATTATAAGCTGTACACATGAATTTCTGTTTTATTTTGACTAATTATGCATCCCCGTTGTTTAGTTTAATGTTACATTCGATTTAGTTTATTATTAGCTATTCATCAACTCACAAATACCCTGCAGTTCCCTCATAAATCTTGTTTGGGAGACTAGAGATACTGATGTCGGCCATTAAAAAAAACATTAATTGTTATATAATTTTTAAGTGTTTCTTCCCATGCTGTGTGTTTTAGGTGATTGCTATGCAGTTTCTAAAGTGGTCTGAGTGGATTTCTTAGGCTGTTCTGAGTGGTTGCTTTCGATATGGCTTGGTAGTTTTGAAGCTTTTGAACTGGAAAGCATGCTGACTGGACAAAAATGTCGGCTTATTTGACGACATCTGTGACAGAACACATGAGCCAATCATCATAATAATACATCTGACTAATCGTAATAAATTATGTTGGCATATTAATGAATCAGATGTGTGGAAGTGGTGAACGGGTGCATGTGTGATGGATTTGCGCCCTACAGCTCCACATCTCTCCTGATGAGGAGATTCACAGGGCCGACTGCTAACTGGAAAAACCATCTGCCATCTTGACAGAGATTAACTGAAAAGTTCTGGAGCGTTGACGTATAAGATAAGACTGTCCTCAATTGCCATAAGCCATGAAAAAAGCAAGACGCAAATGTGCCGACTGTGCAGTATTAATGATAAATATAACTGTGCTCAGAATGGAATATTAACATACTGCACGTATATGCTATAAATTGAGCAATATTTTTAGAAACAATATGCAAAACGGCTACAGAAAGTGTTTCAAACTGTCGTCACATCACCCCATTACAGTTCATGATAAACTCAATTTTTAAAATAACTGCAATTTTGCATTTTAGTAAGTAAGTACAGTAAATTTTGATGTCTAGTCAAGTAAATTTTACTTAAGTAGGTAGGTAGTTGAGATTTTAATGCCATGTTAGCAGCTGATACTATTCTCATGGCAAGAGTTTTCTAGGTAAAATAAAATAAAATAGTTGCGGGCAGCGTGCCGACATATCGCGCCATTGCGCTACGGGTCGTCCCGAGTTCGAATCCCGACTCAAGGACCTGTGCTGATCCCACTCACCCACCCTCCCTCCCTCTCTCTCTCTCTCTCTCTCTCCTGCTTCGCTTCCTGTCTCTTCTACACTGGCCTATCATAATAAAGTCAAAAATAAATCTTAAAAAAATAAATAAATAAAATTAAAAATAATAAAATAGGATAAAATAAAAAGGTGTTTTAAATATGTATATGATAAACATTCTAAAACTTTTTTCTGGTAAGATCTTAAAGTAATGAATAAAGAAAGAGATATTAAAAATGGAAATGAATGATCAAGTTGAGTGCTATGCATCATAGGCCAGTACCCCATAAAGTGCACATTTGCAATAGGAAAACTTGGTATTTTACACAGAAAATATATGCATACTGTACTTAGTATGGTACGCATTAACTATACTGAAAAAATAGTAAATATGGTTGTGAACAAAACTACATAACACAATTCAAAAGTCATAGGATGCTTTATGCTTATATATATATATATATATATATAAATATATATAAAAATTATAATAAAAAGATTGGCTTTTCCAGAGTTGTCAGCAGATTTTTTTTTTGTAGCCCATGTGTGAATGAATGCTTTTAAAAACCAAACAGATAAGCACACTATGCGGTCACAGAACCCTTCTAATCTAGACTGGCAGCTGAAATGCATACTGAGGTCTGTTCCCATTATATCTGAAATGACTGTAAATGGCTATCGGAGAGCTTGCGGTAGTAATGCATTGTAACCGTAGCTGCAAAATGTTGTAAGGAAGACATTGCTGTGCGATTTCATCATCACGGCTGCTATTGGCTATACTCAACACTCCAGTTGTGAGAACTAAGACGGTATCTGCTGGAGGGTAGGGAAGCCAAACAACAGCGACGACAGCCATTTATATATATATATATATATGCGTGTCTTTGTAAAAGTCGTGAAAACGGAACAGTTATTATTGTACAATCAGGATCAGGAAGTCATTTGTCACTGCAAGCCTGGTGTATGTTTGTACCGCTTAACGGTAGACACAGGGTGCCATGGTGAAGAAAAAAAAAAAAAAAAAGCACAACGCACCACTTCCTCTCTGTAGCCTAGCAACAGGCCTGGAAGGCGGAGGAGGTTTGTGATTTTCACACTCTTCTACAGACAGCTCCTCTTGTTCCTGAGACATGTGACCTAGTGTGACCCTCTCAGCTCAGTCTCTGAGAGAGCATTGGAGGGGCCAGAATCTCTTCACTCATCTTCCATTCAGAGAACAGCCTTCAAAAGACCACATGCCCTGCAGTCACTTATGGAATGCAGGAAGTTGGTGTTTTATTTAGAGCCTCATTGTGGAAGCTTCCTTATTTAACCGTATGCTCTGTGTTTATCTCATAATGTATGGGTGAGAAGAATATGCAAAGCCTTCACTCATAATGTGGACCTAGATTTCTAGGTGCTTTGCTGGAAAACATTTGGTACTACAATGCTAGGGTATTGTGGGTGGTTGCCAGGGAGTTGGTATGTGGTTGCTAAGGTGTTTTGAGTTAGAGATGTGCAAAACAACACACTTCCAAAATTAAATTGGTGGGTTGCCTGAACGACTGAGGATCACCAGTGTTATTTTAGTGTCATTTATAGTTTTAGTACTTCTGTTGTGTGTTTTTGTCATTTAGTCATTGTTTTGTCTATGTAGTGTTTATAAATTATATATTTCTTTGTTTTAGTTTATTTAGTTTTGGTAATTATTAAACTAAATGAAAATGTCTTGGCATCTAGCTGAAATAAAAGTGAAATGTTTTTTTCAGTAACACTTTACTTAAGCCTTTATGTATAATGCATTATAAAGGGTTATTAAAGGGTAAAATGCATTATAATTATTCATAATGTGCATTGCAATACATTATATATATCATCGTAAGTGATTATAACTAAATTTAAAATGCATAGTGTAACAATGAATTTATAAGTGTTATAATGTATTAACTGTGGGTACAATTGTTCATGAGATTGTACAAAGAATTATAAGGTGCATTACATGGCATAATTAATGCATTAAAACTACTTTTATAATGCTTTATACATAAGGCTTTAAGTAAAGTGTTATCGTTTTTTCGGTAACACTTTACAATAAAGCGTAATTTGTTAACATTAGTTAATGTATTAACTAACATGTACAAACAATAAACAATGCATTTATTACACTATTTACTAATCTTTGTTAATGTTAGTTAATACAGTTGTTCATTGTTTATTAATGTTAGTTCACAGTGCATTAATTAATGTTAACAAATGACGCCTTATTGTAAATTGTTACCGAAAAAACGGTAACACTTTACTTAAAGCATTATAAAAGTAGTTTTAATGCATTAATTATGCCTTGATCATTTCTTTGTCAGTGGGCAAACGTACAAAATCAGCAGGGGATCAAATCATTTTTCCCCCCACTGTATTAGTACCTCAAGTGTACATATTAGGTATAAAATGTAAAATTTTTGAAAAGGTTGACAACTTTTGTACGTTTTTTCTTGAGCATGTATGATATTCTCAGACTGAATGGAATCATCTGAAGCTAAAAAAAAAAACTAACATGATTTTCAACTCTAATTTGCAAGCTGGTTCTGATTTTTGGCAATTTGATTTTAGACTCGTTCAGACTGTAAATCGGGGGAAAAATCTGAGCAAAGTTGTAATATAGTATTCCAGCCTGAAACAGAGTGCAACAAAATTGAACAGAATACTGGGGTCTTGAGTCATATTTACTAACTATTTTTAACTTGACATACAGTCTCAAAAATGCAATGCTCAAAGGCCAAATATGTCCGTCTGAATTTGTGAGGCTGTAGTGAAGGTGCTTTAAAGGGGAAGAACCTAAAATCTAAAGCATAGCTAAATAAAACTCCTGCGAAAAACCAAATCAAAAAAGAAAAATCTAGATAAACTTGTCACCTCACACACCTAACAAGCCTCAATCTTTCTCAGGTATAATTCAAGTACAGGAAATGACATGTCAGAATTCCAATTCACAGAAAATTCTTCATTTACTCATCCAAGCTTATGAAACCTTTACAACTTCATTCTTCCATGGAAAACAAAAGGAGATATTTACAGTACAACAGATTGTCAAAGCTGCGTGACAAGTGAATAAAATGCCCATTCACTTAATTGAACATCTCAAAACATCTCCTTTTCTGTTCCATAAAAGAAAGTAAAGCTGGTTTGGCTGAGTAAATAATGACAATTTTCTTTTGTTTGTGCGTGTGTGTGAGAGAACCATCCCTTTAAGGGGGTTTGTTGATGTAAGCCGCTTTTCCACCGAAATTACCTGGAACAATTTGTCCCAGGAACTTTTTTTTCCCCTCAGACCTGTTGCTGTCTGCGTTTCCATCGCAGTCTACAGTACCAAGAAGATTAGGCAAATAGTCTGGTGATGTAGGTCTGCGCGCGTTTCTCAATACCAAGAACGAAAATTCCAGACTTGCGTCCTCGGCAGTTTAGACTTCGCAAGTTCGACTCAGGAGTGTGAACTCCCATGGACGGGACGACGCAAGTCTGGCAATTCTGCAAACAGATGCGTACTTGATAACGTCACTCAGCTCGTCTTGGCTGCTGCAATTTTCCTCACTGTATTTACAATAAGACGAAATATGATATCAAACACCACTTCCTCTTTTCATTTTTATTTAAACATTAATAGCTCCAGAAATGTAGTTCAGGGAACGTACATGCATTACAATGAAATTAAATATTTTATCAAACATTGCCTCTTTTCATTTTAACATTAAGAGATTCACAGAATAATAAAATAAAGACCAAAGATTACCTGTTAGATTTACCCAAAACAAATGATATGTTATGTTTAACCACTACAGAGACATCAGAGCCAGCGGCAAATATCAGAGGAACTAGCCGAGGGGAGGCTGCTCTCATCGGGATACATGAGCACTGAGTGCCCGGTGAACACGTGGAGCTCATGTCT